>NC_086452.1:162107048-162419191 GCF_028390025.1 Pseudophryne corroboree | reverse complement strand
GGTCGCTGTGTGACTAAGCTAAGCGACACAAGTGGCCGACACAAACACCTGGCCCATCTAGGAGTGGCACTGCAGTGTCAGGCAGGATGGCACTTAAAAAAAATTGTCCCCAAACAGCACATGATGCAAAGAAAAAAAGAGGCGCACCAAGGTCGCTGTGTGACTAAGCTAAGCGACACAAGTGGCCAACACAAACACCTGGCCCATCTAGGAGTGGCAGTGCAGTGTCAGACAGGATGGCACTTCAAAAAAATTGTCCCCAAACAGCACATGATGCAAAGAAAAAAAGAGGCGCACCAAGGTCACTGTGTGACTAAGCTAAGCGACCCAAGTGGCCGACACAAACACCTGGCCCATCTAGGAGTGGCACTGCAGTTTTCTAGCGAGAGGATGAGTGCTTCCATCCTCATGTGAATCTGAACCACTAGCCATGAACATAGGCCAAGACCTCAGCCGTTCCTTGCCACTCCGTGTCGTAAATGGCATATTGGCAAGTTTACGCTTCTCATCAGACGCTTTTAATTTTGATTTTTGGGTCATTTAACTGAACTTTTGTTTTTTGGATTTTACATGCTTTCTACTATGACATTGGGCATCGGCCTTGGCAGACGACGTTGATGGCATTTCATCGTCTCGGCCATGACTAGTGGCAGCAGCTTCAGCACGAGGTGGAAGTGGATCTTGATCTTTCCCTATTTTAACCTCCACATTTTTGTTCTCCATTTTTTAATGTGTGGAATTATATGCCAGTATCAATAGCAATGGCCTACTACTATATATACTACGCACAACTGAAATGCACCACAGGTATGGATGGATAGTATACTTGACGACACAGAGGTAGGTAGAGCAGTGGCCTTCCGTACCGTACTGCTATATATACTGGTGGTCACTGTCAGCAAACTGCAAAACTAAAATGCACCACAGGTATAGAATCTAGATGGATAGTATACTTGACGACACAGAGGTAGGTAGAGCAGTGGCCTTCCGTACCGTACTGCTATATATACTGGTGGTCACTGTCAGCAAACTGCAAAACTAAAATGCACCACAGGTATAGAATCTAGATCAGGCCTGGCCAACTGATCTAGATGGATAGTATACTTGACGACACAGAGGTAGGTAGAGCAGTGGCCTTCCGTACCGTACTGCTATATATACTGGTGGTCACTGTCAGCAAACTGCAAAACTAAAATGCACCACAGGTATAGAATCTAGATGGATAGTATACTTGACGACACAGAGGTAGGTAGAGCAGTGGCCTTCCGTACCGTATTGCTATATATACTGGTGGTCACTGTCAGCAAACTGCAAAACTAAAATGCACCACAGGTATAGAATCTAGAGAGATAGTATACTTGACGACACAGAGGTAGGTAGACCAGTGGCCTTCCGTACCGTACTACTATATATACTTGTGGTCACTGTCAGCAAACTGCAAAACTAAAATGCACCACAGGTATAGAATCTAGATGGATAGTATACTTGACGACACAGAGGTAGGTAGAGCAGTGGCCTTCCGTACCGTACTGCTATATATACTGGTGGTCACTGTCAGCAAACTGCAAAACTAAAATGCACCACAGGTATAGAATCTAGAGAGATAGTATACTTGACGACACAGAGGTAGGTAGACCAGTGGCCTTCCGTACCGTACTACTATATATACTTGTGGTCACTGTCAGCAAACTGCAAAACTAAAATGCACCACAGGTATAGAATCTAGATGGATAGTATACTTGACGACACAGAGGTAGGTAGAGCAGTGGCCTTCCGTACCGTACTGCTATATATACTGGTGGTCACTGTCAGCAAAACTCTGCACTGTACTCCTCCTATATAATAATGCTGGTCCCCAGTCCCCACAATAAAGCAGTGTGAGCACAGATATATGCAGCACACTGAGCACAGATATGGAGCGTTTTTCAGGCAGACAACGTATAATACTGGTGGTCACTGGTCAGCAAAAGTCTGCACTGTACTCCTCCTATATAATACTGCTGGTCCCCAGTCCCCACAATAAAGCAGTGTGAGCACAGATATATGCAGCACACTGAGCACAGATATGGAGCGTTTTTCAGGCAGACAACGTCTAATACTGGTGGTCACTGGTCAGCAAAACTCTGCACTGTACCTCCTATATAATACTGCTGGTCCCCAGTCCCCACAATAAAGCAGTGTGAGCACAGATATATGCAGCACACTGAGCACAGATATGGAGCGTTTTTCAGGCAGACAACGTATAATACTGGTGGTCACTGGTCAGCAAAACTCTGCACTGTACTCCTCCTATATAATACTGCTGGTCCCCAGTCCCCACTATAAAGCAGTATGAGCATTGATATATGCAGCACACTGAGCACAGATATGGAGCGTTTTTTAGGCAGAGAACGGATAAAACTGGTGGTCACTGATCAGCAAAACTCTGCACTGTACTCCTCCTATATAATACAGCTGCTCCCCAGTCCCCACAATTAAGCAATAAGCACAAATATTTGCATCAACATTAATAAACGGAGAGGACGCCAGCCACGTCCTCTCCATAACATTTCCAATGCACGAGTGAAAATGGCGGCGACGCGCGGCTGCTTATATAGAATCTGAATCTCGCGAGAATCCGACAGCGGGATGATGACGTTCGGGTTAACCGAGCCATACGGGAGAATCCGAGTATACCTCGGACCCGTGTAAAATGGGTGAAGTTCGGGGGGGTTCGGTTTCCGAGGAACCAAACCCGCTCATCACTATACTGAAGTCACATGACATACATGCATTAGATTAGCTGAAGGCTGTATAAGCCTGAGGCCATATAAGAGCCCAACTTTTGGTGATTGGTTGTTTATGACTAAGCAGGTGCTAGGCAGATCATGTTTCCGGTGGTTTTTTCATATAGGATCAGAGGGTTGTCCGTCAAGCTTTAAGGGGTTTGTCTCAGGATAGTATATAGGGCAGGGTCATGTGCCTCAGACTTCCTCTTGCCATTTATTGTATGCCCTGGAAGGCTGTGTATATTGCTGCCCTTGGGTACTGTGTTGGTTTGCCTTGTATTTCTTTAATTTGCATCCCTGATTTTACTTGCATTTGTAATATATCTGTATCCAATTGCTCCCTCCCTTGCCCTCCCTCCTCACTTATTATCGTGCCCTGCTTATTATAAATTTTTACTGCCCTATTCATACCGCGTCCCCGGCGTTCCACCCCCCCTCCCGCCGCCTCGTGTAGGCCGCTGGTGCTCGCCGCCCGCGGTCCCGCAGTGCGGCCCCCCGGAGTTTGCCCCCGGCGTTTGTCGTGTCGCGGCGGGGTCGGGCCGCTGCAGCCCGCGCCCCTGCCGGCGACAATCGTGCGGCCAGCAGGCGCGCTGCCCGTGCTGCCGAGAGGTAGGCCTCGGCCAGGCCGCGGTCGTCCCCGGCGGCCGCTGTGCGCCTGGCGGCTCCCTCGCCCGGCGCGGCCGGAGCTAACATGTCTCCCCTTCCCCCCCCGCCGGCGGCTGCAGTCAGCCTAGCTGCGGCTCGGCTCCCCTTCCCCTCCCGCCGTCGGCTCCGGCCAGCGGCGCGGGCGCCCACGTGGTGCCTGGCGTCCGCGGGCGGGCTGCAGGGGGCGAGGGGGGGCACACACTGACAGGGGGGGGCAATATGTTTTGGGTTTACAGGGAGACCATGTGCCCGCTGTTCCGCGGGCGGCTGGGGATGGGCTCTCCCCTGCGGGGGGTCCGTTTTCCCCCGTATATATGGTTGGGGATGGCGTAGTGAGGGCGGGCCCCAGTGCACTACAGGGAGTGGGGTTTTCGCGGGTTGCCGCGTCGGGGTCCCCCGGGCAGCTCCGATGCTGGGTTCCCCAGCAGGGAATCTCGCAAGGGGGGCGCTTTCTTTTGGGTCCCGGTCACTCGCTGGTTAGGTTCCCGCGTCGGCATCCCCGGGCGTCGGGCTCCAGGCTCTTCCCCCCGGCCCGTTGGGGGCAGTGCAGCTGGCGGCGACGCAGTCGTCTATGGTGGCTGCGTTCCACCTGCCTGGCCCTCCTCCGTCGTTTGCCGCGCCTCACGGTTTACCGGGGGACAGTTTTTTTTTCTTTTCCCCCCGGTGGCCTTCCCTGGCCAGTTGCGCAGGCGTTACCCGCGTCCTCCGGTTTAGTCTTCACTGCACTTTTACCCGTATGGTGCCAGCGCGGCCGCGGGCGTCCTACCCACGTGGTCGGCCAGTGGCCCCCGGCTTGCGATCCCCCCCCCCTGCCTTTGCGGGCTCGTATAATGAGTCCTCCCCGGCTGGGACGAACCCGTTGGCCCATTTTTGGCAGCCGCCCCTCGCTCCTACTCCGTTCCAACCGGTCCCGTCAGCTTTTCATGTGTCGGCCGGGCACCTTCTGCCGCCTGCGTGGCTTCCTGCCTACACCGTGGTTGGCGCGACGGGGGTCGGGTCTGTCTTCCCCCACGCGCTTCGTCCCCGCTTCGTCCCCCTCTGTGGGGGGTCCTCTCCCGCCGCGTCCCGCTGGCCCCCCTCCGCCGAGCGTTGGTGCTTTGCCCCCCCTCCCGCCTGTTCCCCCCATTTCTGTTGATGCAATGTTTTCTCCTGTGCCTGTTGTCCCCTCTGTTTCATCCTCTCAGGCAGGGCCGTCTTTTCGTATGGGCTCAATGGGCTCTTGCCCAAGGGCCCCAGGAGTATAAGGGCCCTAGACTGATAGCTGAGGGTCCCCTCTTTGCAGGGGTACCAGATTTTTGAAAATCGGCCCTGGGGAACTGGAGATATCTGACTTGAAAGCAGCGGTCCCCATCCAAGCCTGTTAATTGCTCTTCCCAGCCAGATATCTCGGGTTCTGTCTGATTTAGAGTTTTTCTGAGGATATACTCCAAAATCTGGGACTCTCCCCTTTCAGTGGACACTGGCAGTTTGTCTCTACTATGCCCAGAACCAGAGATATCAGCCTTCCAGCAGCTGATCCCTGCTCCAGCTCCACACGCCTAATATGCAGTTTTAGATTTTCGTTAATGAATTGCTCTGGCTTCTGAACTCTGACCCCCAAGTCCCCAGTACCTTCTGAAAGGTGGGACTCTCTAGTTTTTTATCCCATTCATATCTAAGAAATATATTTTCAGGAACTTGAGATATCTGCAGACAAGCAAGCTGCCCTCCCACCGTAAAATGATAAATATTAAGCCCACTCCACTATCCACTCCTCCCCTGCATATTAAACACCCCCTACCACCCTTGAAGTCATGTACCAGGGCCCCTTCATTCAGCCCAATGCCCCCTTCTACAGTTTAGTGTTCTCCCTCCCGCTCCATCTCCCACCATCTGTGCAGTAAAGGAGTAATTAGCAGAAATTACTGCTCCAGGTCCTACATGCTGAGCGGAAGATAGAACACCCCCTACCGCCCGCGGGACATCAAAGCTGCCGCTGGAGGATGGGTAGGGGGCCCAAGGCATTGCTGTGCCCAGGGGCCTACACTGCTGTTAAGACGGCACTGATCTCAGGTGCTGGCAAGTTCCGAGTCTTCGTCGCGGAGGGGCCGGAGGTCAGAGAGGACGGCGGCCGTGGCACAGACGGAAGTTAATCCATCGCCGCCGGAGTCGGGTGCAACAGAAGACGCTGTTCCGGGTCCTTCAGGCGCGGGTGAGCTTGCTATTACTTCCCATTGTTCCTCTAGCACTGCTTCCACCTCTTCTAGTAGTGTTTCTTCCGGTTCCCCTTGGCGCCCGCGTAAACTTGCTAGCTTACTGCGTGGCTAAGGCAGCGCGGCTGGCGCCGGCAACATTGGTTCCCTCTGAGCCCCCCAGTTCTCCGGTACTGGTGCGTTGCGCCAATACGGCTGTTACGCTGGGTGTTTCGCAAGCGGTTGCGGGAGACAATCGGGAAAGGGAAGTACGTCGACGTCTTCACCCTTACGGATGAGACGCGGCAGACTTTTGACGCAGCTAAGAAAACGGGGGGCATTGGGGACAATGCTGTCCGTACTGTTCACCTGTGGTGGCGGGGTTTCTCGGTTTTCACGGCTGCTACACCGAATCGCGGCCCGCAGAGTATCCCACCTTGGTTAAATATCTCTTTCTGGTGCATGACATGTACGTGAAATCCAAGGGCCCCGCTTGGGAGATTGCGACGGGAGATTCCGTCGTAACCGGGTTGGCACCCCATTCTGACCGTGGGTTTCAAGGATGTCGAGGTTTGGTTGAAGGTCACGCAGCAGGGCAAGCCCACGGCGAACGCCGCGGTCAAAATACCCGTGGTGTCCGGTGTTTAGGGTTCCCGCTCCTCGAAGAACGGCAAGGGTTTTGCCATAACGTAGGTAAATGCACTAGGGGCGTAGATTGTCGTTTTCACCACTCGTGCAAGTTGGGCGGGTCACCCGGCAAGGGACTGCATCTCGGCGGCGAGCGGAAAGCCCTCCGCTCCTGCCGAGGCCGGGTGAGTCGGTAAGTAAGGCTCCCTCCCCTATTCGGGTTCCCGAATTGCGCATCTGGCTTAGTTGATACCCCGACAAGCCGGCAGCGTTTTTCCTTTTGGAGGGTTTTAGTCATGGTTTTCGCCTGCCCATTTCGGATTCGGTGCACGTGGTGGCGTGCCGGAATTTGAAGGCGGCTCGCGAATTCCCGCACGTGGTCAGGCGGAAAGAGGATGCGGAGATCGGCGTGCGGCGCATGTGTGGGCCCTACGCCTTTCCCCCTCTGCCCTCCTTGTGCATCTCCCCCATGTTGGGGGGGGGGTGCCCAAGACGGCCCCGGTAAAGTTCCGCCAGATAAAGCACTTATCGCATCCTCCTGGCGTTCGGTTAATGACTCCATTCCCGAGGCCGTGTGCAGGGGCGTTATCAGTCCTTTGATGAGGCTCTGCGCTGGGTTCGGGACGGTGGTCCGGGGGGCCTGTTTGGCAATATTAGACAGGGAAATGGCTTTCGGCGCCTTCCCCTGCACCCGTATTCCCTGCGGTTTCGGGGTTCAAATTGGGGGCAGAATTTTATGTGGATCGGTGTCTCCCCATGGGCTGTTCAGGCTCCTGCGCCTATTTTGAGGGATTTAGCATTTTTTTTTTTTGCGTTGGTCCGTCCAGGCCGCCTCCGATCAACCCGGGGTGGCTCACTACCGGGACGATTTTCTCTTGTGGGCCCATGGGGCATTTCGGTCTGGGGCGATATTCTGTCGGTTGCCAGGTCCTTGTTCGAAAGTTTGGGGGTTCCCGTCGCGCCGGACAAGTGGGAGGGCCCCTATAGTTGTCTTAGCTATTTGAGAATGGAAATAGACACAGGGGCGGGCTGCTGTCGCCTCCCTGAGGATAAAGTGCGTAAGCTTTTGGGTTTAATTCACGATTGTTTGGACAGGCGCAGGGTTGGTTTTAAGCAGATACAGTCGTTGCTGGGTTCCTTCAACTTTGCGTGCCGGATTGGCCCCATGGGTAGGGTTTTCTGTCGCAAACTTGAACGGGGCTCGGCGGGTACGGTCGGACAGCATCATACCGTGTACCTCTCCCGCGAGATCGGGGATGATTTGGCGAGTTTGAGATTCTTCTCGGGTGTACTTCAACAGGGAGGTTTTTGCGGCCTCCCCCTTGTTGTTCCACCGGTTGGCTACGGTTGTCACTGATGCCTCGGGCAGTCATGGATTTGGGGCATTTTTTGCCGGGTCGTGGTGCGCTGCTGCTTGGCCGTCCTCTTGGGTGGCACGGGGTTTCGCCAAGAACCTCCTTGCTGGAGTTGTTCCCAAGCATTGTTGCCCTGGAATTGTGGGCCTGCCAGTCTCGAATCGGGACATCTCCTTCCGTTGCGACAATTTGGGAGTGGTGCACGCTATCAATAATCAGCGTTCTTCTTCTCCACAGGCTTTGCGGTTTTTGCGACATCTGGTGCTGGTTTGCTTGCGGTCCAATATCGATTTCGGGGCCCGTCACGTTCCCGGAAGCGACAACGGAGTTGCGCAGGCGTTGTCTCGGTTCCAGTTTGATAAATTCCGGGCGTTGGTTCCGGGAAAGGCAGCGGACGGTTTACCGTGCCCGCCTTCTGTCTGGCGGGTTGTCGAGTCGGGTTATCTGCTCTGGCCAAGTGTGCGTGGCTCCTTACATGCTCAGGGCGTATGATGCGGCCTGGCGTGATTGGTCGCCCCGTTTTAAGTAGGTACGGAGTGGCGGGGGATTTCCCGGCGGACGTTGTGATGGCCTTTGTTTGGGAGCCTTATCGAGGGGGTGGGTCAAAAGCGGGCATGTCTTCTGCCCTTGCAGGCATTTTTTCCTTTCACTTTCGGCTCCACGGGATGACGGACCCCCGGGTCCGTTGTCCTTTCCAGAGCACTTGAAGGATGGGCTAGGATGCGACCGGCGCCCGCGAACTCCCGCAGACCCGTGACTTTGCAGCTTCTAACGGAGTTGCTGCGTGTGCTGCCTCGAATTGCGACCTCTGTGTTCGAGGTGGTCCCTTTGTTAGTCGTGTTTGGCCCTAGCTTTCATTGGGGCTTTCAGAGTGAGCGAGTTAGGGGCGTGCAGTAAGGCATCTCGTGAGTCCGGTATGCTTTACAGGAATGTGCGCCTGCGGGATGGCCTGTTGCTCTGTAGGATTGTGCGGTCAAAGACAGATCAACAGGTCAGGGTCGCTGGGTGTCCTTGGAGGCCCGGGAGGATGGAGTGCTTGCCCGCTGCGGCGGGCGCGGGAGTATCTCCGGTTGAGGCCTTCGGGTGGCGACCAGTTGCTAGTGCATGCGCATGCTGGCCCGCTGAATAAGTTCCACTTTGCTGCAGTGTTTAAGAAATGTTGGAGGCGCTAGGCTTGCGCGGGGCGGACTTGGGTACCCATTCCTTTCGGTTTGGGGTGGCTACACATGCCGCGGCTACGGGCTCCTCCCCGGCATCTGTTCGGGTGCTGGGCCATTGGAAGTCTGCCTCCTATAAGTCTTATGTCCGTTTTGATACGATGTAGTTGCGCCTGTTGCGCTAACCCAAAAACTTGTTTACTCGTCGGTTTTTGAACGCTTACCGTTCAGGAAGCGAGGGTGTGAAGTGAATTTTTAAATTTTCCTCCGAGGGGGCCTAATTTCAATTGGCTGTTCTCTCAAGGTCCACGGGAGGTTTTTTGATTTTTCTCCTTCACTTGGGTTATTTCGTTTATTGCATTATCTATGTTTTGTGTTAAAATTTCTGATGTTAGGGTGTTTTTCTTTTTCAGCTGTCGTTGATTTTGGGGAACATGTGTGGCTGGTTGGCTATTCTTATATTTTTGGGCGGCAAGGCATCCCATGGCACTTAGGGCGGCTGATGTTTTCGGAGCTAGGGAGTTGCGTTGGGTAGGTGTCAGGGGCTTGCTTTGGGGTGATTTGTTGCGGCTCCTTTTTCATCGTGAGCGCCGCTGGGGTCGCCCCAGTTGTATCGTCCTGCATTTAGGTGGCAATGATTTGGGCCGAGTTAAGGGCATAGATTTAATTTTGTCCATTGAGGCGGATTTGGTGGCGATTCGTTGTCACTGGCCAGGAGTCTGTATTGTGTGGTCGCAGATAGTGCCGCGTTTTCAGTGGCGGGGTGCGGTGCGTTTCTCAGCTCTGGAGAAGGCTCGCCAGAAGGTGAATGCGGCGGTATCTCTGTTTGTTAGGGCCATAGGGGGAGTAGCTGTCAGGCATCCTTTACTTGTGCTGCGTAACCGGCAGTTCTACAAGGAGGATGGGGTTCATCTTTCTCCGGACGGAGTGCAGTTTTTCCTGTAGGAGGTTTTTTTTTTGGTCCTTTTCGTTAGGGCTATTTAGTTTGTTCTTAGTTTGTTCTTCTTTGTTGGTTCGGATGGCGGTGGCGGTTTTGTAAACCTTTGGTGGCGGGAAGTCGCTACCAACCAGCGGTCAAACGGGCATAAGTGGTCATTGTGGGGCACCCTCTTTAGAAGGACGGCAGGTGTGTCCTTCTCTTGCGGTTGGACATTTAGACGTTCCCCTGCGGGAACCGAACGTTTGCCAGAGAAAAGAGTGGTGAGGCCAGCACAATGCGGTTTATGCAGGAAGGAGGCGGGGTTTGGGTACTCCCCTCCTTGGTTGGTGGATTTCATCCAGGTGACTGGAGCTGGTGTCTGGTAGTGACTTTTCCTTTGCCATCCTCCAATCTAAATTTAACTTTGCAATCTAAATTAATTCCAATTCAATTACAATTATAGTTTAAAGAGTTGGTCAGCGATCAATAAATATTGTCTGACCTTTAACTCCAGCTACCGTGTCCGTGTCTTTATTTCAGTGTGTGTGTCATTTTATTTTAGTGATAAGCTAGCTTAAGAAAGGTTTATGTAATCACAATAAAGTTATGGGCGCCTTAGATTAGCTGAAGGCTGCATAATCCTGAGGCCATATAAGAGCCCAACTTTTGGTGATTGGTTGTTTATGACTAAGCAGTTGCTAGGCAGATCATGTTTCCGGTGTTTTTTTCCTATAGGATCAGAGGGTTGTCCGTCAAGCTTTAAGGGGTTGGTCTCAGGATAGTATATAGGGCAGGGTCATGTGCCTCAGACTTCCTCTTGCCATTTATTGTATACCCTCCCGCCCTCCCTGATTAAATTTGATTGTTTTGTTCTCTTCAGTTGGCTATTGACAGCCAGATTGGCGGGAAGTCGCTACCAACCACGGTCAAACGGGCATAAGTGGTCATTGTGGGGCACCCTCTTTAGAAGGACGGCAGGTGTGTCCTTCTCTTGCAGTTGGACATTTAGACGTTCCCCTGCGGGAACCGAACGTTTGCCAGAGAAAAGAGTGGTGAGGCCAGCACAATGCGGGTTATGCAGGAAGGAGGCGGGGTTTGGGTACTCCCCTCCTTAGTTGGTGGATTTCATCCAGGTGACTGGAGCTGGTGTCTGGTAGCGACTTTCCTTTGCCATCCTCCAATCTAAATTTAACTTTGCAATCTAAATTAATTCCAATTCAATTACAATTATAGTTTAAAGAGTTCGTCAGCGATCAATAAATATCGTTTGACCTTTAACTCCAGCCACCGTGTCAGTGTCTTTATTTCAGTGTGTGTGTCATTTTATTTTAGTGATAAGCTAGCTTAAGAAAGGTTTATGTAATCACAATAAAGTTATGGGCGCCTTATAAATGCATTTGTTTACATTAGAAGGTTCACCTTTCTGTTGTTTAGCTAATCCTAAAGTTGCTATGCCAGAGATGAAAGTTAGAACTTCCTAATGAAGCAGGCAGCAGCCTGAGCAACATCTGAAAGTGGTGTTTGAGAAGATTCTTGCACTTTGCAGTTATAGCTATAGGAACTCCTTATATGTGAACATGAGTTTAGAAGTTTCAGCATGTAAGAAACTCAATGACTGCCATCTGTTAGACACTTTTCCATGATGCAGTTGATAATCTTTCCCCTTCTGCATACAGCCTGTTCTGCATATTGGGGGTAATTCCAAGTTGATCGCAGCAGGAAATTTTTTAGCAGTTGGGCAAAACCATGTTAACTGCAGGGGAGGCAGATATAACATGTGCAGAAAGAATTAGATTTGGGTGGGTTATTTTATTTCTGTGCAGGGTAAATACTGGCTGCTTTATTTTTACACTGCAAATTAGATTGCAGATTGAACACACCCCACCCAAATCTAACTCTCTCTGCACATGTTATATCTGCCTCCCCTGCAGTGCACATGGTTTTGCTCAACTGCTAAAAAATTTCCTGCTGCGATCAACTTGGAATTACCCCCCATGTGCACTGCAGGGGAGGCAGACTTAACATGTGCAGAGAGAGTAAGATTTGGGTGGGGTGTGTTCAATCTGCAATCTAATTTGCAGTGTAAAAATAAAGCAGCCAGTATTTACCCTGCACAGAAACAAAATAACCTACCCAAATCTAACTCTTTCTGCACATGTTATATCTGCCTTCACTGCAGTGCACATGGGGGGTAATTCCACGTTGATCGCAGCAGGAAATTTTTTAGCAGTTGGCCAAAACCATGTGCACTGCAGGGGGGGCAGATATAACATGTGCAGAGAGAGTTAGATTTGGGTGTGGTGAGTTCAATCTGCAATCTAAATTGCAGTGTAAAAATAAAGCAGCCAGTATTTACCCTGCACGGAAACAAAATAACCCACCCAAATCTAACTCTCTCTGCACATGTTATATCTGCCTCCCCTGCAGTGCACATGGTTTTGCCCAACTGCTAACAAAAATCCTGCTGCGATCAACTTGGAATTACCCCCATTAGGCGTGACAAATAATAGGATTTTAGACTAGGTAGAAAACATGGTTTGGCTCATTATATCCCATTATATCTGGCACCTAATATGGACCTGCATATTAAAACAGCTCCAAATATCCCTTAGCATATTAGACTTGGCACGAGATATGGCTTAAATTTGTATACCTTTCAGTAGCTGGTATATACAGTCAGCTCCAACTTAATAATACAGCAGGTAAAGTCCATGCAACATTGATTGAAAGTTGGGGGTATGAGCTGTAGCAGTTTATTGCTTTTTATAATGTAGTAAAGTACTTTCTCTAACAGCAAAAAAGCAATGGGGTCCATAGGCAAAAGCAAGAAAGGGGAAGGGGGGTCAGTTGTCTGGAATCCCCTTAACCTTACCCCAGTGCCCACTACATGCGGTATAAGGGGCGCAATGGAGCAGTAGATCTGTGGATCTGAGCGCTCAATCATCGCAACAGAAAGAGTATTTGGTAAGAGGCTTACCATGACCATTGGGCCTGCATATGTCTGAAGTACCATATTACAAAAACTGCACTTTGTTTGAAGCTACAGCTTGTTAAATACTAATTATGCATCCTTCATGGGCTTGCGACAATCGCTCTATAATCAAATATTTGGAAACTCCCCTTCCAGAAATCCTGTTTACCCCTGGGGTCCTTGCAGTTAGTGTCTATATAATACAGCTGGCATATTACTCTGCATTCCTGTGACTGCTAACTGTATAAAGAATAACTACTATTGTTGTAAGATCATTTGGTTTTCCTGTTGACATATTAAGGTGTATTTCTACTGCTGGCCAAAGTAGGGAGGAACAGGGCGGAACTGAGTTTCATCACCTGTATTGGTAGGTGGATCTAGTTCCACCTCCTCCATGGTCCCGCGCAGTAATTCCAACAAAAAAGCCCGCCCCACCACCCACATCAATAGATGATGTAGGTAGCACTAGTGTCACTGACAAGCTGCAGCCACCTCCCTCTTTCTCAGGTCCTGGCGGCTCTATGGTCCTCCTCCACCTGTGACCCACCCCACCTGGTACTCATACATGCTGTGTCTGTCCCATGCTCAGGTCCCTGCAGCTTACTTTTCTGGCATGGCATATACGATGTCATGCCGTCACCGCCGCTGGAGTGAAGAAGAGCTACAAAGATGAGCAGGCTCTGTGCATGCTGAAGACAAGATCAGGGGGGGGGGGGGGGGGGGCTGGAGGGACACAGAGAGGCAGGGAAGCTGCTGGAGGGACACAGGCATATACTTGCTGGAGGGACAGAGGCTGTGAGCTGCTGGAGTGACAGGCAGAGATATGTATAAGGGGCACTACTGGAGGCATGATGTGTATAAGGGCACTACTACTGGGGGCATTATGTGTATAAGGGGCACTACTACTGCGGGCATTATGTGTAATAGGCACCAATACTGTGGTAAATGTGTATAAGGGGCACTACTGTGGGCAATATATATAAGGGGCACTAATGTGCGGCATAGCATGTATAAGGGGTACCACTGTGTAGCTTAACATGAATAAGGGGCACTACTGAGTGACGTAATGTATATAAAGGACACTACTACTGTATGTGATGTAAAATGGATCAGGGGTACTACATGCGGTATAATGTAAATCAGATGTGGTGTAACTTAAATTTTGGATACTATTGTGTGACCATGTCCCTTACTTGTGAGACCACTGTCCCTTTATAAACTATGGGAGGTAGAGTACAAATGTATGGTTAGCAGGGATGGGGGGGGTGCTGAAAACCCTTGCACTGGCACTGCCTAATGGGTAGGGGGGGGGCAGGGGCAGGTAGGTGGCAGGGGTAAGGAATTCCACTACCTCTCCATGACCACTTTAAGCTCTGTTGCTGTTATATTGCTTGACAACTACTATTAGTACATACTGCTATATAATATTGTCAGTACTACTACTAATGGCATATTACTGTCTACTGCTGGTGTTTTATATTTTTCTGGGCATCAATGCTACTTAGCATGTGTCCTGTTGGTTGCTGGATATATTATTTCACACTTCATCTTAGGCGGCAGAAACGTTAGACTCAATAATGAGTAAACTGTAGCTCAAATTAAGGTAGAGTCTTTGAAGCAGATGACAAAAGTTTGGGAATCACCATGTTAAGGTAGGTATGCACAGGGCCTAATTCAGACCTGATCGCAGCAGCAAACTTTTTCTCTAATAGGCAAATCCATGTGCACTGCAGGGGCGGGGCAGATATAACATGTGCAGAGAGAGTTAGATTTGGGTGGGGTGTGTTCAAACTGAAATCTAAATTACAGTGTAAAAATAAAGCAGACAGTATTTACCTGCACATAAACAAAATAACCCACCCAAATCTAATTCTCTCTGCACATGTTATATCTAGAGATGAGCGGGTTCGGTTCGTCAAGATCCGAACCCCCCTGAACTTCACGTGGTTTACACGGGTCCGAGGCAGCCTCGGTTCTTCCCGCCTTACTCGCAAAACCCGAACGAGGCAAAATGTCATCATCCCGCTGTTGGATTCTCGCGAGATTCGGATTCCATATAAAGAGCCGCGTGTCGCCGACATTTTCACTCGTGCATTGTAGATTGAGCGGAGGACGTGGCTACGTTCTCTGCCTGAATAGCCCAATATCAGCTCAATGTCTGTGCTCAGTATCAGCGCTGCATTGTGGTGACCAGTATATAGTAGTACAGTACAGTAGTCCAGTGCTGTATCTTGCTGCTCCGTGTCAGTTCTAGTATCCTGAACAGTGCTCAATATCTGTGCTCAGTATCAGTGCTGCATTGTGGTGACCAGTATATAGTAGTACAGTACAGTAGTCCATTGCTGTATCTTGCTGCTCCGTGTCAGTTCTAGTATCCTGAACAGTGCTCAATATCTGTGCTCAGTATCAGTGCTGCATTGTGGTGACCAGTATATAGTAGTACAGTACAGTAGTCCAGTGCTGTATCTTGCTGCTCCGTGTCAGTTCTAGTATCCTGAACAGTGCTCAATATCTGTGCTCAGTATCAGTGCTGCATCGTGGTGACCAGTGTATAGTAGTACAGTACAGTAGTCCATTGCTGTATCTTGCTGCTCCGTGTCAGTTCTAGTATCCTGAACAGTGCTCAATATCTGCTCAGTATCAGTGCTGCATTGTGGTGACCAGTATATAGTAGTGCAGTACAATAGTCCATTGCTGTATCTTGCTGCTCCGTGTGAGTTCTAGTATCCTGAACAGTGCTCAATATCTGTGCTCAGTATCAGTGCTGCACTGTGGTGACCAGTATATAATACTACAGTACAGTAGTCCAGTGCTGTATCTTGCTGCTGTAGGGTGCTGTGGGAGTGTCCTGTCACTGTGCATAGGTCATCATCATTCCAGTCACAGTGGTATCTGGTATCTATCTAGTGGTATCTAATTCCAGACATTATTGCCGTCTAATTACAGATATATTACTGGCATATAATTCCACACATTAAAAAATGGAGAACAAAAATGTGGAGGGTAAAATAGGGAAAGATCAAGATCCACTTCCACCTAGTGCTGAAGCTGCTGCCACTAGTCATGGCAGAGACGATAAAATCCCATCAACGTCGTCTGCCAAGGCCGATGCCCAATGTCATAGAAGAAAGCATGTCAAAACCAAAAAACAAAAGTTCAGTAAAATGACCCAAAAATCTAAATTAAAATTGTCTGAGGAGAAGCGTAAACTTGCCAATATGCCATTTACGACACGGAGTGGCAAGGAACGGCTGAGGCCCTGGCCTATGTTCATGGCTAGTGGTTCAGCTTCACATGAGGATGGAAGCACTCATCTTCCCGCTAGAAAAATGAAAAGAGTTAAGCTGGCAAAAGCACAGCAAAGAACTGTACGTTCTTCTAAATCACAAATCCCCAAGGAGAGTCCAATTGTGTCGGTTGCAAAGCCTGACCTTCCCAACACTGGACAGGAAGAGGTGGCTCCTTCCACCATTTGCACGCCCCCTGCAAGTGCTGGAAGGAGCACCCACAGTCCACTTCCTGATATTCAAATTGAAGATGTCACTGTTGAAGTACACCAGGATGAGGATATGGGTGTTGCTGGTGCTGAGGAGGAAATTGACAAGGTTGATTCTGATGGAGAGGTGGTTTGTTTAAGTTAGGCACCTGTTGTCTGGGGGATGAATAAGGCCATTGACATGCCTGGTCAAAATACAAAAAAAAATCACCTCTTCGGTGTGGAATTATTTCAACAGAAATGTGGACAACTGATGTCAAGCCATGTGTTGCCTTTGTCAAGCTGTAATAAGTAGGGGTAAGGACGTAAACCACCTAGGAACTTCCTCCCTTATACGTCACCTGGAGCGCATTCATCAGAAGTCATTGACAAGTTCAAAAACTTTGGGTGACAGCGGAAGCAGTCCACTGACAACTAAATCCCTTCTTCCTCTTGTACCCAAGCTCCTGCAAACCACCCCACCAACTCCCTCAGTGTCAATTTCCTCCTTAGACAGGAATGCCAATAGTCCTGCAGGCCATGTCACTAGCAAGTCTGACGAGTCCTCTCCTAACTGGGATTCCTCCGATGGATCCTTGAGTGTAACGCCTACTGCTGCTGGCGCTGCTGTTGTTGCTGCTGGGAGTCAATCGTCATCCCAGAGGGGAAGTCGGAAGACCACTTGTACTACTTCCAGTAAGCAATTGACTGTCCGAGCAAGATGAAATATCACAGCAGTCATCCTGTTGCAAAGCCGATAACTCAGGTCTTGACAACTATGTTGGTGATAGACGTGCGTCCGGTATCCGCCGTTAGTTCACAGGGACTTAGAGAATTGCTTGAGGTACTGTGTCCCCGGTACCAAATACCATCTAGGTTCCACTTCTCTAGGCAGGCGATACCGAGAATGTACACAGACGTCAGAAAAAGAGTCACCAGTGTCCTAAAAAATGCAGTTGTACCCAATGTCCACTTAACCACGGACATGTGGACAAGTGGAGCAGGGCAGACTAAGGACTATATGACTGTGACAGCCCACTGGGTAGATGTATTGCCTCTTGCAGCAACAACAGCAGTGGCGGCACCAGTAGCAGCATCTCGTAAACGCCAACTCGTTCCTAGGCAGGCTACACTTTGTGTCACCGCTTTCCAGAAGAGGCACACAGCTGCCAACCTCTTACGGAAACTGAGGAACATCATCGCAGAATGGCTTACCCCAATTGGACTCTCCTGGGGATTTGTGACATCGGACAACGCCACCAATATTGTGCGTGCATTACATGTGGGCATATTCCAGCACGTCCCATGTTTTGCACATACAATGAATCTGGTGGTGCAGAATTTTTTTAAATACGACAGGGGCGTGCAAGAGATGCTGTCGGTGGCCCGAAGAATTGCGGGCCACTTTCGGCATTCAGCCACCGCGTGCCAAATACCGGAGCACCAGCAAACACTCCTGAACATGCCCTGCCATCAGCTGAAGCAAGAGGTGGTAACGAGGTGGAATTCAACCCTCTATATGCTTCAGAGGATGGAGGAGCAGCAAAAGGCCATTCAAGCCTATATATCTGCCTACGATATAGGCAAAGGAGGGGGAATGCACCTGACTCAAGCGCAGTGGAGAATGATTTAAACGTTGTGCAAGGTTCTGCAACCCTTTGAACTTGCCACACGTGAAGCCAGTTCAGACACTGCCAGCCTGAGTCAGGTCATTCCCCTCACCAGGCTTTTGCAGAAGCAGCTGGAGAGGTTGAAGGAGGAGCTAAAACGGAGCGATTCCGCTAGGCATGTGGGTCTTGTGGATGGAGTCCTTCATTCGCTTAACCAGGATTCACGGGTGGTCAATCTGTTGAAATCAGAGCACTACATTTTGGCCACCGTGCTCGATCCTAGGTTTAAAGCCTACGTTGTATCTCTCTTTCCAGCAGACACAGGTCTGCAGATGTTCAAGGACCTGCTGGTGAAACAATTGTCAAGTCAAGCAGAACGTGACCCGCCAACAGCTCCCCCTTCATTTTCTCACGCCACTGGAGCTGCCAGGAAAAGGATAACATTTCCAAAACCACCCGCTGGCGGTAATGCAGGGCAGTCAGGAGCGATAGCTGACATCTGGTCCGGACTGAAGGACCTGCCAATGATTACTGACATGTCGTCTACTGTCACTGCATATGATTCTGTCACCATTGAAAGAATGGGGGAGGATTATATGAGTGACAGCATCCAAGTAGGCATGTCAGACAGTCCGTACGTATACTGGCAGGAAAAAAATAAGATTTTACTTACCGATAAATCTATTTCTCGTAGTCCGTAGTGGATGCTGGGGACTCCGTCAGGACCATGGGGAATTAGCGGCTCCGCAGGAGACAGGGCACAAAAATAAAGCTTTAGGATCAGGTGGTGTGCACTGGCTCCTCCCCCTATGACCCTCCTCCAAGCCTCAGTTAGGATACTGTGCCCGGACGAGCGTACACAATAAGGAAGGATTTTGAATCCCGGGTAAGACTCATACCAGCCACACCAATCACACCGTACAACTTGTGATCTGAACCCAGTTAACAGTATGACAACGTAGGAGCCTCTGAACAGACGGCTCACAACAAGAAACAACCCGATTTTTTTGTAACAATAACTATGTACAAGTATTGCAGACAATCCGCACTTGGGATGGGCGCCCAGCATCCACTACGGACTACGAGAAATAGATTTATCGGTAAGTAAAATCTTATTTTCTCTAACGTCCTAGTGGATGCTGGGAACTCCGAAAGGACCATGGGGATTATACCAAAGCTCCCAAACGGGCGGGAGAGTGCGGATGACTCTGCAGCACCGAATGAGAGAACTCCAGGTCCTCTTTAGCCAGGGTATCAAATTTGTAGAATTTTACAAACGTGTTCTCCCCCGACCACGTAGCTGCTCGGCAGAGTTGTAATGCCGAGACCCCTCGGGCAGCCGCCCAGGATGAGCCCACCTTCCTTGTGGAATGGGCCTTGACAGATTTAGGCTGTGGCAGGCCTGCCACAGAATGTGCAAGTTGAATTGTGCTACAAATCCAACGAGCAATCGTCTGCTTAGAAGCAGGAGCACCCAGCTTGTTGGGTGCATACAGTATAAACAGCGAGTCAGATTTTCTGACTCCAGCCGTCCTTGAAATATATATTTTCAATGCCCTGACAACGTCCAGCAACTTGGAATCCTCCAAATCGCTAGTAGCCGCAGGCACCACAATAGGCTGGTTCAGGTGAAACGCTGACACCACCTTAGGCAGAAAATGAGGACGCGTCCGCAGTTCTGCCCTGTCCGAATGGAAAATCAGATATGGGCTTTTATACGATAAAGCCGCCAATTCTGACACTCTCCTGGCTGAAGCCAGGGCCAGTAGCATGGTTACTTTCCATGTAAGATATTTCAAATCCGCCGATTTGAGTGGCTCAAACCAATGGGATTTGAGAAAATCCAAAACTACATTAAGGTCCCACGGAGCCACTGGGGGCACAATCGGGGGCTGTATATGTAGTACTCCTTTTACAAAAGTCTGGACTTCAGGAACTGAAGCCAATTCTTTCTGGAAGAAAATCGACAGGGCCGAAATTTGAACCTTAATGGACCCCAACTTGAGGCCCATAGACAATCCTGTTTTCAGGAAATGTAGGAATCGACCCAATTGAAATTCCTCCGTGGGGGCCTTCCTGGCCTCACACCACGCAACATATTTTCTCCAAATGCGGTGATAATGTTGTGCAGTCACCTCCTTCCTGGCTTTAACCAGTGTAGGAATGACCTCTTCTGGAATGCCTTTTTACCTTAGAATTCGGCGTTCAACCGCCACGCCGTCAAACGCAGCCGCGGTAAGTCTTGGAATAGACACGGTCCCTGCTGAATCAGGTCCCGTCTTAGAGGTAGAGGCCACGGATTTTCCGTGAGCATCTCCTGAAGTTCCGGGTACCAAGTTCTTCTTGGCCAATCCGGAGCCACGAGTATCGTTCTTACTCCCCTTTGCCGTATAATTCTCAGTACTTTGGGTATGAGAGGCAGAGGAGGAAACACATACACTGACTGGAACACCCACGGTGTTACCAGAGCGTCCACAGCTATTGCCTGAGGGTCTCTTGACCTGGCGCAATACCTGTCCAGTTTTTTGTTGAGGCGAGACGCCATCATATCCACCTTTGGTTTTTCCCAACGGTTCACAATCATGTGGAAGACTTCTGGATGAAGTCCCCACTCTCCCGGGTGTAGATCGTGTCTGCTGAGGAAGTCTGCTTCCCAGTTGTCCACTCCCGGAATGAACACTGCTGACAGTGCTATCACATGATCTTCCGCCCAGCGAAGAATCCTTGCAGCTTCTGCCATTGCTCTCCTGCTTCTTGTGCCGCCCTGTCTGTTTACGTGGGCGACTGCCGTGATGTTGTCCGACTGGATCAACACCGGCTGACCCTGAAGCAGGGGTTTTGCCAGGCTTAGAGCATTGTAAATCGCTCTTAGCTCCAGTATATTTATGTGAAGAGACATCTCCAGGCTTGACCATACTCCCTGGAAGTTTCTTCCCTGTGTGACCGCTCCCCAGCCTCTCAGACTGGCATCCGTGGTCACCAGGACCCAGTCCTGTATGCCGAATCTGCGGCCTTCTAACAGATGAGCACTCTGCAACCACCACAGAAGAGACACCCTTGTCCGTGGCGATAAGGTTATCCGCTGATGCATCTGCAGATGCGATCCGGACCATTTGTCCAGCAGATCCCACTGAAAAGTTCGTGCGTGGAATCTGCCGAATGGGATTGCTTTGTAAGAAGCCACCATCTTTCCCAGGACTCTTGTGCATTGATGCACAGACACTTTTCCTGGTTTTAGGAGGTTCCTGACAAGTTCGGATAACTCCTTGGCTTTCTCCTCCGGAAGAAACACCTTTTTCTGAACCATGTCCAGAATCATTCCCAGGAACAGCAGACGTGTTGTCGGGGTCAACTGAGATTTTGGAAAATTCAGAATCCACCCGTGTCGTTGCAGCACTACTTGGGTTAGTGCTACTCCGTCCTCCAGCTGTTCTCTGGACCTTGCCCTTATCAGGAGATCGTCCAAGTAAGGGATAATTAATACGCCTCTTCTTCGCAGAAGAATCATCATTTCGGCCATTACCTTGGTAAAGACCCGAGGTGCCGTGGACAATCCAAACGGCAGCGTCTGAAACTGATAATGAGTTTTGCACCACGAACCTGAGGTACCCTTGATGTGAAGGGCAAATTGGGACATGCAGGTAAGCATCTTTTATGTCCAGGGACACCATAAAGTCCCTTTCTTCCAGATTCGCTATCACTGCTCTGAGTGATTCCATCTTGAACTTGAATTTTTGTATGTACAGGTTCAAAGATTTCAGATTTAGAATAGGTCTTACCGAGCCGTCCGGCTTCGGTACCACAAATAGCGTGGAGTAATACCCCTTTTCCTGTTGTAGGAGGGGTACCTTGACTATCACCTGCTGAGAAAACAGCTTGTGAATGGCTTCCAATACCGTCGCCCTGTCTGAGAGAGACGTTGGCAAAGCAGACTTTAGGAACCGGCGAGGGGGAGACTTCTCGAATTCCAACCTGTAACCCTGAGATACTACCTGCAGGATCCAGGGGTCCACCTGTGAGCAAGCCCACTGCGCGCTGAAATTCTTGAGTCGACCCCCCACCGTTCCTGAGTCCGCTTGTAAAGCCCCAGCGTCATGCTGAGGGCTTTGCAGAACCCGCGGAGGGCTTCTGTTCCTGGGAAGGAGCTGCTTGCTGCCCTCTCTTACCCTTTCCTCTGCCTCGGGGCAGATATGACTGTCCTTTTGCCCGCTTCTTATAGGACCGAAAGGACTGCGGCTGAAAAGACGGTGTCTTTTTCTGTTGGGAGGGGGTCTGAGGTAAAAAGGTGGATTTCCCGGCAGTTGCCGTGGCCACCAAATCCGATAGACCGACGCCAAATAATTCCTCCCCTTTATACGGCAATACTTCCATATGCCGTTTGGAATCCGCATCACCTGACCACTGTCGTGTCCATAAACTTCTTCTGGCAGATATGGACATCGCACTTACTCTCGATGCCAGAGTGCAAATATCCCTCTGAGCATCTCGCATATAAAGAAAAGCATCCTTTAATTGCTCTAAAGTCTGTAAAATACTGTCCCTATCCAGGGTATCAATATTTTCAGTCAGGGAATCCGACCAGACCACCCCAGCACTGCACATCCAGGCTGAGGCGATGGCTGGTCGCAGTATAACACCAGTATGTGTGTATATACTTTTTAGGGTAGTTTCCAGCCTCCTATCAGCTGGATCCTTGAGGGCGGCCGTATCAGGAGACGGTAACGCCACTTGTTTTGATAAGCGTGTGAGCGCCTTATCCACCTTAGGGGGTGTTTCCCAGCGCGCCCTAACCTCTGGCGTGAAAGGGTATAATGCCAATAACTTTTTTGAAATTAGCACTTTTCTATCTGGGTTAACCCACGCTTCATCACATACATCATTCAATTCCTCTGATTCAGGAAAAACTACAGGTAGTTTTTTCACCCCCCACATAATACCCCTTTTTGTGGTACTTGTAGTATCAGAGATATGCAAAGCCTCCTTCATTGCCGTGATCATATAACGTGTGGCCCTACTGGAAAATACGTTTGTTTCTTCACCGTCGACACTAGATTCAGTGTCCGTGTCTGGGTCTGTGTCGACCGACTGAGGTAAAGGGCGTTTTACAGCCCCTGACGGTGTCTGAGACGCCTGGGCAGGTACTAACTGGTTTTCCGGCCGTCTCATGTCGTCAACTGATTTTTGTAATGTGCTGACATTATCACGTAATTCCATAAACAAAGCCATCCATTCCGGTGTCGACTCCCTGGGGGGTGACATCACCATTACCGGCAATTGCTCTGCCTCCACACCAACATCGTCCTCATACATGTCGACACACACGTACCGACACACAGCAGACACACAGGGAATGCTCTATTGAAGACAGGATCCCACTAGCCCTTTGGGAAGACAGAGGGAGAGTTTGCCAGCACACACCCAAGCGCTATAATATATATGGGAACAACCCTATATAAGTGTTGTATCCTTATAGCAGCTTAAATATAGTAATATCGCCAAAAAAAGTGCCCCCCCTCTCTGTTTTACCCTGTTTCTGTAGTGCAGTGCAGGGGAGAGTCCTGGGAGCCTTCCTCACAGCGGAGCTGAGCAGGAAAATGGCGCTGTGTGCTGAGGAGAATAAGCCCCGCCCCCTATTTCGGCGGGCTCTTCTCCGGAGTTTGTGAGATCTGGCAGGGGTTAAATACATCCATATAGCCTCAAGGGCTATATGTGATGTATTTTTTAGCCATAAAAAGGTATTATACATTGCTGCCCAGGGCGCCCCCCCAGCGCCCTGCACCCTCCGTGACCGCTGTGTGAAGTGTGCTGACAACAATGGCGCACAGCTGCAGTGCTGTGCGCTACCTCAGGAAGACTGAAAAGTCTTCTGCCGCCTGCTTCTGGACCTCTTCCATCTTCGGCATCTGCAAGGGGGGTCGGCGGCGCGGCTCCGGGACCGGACTCCATGGCTGGGCCTGTGTTCGATCCCTCTGGAGCTAATGGTGTCCAGTAGCCTAAGAAGCCAATCCATCCTGCACGCAGGTGAGTTGACTTCTCTCCCCTAAGTCCCTCGATGCAGTGAGCCTGTTGCCAGCAGGACTCACTGAAAATAAAAAACCTAAAAACTTTTTCTAAGCAGCTCTTTAGGAGAGCCACCTAGATTGCACCCTGCTCGGACGGGCACAAAAACCTAACTGAGGCTTGGAGGAGGGTCATAGGGGGAGGAGCCAGTGCACACCACCTGATCCTAAAGCTTTATTTTTGTGCCCTGTCTCCTGCGGAGCCGCTAATTCCCCATGGTCCTGACGGAGTCCCCAGCATCCACTAGGACGTTAGAGAAATAAGATTTTACTCACTGGTAAATCTATTTCTCGTAGTCCGTAGTGGATGCTGGGACTCCGTAAGGACCATGGGGATTAGCGGCTCCGCAGGAGACTGGGCACAACTAAAAGAAAGCTTTAGGACTACCTGGTGTGCACTGGCTCCTCCCACTAAGACCCTCCTCCAGACCTCAGTTAGGATACTGTGCCCGGAAGAGCTGACACAATAAGGAAGGATTTTGAATCCCGGGTAAGACTCATACCAGCCACACCAATCACACCGTATAACTCGTGATACTATACCCAGTTAACAGTATGAATATAACTGAGCGTCTCAACAGATGGCTCAACAATAACCCTTTAGTTAGGCAATAACTATAAACAAGTATTGCAGACAATAGAAAAAAGAAAAGGTACGATCTCACTGTTTGCGCTCCAAATGTCCCTTCACTTGAATAATCCTCACGTTGACGGTGAATACATGAAACAAAAAATATAAAACACAATATAGGGTGATACTGTTGATTCAAAGAGTTCTTTCTCCCTTGTGCAGTGGAGAAACTAAGTGATGGAGAGAAAGTCCCAATATAGATCAGACGTCCACCTTCTTATGGGGTCACCCGAAATGATGTGTTGATAACTTGACAAGGGGTTCTTACATGTATGCTTACTTGTAAACGTATAGTAGAAAACACGTAAAGGTTTCTTTAGAGGAATCACTTGCTTTCTCTTTAAGCCATAAGATGTGGATAAGTGCCACTCATGGGAAATGTAATGTGGAATTAAGAAAGGGGAAGCCAAGTTAGGACAAGATAAAGCCCGTTTTATTTAAAATACAAATAAACAGACAACCAATCGTACCCAGAGTGGGAAACAGAGATGGATTCAGCTGACAAGGTTACATCCGGATATAACAAGGTCATATGTTCCCCTCAATGAGTACACTGGTGAATAAACTTCAAAATGACACTGTGTCGACGCGTTTCGACGCACTGTGGCGTCTTTTTCAAGATAAAACAGTGTCTTTCACACTGGTGTGCAGCATCTCATCTCTGGTCAGCTGTATTGCAGACAATCCGCACTTGGGATGGGCGCCCAGCATCCACTACGGACTACGAGAAATAGATTTACCGGTGAGTAAAATCTTATTTCTCTAACGTCCTAGTGGATGCTGGGAACTCCGAAAGGACCATGGGGAATAGCGGCTCCGCAGGAGACTGGGCACAACTAAAAGAAAGCTTTTAGACTACCTGGTGTGCACTGGCTCCTCCCACTATGACCCTCCTCCAAGCCTCAGTTAGATTATTGTGCCCGGCCGAGCTGGATGCACACTAGGGGCTCTCCTGAGCTCCTAGAAAAAGTTTATTTTAGGTTTTTTATTTTACAGTGAGACCTGCTGGCAACAGGCTCACTGCATCGAGGGACTAAGGGGAGAAGAAGCGAACCTACCTGCTTGCAGCTAGCTTGGGCTTCTTAGGCTACTGGACACCATTAGCTCCAGAGGGATCGACCGCATGGAACTGGCCTTGGTGTTCGGTCCCGGAGCCGCGCCGCCGTCCCCCTTACAGAGCCAGAAGCAAGAAGAAGTCCGGAAAATCGGCGGCATGAAGACTTCTGTCTTCACCAAGGTAGCGCACAGCACTGCAGCTGTGCGCCATTGCTCCTCATACACACTTCACACTCCGGTCACTGAGGGTGCAGGGCGCTGGGGGGGGGCGCCCTGAGCAGCAATAAAAACACCTTGGCTGGCAAAACAATCACAATATATAGTCCCAGAGGCTATATATGTGATAATTACCCCTGCCAGAATCCTTAAAAAAGCGGGAGAAAAGTCAGCGAAAAAGGGGTGGAGCTATCTCCCTCAGCACACTGGCGCCATTTTTCCCTCACAGCTCCGCTGGAAGGAAGCTCCCTGGCTCTCCCCTGCAGTCTACACAACAGAAAGGGTAAAAAAGAGAGGGGGGGCACTAAATTTAGGCGCAGTAAATATTATAGCAGCTATAGGGGACATAATTCAGTTAGTCCCTGCATTATATAGCGCTCTGGTGTGTGCTGGCATACTCTCTCTCTGTCTCCCCAAAGGGCTTCTGTGGGGTCCTGTTCTCTGTTAGAGCATTCCCGGTGTGTGTGCGGTGTGTCGGTACGGCTGTGTCGACATGTTTGATGAGGAAAATTATGTGGAGGCGGAGCAGATGCCTATAGAAGGGATGTCACCCCCTGCGGGGCAGACACCTGAGTGGATGGTTTTATGGAAGGAATTACGTGCAAGTGTCGACTCCTTACACAAAAAATTTGACGACATGCCAAATGCGGGACAGCCGGCTTCTCAGCTCGTGCCTGCCCAGGTGTCTCAAAGGCCATCAGGGGCTCTAAAACGCCCGCTACCTCAGATGGCAGACGCAGATGTCGACACGGATACTGATACCAGTGTCGACGACGATGAGTCTAATCTAATGTCCACTAGGGCCATTCGTTGCATGATTGAGGCAATGAAAGAGGTGTTACACATTTCGGATATAAACCCAGGTACCACTAAAAAGGGTATTATGTTTGGGGAGAAAAAACTACCCGTAGTTTTTCCCCCATCTGAAGAATTAAATTAAGTGTGTGAAGAAGCGTGGGCTTTCCCCGATAAAAGATTGGTAATCTCTAAAAAGTTACTAATGGCGTTCCCTTTCCCGCCAGAGGATAGGGCACGTTGGGAAACACCTCCTAGGGTGGATAAAGTGCTCACACGTTTGTCTAAAAAGGTGGCACTTCCGTCTCCGGATACGGCCGCCCTGAAGGAGCCTGCGGATAGAAAGCAGGAGGCGATCCTGAAGTCTGTACATACACACTCAGGCATTATACTTAGACCAGCTATTGCGTCAGCATGGATGTGCAGTGCTGCCGCTGCATGGTCAGATTCCCTGTCAGAAAATATTGACACCCTAGACAGGGACACTAATCTGCTAACCATAGAGCATATAAAAGACTCAGTCTTATACATGAGAGATGCACAGAGGGAGATCTGCCGGCTGGCATCTAAAATAAGTGCATTGTCCATTTCTGCTAGGAGAGGCTTATGGACTCTGCAGTGGACAGGGGATGCAGATTCCAAAAGGCACATGGAAGTTTTGCCTTATAAGGGTGAGGAGTTATTCGGGGATGGTCTCTCGGACCTAGTTTCCACAGCAACAGCTGGGAAGTCAGCATTTTTACCCCATGTTCCCTCACAGCCTAAGAAAGCGCCGTTTTATCAGGTACAGTCCTTTCGGACCCAGAAAAACAGGCGAGGAAAAGGCGGGTCTTTTCTGTCCAGAGGCAGAGGTAGGGGAAAAAAGGCTGCAACAAACAGCAGGTTCCCAGGAGCAAAAGTCCTCCCCCGCTTCTTCCAAGTCCGCCGCATGACGGTGGGGCTCCACAGGCGGTGCCAGGTACGGTGGGGGGCCGCCTCAAAAATTTCAGCGATCAGTGGTCTCGCTCACAGGTGGATCCCTGGATCTTTCAAGTAGTATCTCAGGGGTACAAGCTGGAATTCAAGGCGTCTCCCCCCCGCCGTTTCCTCAAATCTGCCTTGCCAACAACTCCCTCGGGCAGGGAGGCTGTGCTAGAGGCAATTCACAAGCTGTATTCCCAGCAGGTGATAGTCAAGGTGCCCCTACTTCAACAAGGACGGGGTTACTATTCCACACTGTTTGTGGTACCGAAACCGGACGGTTCGGTGAGACCCATTTTAAATTTGAAATCCTTGAACAAATACATAAAAAAATTCAAGTACAAGATGGAATCGCTCAGAGCGGTTATTGCAAGCCTGGATGAGGGGGATTACATGGTATCCCTGGACATCAAGGATGCTTACCTGCATGTCCCCATTTATCATCCTCACCAGGAGTACCTCAGATTTGCGGTACAGAATTGCCATTACCAATTCCAGACGCTGCCGTTTGGACTGTCCACGGCACCGAGGGTGTTTACCAAGGTAATGGCGGAAATGATGATACTCCTTCGAAAAAAGGGAGTTTTAATTATCCCGTACTTGGACGATCTCCTAATAAAGGCGAGATCCAGGGAGCAGTTGTTGGTAGGAGTAGCACTATCTCAGGAGGTGCTACACCAGCACGGTTGGATTCTGAATATTCCGAAGTCACAGCTGGTTCCGACGACACGTCTACTGTTCCTGGGAATGATTCTGGACACAGTCCAGAAAAAAGTGTTTCTCCCGGAGGAGAAAGCCAAGGAGCTGTCATCTCTAGTCAGAGACCTCCTGAAACCAAAACAGGTGTCGGTGCATCACTGCACGCGAGTCCTGGGAAAGATGGTGGCTTCTTACGAAGCAATACCTTTCGGCAGGTTCCATGCCAGAATCTTTCAGTGGGACCTGTTGGACCAATGGTCCGGATCGCATCTTCAGATGCATCGGCTAATAACCCTGTCTCCAAGAACCAGGGTGTCTCTGCTGTGGTGGCTGCAGAGTGCTCATCTTCTAGAGGGCCGCAGATTCGGCATACAGGACTGGGTCCTGGTGACCACGGATGCCAGCCTTCGAGGCTGGGGGGCAGTCACACAGGGAAGAAACTTCCAAGGACTATGGTCGAGTCAGGAGACTTCCCTACACATAAATATTCTAGAACTAAGGGCCATTTACAATGCCCTAAGTCAGGCAAAACCCCTGCTTCTACACCAGCCGGTACTGATCCAGTCAGACAACATCACGGCGGTCGCCCATGTAAACCGACAGGGCGGCACAAGAAGAAGGACGGCAATGGAAGAAGCCACAAGGATTCTCCGATGGGCGGAAAATCACGTACTAGCACTGTCAGCAGTGTTCATTCCGGGAGTGGACAACTGGGAAGCAGACTTCCTCAGCAGACACGACCTCCACCCGGGAGAGTGGGGACTTCATCCAGAAGTCTTCACACTGATTGTAAATCGTTGGGAACGGCCACAGGTGGACATGATGGCGTCCCGCCTAAACAAAAAACTAGAGAGATATTGCGCCAGGTCAAGGGACCCTCAGGCAATAGCGGTGGACGCTCTAGTGACACCGTGGGTGTACCAGTCAGTTTATGTGTTCCCTCCTCTGCCTCTCATACCAAAGGTACTGAGAATAATAAGAAAACGAGGAGTAAGGACAATACTCGTGGTTCCGGATTGGCCAAGAAGAGCGTGGTACCCGGAACTTCAAGAGATGATCTCAGAGGACCCGTGGCCTCTGCCGCTCAGACAGGACCTGCTGCAGCAGGGGCCCTGTCTGTTCCAAGACTTACCGCGGCTGCGTTTGACGGCATGGCGGTTGAACGCCGGATCCTAAAGGAAAAGGGCATTCCGGAGGATGTAATTCCTACGCTGATTAAAGCCAGGAAAGATGTAACTGTAAAACATTATCACCGCATATGGCGGAAATATGTTGCTTGGTGCGAGGCCAGTAAGGCCCCAACAGAGGAATTTCAGCTGGGTTGATTTCTGCACTTCCTACAGGCAGGAGTGACTATGGGCCTAAAATTAGGCTCCATCAAGGTACAGATATCGGCTCTGTCGATTTTCTTCCAAAAATAACTAGCTTCTAGCTTCACTACCTGAAGTTCAGACATTTGTAAAAGGAGTGCTCCATATTCAGCCCCCTTTTGTGCCTCCAGTGGCACCCTGGGATCTCAACGTGGTGTTGAGTTTCCTAAAATCACATTGGTTTGAGCCACTAAAGACCGTGGATCTAAAATATCTCACGTGGAAAGTGGTCATGTTATTGGCCTTGGCTTCGGCAGGCGGGTATCAGAATTGGCGGCTTTGTCATTTAAAAGCCCTTATCTGATTTTCCATATGGATAGGGCAGAATTGCGGACTCGTCCCCAGTTTCTCCCTAAGGTGGTATCTGCTTTTCACTTGAACCAACCTATTGTAGTGCCTGCGGCTACTAGCGACTTGGAGGATTCCAAGTTACTGGACGTAGTCAGGGCCTTGAAAATTTATGTTTCCAGGACGGCTGGAGTCAGGAAAACGGACTCGCTATTTATCCTGTATGCACCCAACAAACTGGGTGCTCCTGCTTCTAAGCAGACTATTGCTCGCTGGATTTGTAGCACAATTCAGCTGGCGCATTCTGCGGCTGGACTGCCGCATCCTAAATCAGTTAAAGCCCATTCTACAAGGAAAGTGGGCTCATCTTGGGCGGCTGCCCGAGGGGTCTCGGCTTTACAACTTTGCCGAGCTGCTACTTGGTCAGGGGCAAACACGTTTGTAAAATTCTACAAATTTGATACCCTGGCTGAGGAGGACCTTGAGTTCTCTCATTCGGTGCTGCAGAGTCATCCGCACTCTCCCGCCCGTTTGGGAGCTTTGGTATAATCCCCATGGTCCTTTCGGAGTTCCCAGCATCCACTAGGACGTTAGAGAAAATAAGATTTTACTCACCGGTAAATCTATTTCTCGTAGTCCGTAGTGGATGCTGGGCGCCCATCCCAAGTGCGGATTGTCTGCAATACTTGTTTATAGTTATTGCCTAACTAAAGGGTTATTGTTGAGCCATCTGTTGAGAGGCTCAGTTATGTTTCATACTGTTAACTGGATATGGTATCACGAGTTATACGGTGTGATTGGTGTGGCTGGTATGAGTCTTACCCGGGATTCAAAATCCTTCCTTATTGTGTCAGCTCTTCCGGGCACAGTATCCTAACTGAGGCTTGGAGGAGGGTCATAGTGGGAGGAGCCAGTGCACACCAGGTAGTCTAAAAGCTTTCTTTTAGTTGTGCCCAGTCTCCTGCGGAGCCGCTATTCCCCATGGTCCTTTCGGAGTTCCCAGCATCGACTACGGACTACGAGAAATAGATTTACCGGTGAGTAAAATATTATTTTTCTCTGACGTCCTAAGTGGATGCTGGGACTCCGTAAGGACCATGGGGATTATACCAAAGCTCCCAAACGGGCGGGAGAGTGCGGATGACTCTGCAGCACCGATTGAGCAAACTCTAGGTCCTCCTCAGCCAGGGTATCAAACTTGTAGACTCTTACAAAAATGTTTTAACCCGACCAAGTAACAGCTCAGCAAAGTTGTAAAGCCTAGACCCCTCGGGCAGCCGCCCAAGAAGAGCCCACTTTCCTCGTGGAATGGGCTTTTACAGATTTAGGGTGCGGCAGTCCAGCCGCAGAATGTGCAAGTTGAATCGTGCTACAGATCCAGCGAGCAATCGTCTGCTTAGAAGCAGGAGCACCCCGCTTGTTGGGTGCATACAGGAGAAATAGCGAGTCAGTTTTCCTGACTCCAGCTGTCCTGGAAACATATTCTTTTCAGGGCCCTGACTACGTCCAGTAACTTGGAATCCTCCAAGTCCCAAGTAGCCGCAGGCACCACAATAGGTTGGTTCACATGAAAAACTGATACCACCTTAGGAAGGAATAGGGAACGAGTCCTCAATTCCGCCTTATCCATATAAAATACAGATAAGGGCTTTTGTATGACAAAGCCGCCAATTCTGATACACGCCTGGCCGACGCCAAGGCCCACAGAATGACCACTTTCCACGTGAGGTATTATAGCTCCACGGATTTAAGTGGCTCTACCCAATGCGACTTCAGGAAATCCAACACCACGTTGAGATCCCACGGTGCCACTGGAGGCACAAACGGGGGCTGACTATGCAGCACTCCCTTAACAAAAGTCTGAACTTCAGGCAGTGAAGCCAGTTCTATTTTGGAAGAAAATCGATAGAGCCGAAATCTGGACCTTAATGGAACCCAATTTTAGGCCCATAGTCACCTCTGGCTGTTGAATGTGCAGAAATCAACCTAGCTGAAATTTCTCCTTTGGGGCCTTCCTGGCCTCACAGTACGCAACATATTTCCGCCATATGCGGTGATAATGGTTTGCGTTCACTTCTTTCCTAGCTTTAAATAGCGTAGGGATAACTTCCTCCAGAATTCCCTTTTCCTTCAGGATCCGGCGTTCAACCGCCATGCCGTCAAACGCAGCCGCGGTACGTCTTGGAACAGACAGGCCCCCTGCTGCAGCAGGTCCTGTCTGAGCGGCAGAGGCCATGGGTCCTCTGAGATCATTTCTTGGAGTTCTGGTTACCAAGCTCTTCTTGGCCAACCCGGAACAATGAGTATAGTTCTTACTCCTCTCCTTCTTATTATTCTCATTACCCTGGGTAAGAGAGGCAGAGAAGGGAACACATACACCGACTGGTACACCCACGGTGTTAACAGAGCGTCCAGAGCTATCGCCTGAGGGTCCTTGACCTGGCGCAATATCTTTGTAACTTTTAGTTGAGGCGGGACGCCATCATGTCCACCTGTGGCCTTTCCCAACGGTGTACAATCATTTGGAAGACTTCTGGATGAAGTCCCCACTCTCCCGGGTGGAGGTCGTGTCTTCTGAGAAAGTCTGCTTCTCAGTTGTCCACTCCGGGAATGAACACTGCTGACAGTGCTAACACATGATTTTCCGCCCATCGGAGAATCCTTGTGGCTTCTGCCATCGCCATCCTGCTTCTTGTGCCGCCCTGTCGGTTTACATGAGCGACCGCCGTGATGTTGTCTGACTGGATCAGCACCGGCCGGTGTTGAAGCAGGGGTCTAGCCTGACTTAGGGCATTGTAAATGGCCCTTAGTTCCAGAATATTTATGTGTAGGGAAGTCTCCTGACTTTTCCATAGCCTCGGAAGTTTCTTCCCTGTGTGACTGCCCCCCAGCCTCGAAGGCTGGCTTCCGTGGTCACCAGGACCCAGTCCTGTATGCCGAATCTGTGGCCCCCTAGAAGATGAGCACTCTGCAGCCACCACAACAGCGACACCCTGGCCCTTGGATAGAGGGTTATCCGCCGATGCATCTGAAGATGCGACCCGGACCACTTGTCCAACAGATCCCACTGGAAAATCCTTGCATGGGACCTGGCGAATGGAATTTCTTCGTAAGAAGCTACCATCTTTCCCAGGGCTCGCGTGCATTGATGCACCGACACCTGTATACGTATTAGGAGGTCCCTGTCTAGAGACGACAACTCCTTGGGCTTCTCCTCCGGGAGAAACCCTTTTTATCCTGTTCTGTGTCCAGAACCATACCCAGGAACAGTAGACGCGTCGTAGGAACCAGCTGCGACTTTGGAATATTCAGAATCCAGCCGTGCTGTTGTAGCACTTCCCGAGATAGTGCTACTCCGACGAACAACTGCTCCCTGGACCTCGCCTTTATAAGGAGATCGTCCAAGTACGGGATAATTATTTCGGCCATTACCTTGGTAAATACCTCGGTGCCGGGGACAGACCAACGGCAACGTCTGGAATTGGTAATGACAATCTTGTACCACAATTTTCAGGTACTCCTGGTGAAGAGGGTAAATAGGGACATGCAGGTAAGTATCCTTGATGTCCAGTGATACCATGAAATTCTCCAGGCTTGCAATAATCGCCCTGAGCGATTCCATTTTGAACTTGAACCTTCGTATATAAGTGTTCAAGGCTTTCCATTTTAGAATGGGTCTCACCGAACCGTCTGGTTTCGGTACCACAACATTTTGGAATAGTAAACCCGGCCTTGTTGAAGGAGGGGTACCTTGATTTCACCTGCTGGAAGTACAGCTTCTGAATTGCCGCCAGTACTACCTTTCTCCGAGGGCAGCAGGCAAGGCTGATGTGAGGTAACGGCGAGGGGGAGTCGCCTCGAACTCCAGCCTGTATCCCTGTGATACTATTTGCAGAACCTAGGGATCCACCTGTTGGCAAGCCCATTGGTCCCTGAAGTTCCCGAGACGCGCCCCTACCGCACCTGTCTCCACCTGTGGAGCCCCAGCGTCATGCGGTGGACTCAGAGGAAGCGGGGGGAGATTTTTGATCCTGGGAACTGGCTGCTGGTGCAGCTTTTTCCTTCTTCCCTTGTCTCTGTGCAGAAAGGAAGCGCCTTTGACCCGCTTGCTTTTCTGAAGCCGAAAGGACTGTACCTGAAAATACGGTGCTTTCTTAGGCTGTGAGGAAACCTGAGGTAAAAAATTTTCTTCCCAGCTGTTGCTGTGGATACGAGGTCCCAGAGACCATCCCCAAACAATTCCTCACCCTTATAAGGCAGAATCTCCATGTGCCTTTTACAGGCAGCATCACCTGTCCACTGCCGGGTTTCTAATACCCTCCTGGCAGAATGGACATTGCATTAATTCTGGATGCCGGCAAATATCCCTCTGTGCATCCTTTATATATAAGATAACGTCTTTAATATGCTCTATGTTAGCAAAATATTATCCCTGTCTTAGAGTATTAATATTATCTGACAGGGTATCAGACCACGCTGCAGCAGCACTATTTATGCTGAGGCAATTGCAGGTCTCAGTATATAACCTGAGTGTGTATATACAGACTTCAGGATAGCCTCCTGCTTTTTATCAGCAGGCTCCTTCAAGGTGGCCGTATCCTAAGACGGCAGTGCCACCTTTTTTGACAAACGTGTGAGCGCCTTATCCACCCTAAGGGATATCTCCCAACGTGACCTATCCTCTAGCGGGAAAGGGTACGCCATCAGTAACTTTTTAGAAATTACCAGTTTCTTATCGGGGGAACCCACGCTTCTTTACACGCTTCATTCATTCATCTGATGGGGGAACAAAACACTGGCTGCTTTTTCTCCCCAAAAATAAAACCCCTTTTATGTGGTACTTGGGTTCATGTCAGAAATGCGTAACACATTTTTCATTGCCGAGATCATGTAACGGATGTTCCTAGTGGATTGTGTATATGTCTCAACCTCATCGACACTGGAGTCAGACTCCGTGTCGACATCTGTGTCTGCCATCTGAGGTAACGGGCGTTTTTTGAGCCCCTGATGGCCTTTGAGACGCCTGGGCAGGCGCGGGCTGAGAAGCCGGCTGTCCCACAGCTGTTACGTCATCCAGCCTTTTATGTAAGGAGTTGACATTGTCGGTTAATACCTTCCACCTATCCATCCACTCTGGTGTCGGCCCCACAGGGGGCGACATCCCATTTATCGGCCTCTGCTCCGCCTCCACGTAACCTTCTTCATCCAACATGTCGACACAGCCGTACCGACACTCCGCACACACACAGGGAATGCTCTGACTGAGGACAGGACCCCACAAAGTCCTTTGGGGAGACAGAGAGAGAGTATGCCAGCACACACCAGAGCGCTATATAATGCAGGGATTAACACTATAACTGAGTGATTTTTCCCCCAATAGCTGCTTGTATACATATATTGCGCCTAAATTTAGTGCCCCCCCTCTCTTTTTAACCCTTTGAGCCTGAAAACTACAGGGGAGAGCCTGGGGAGCTGTCTTCCAGCTGCACTGTGAAGAAAAAATGGCGCCAGTGTGCTGAGGGAGAAGCCCCGCCCCTTTTTCGGCTGACTTTTCTCCCGCTTTTTTATGGATTCTGGCAGGGGTAATTTATCACATATATAGCCTTGGGACTATATATTGTGATGATTTACCAGCCAAGGTGTCTTATATTGCCCTCAGGGCGCCCCCCCCCAGCGCCCTGCACCCATCAGTGACCGGAGTGTGAGGTGTACATGAGGAGCAATGGCGCACAGCTGCAGTGCTGTGCGCTACCTTGGTGAAGACCGAAGTCTTCTGCCGCCGATTTTCCGGACTCTTCATGCTTCTGGCTCTGTAAGGGGGACGGCGGCGCGGCTCCGGGAACGAACACCAAGGTCGGGTCCTGCGGTCGATCCCTCTGGAGCTAATGGTGTCCAGTAGCCTAAGAAGCCCAAACTACCACCTGTTAGGTAGGTTTGCTTCTTCTCCCCTTAGTCCCTCGCTGCAGTGAGTCTGTTGCCAGCAGATCTCACTGTAAAATAAAAAACCTAAATATACTTTCTTTCTAGGAGCTCAGGAGAGCCCCTAGTGTGCATCCAGCTCAGCCGGGCACAAGAATCTAACTGAGGTCTGGAGGAGGGTCTTAGTGAGAGGAGCCAGTGCACACCAGGTAGTCCTAAAGCTTTCTTTAGTTGTGCCCAGTCTCCTGCAGAGCCGCTAATCCCCATGGTCCTTACGGAGTCCCAGCATCCACTTAGGACGTCAGAGAAAGAGGCAATTTGGAGGCCCTTGCACAAACTGGCTTTATTTTACCTAAGTTGGCCCCCTCCAGTGTGTACTCCGAAAGAGTGTTTAGTGCAGCCGGTAACCTTGTCAGCGATCGGCGTAGGAGGTTACTTCCAGAAAATGTGGAGAAGATGATGTTCATCAAAATGAATTATAATCAATTCCTCCATGGAGATATTTACCAGCAATTGCCTCCAGAAAGTACACAGGGACCTGTGATGGTGGATTCCAGTGGGGACGAATTAATACTCTGTGAGGAGGGGGATGTACACAGTGAAAGGAGTGAGGAATCGGACGATGAGGAGGAGGTGGACATCCTGCCTCTGTAGAGCCAGTTTGTGCAAGGAGAGATTGATTGCTTCTTTTTTGGTGGGGGCCCAAACCAACCAGTCATTTCAGCCACAGTCATGTGGCAGACCCTGTCGCTGAAATGATGGGTTTGTTAAAGTGTGCATGTCCTGTTTATACAACATAAGGGTGGGTGGGAGGGAGGGCCCAAGGACAATTCCATCTTGCACCTCTTTTTTTATTTATTTATCTTTGCATCATGTGCTGTTTGGTGACTTTTTTTTTTAAGTGCCATCCTGTCTGACACTGCAGTGCCACTCCTAGATGGGCCAGGTGTTTGTGCCGCCCACTTGGGTCGCTTAGCTTAGTCATCCAGCGACCTTGGTGCAAATTTTAGGACTAAAAATAATATTCTGAGGTGTGAGGTGTTCAGAATAGACTGGAAATGAGTGGAAATTATGGTTATTGAGGTTAATAATACTATAGGATCAAAATTACCCCCAAATTCTATGATTTAAGCTGTTTTTGAGGGTTTTTTGAAAAAAACACCCGAATCCGACAAAAATTCTTAAGGGAGGTTTTGCCAAAACGCGTCCGAATACAAAACAAGACCGCGGAACCGAATCTAAAACAAAAACACAAAACCCGAAATATGCCCGCTGCACATCTCTAGTTATATCTGCCCCACCTGCAGTGCACATGGTTTTGATCATTAGCTAACAAATTTGCTGCTGCGATTAGGTCTGAATTTGGCCCACTGTGCGATGTGCTCCATGAGCGATATCACACAGTGTGTTCCCTACCCTCCCGGTCCGCCCGTCATTCCGAGTTGATCGTAGCTGTGCTAAATTTAGCACAGCTGCGATCATCTTCCCTGACATGCGGGGAACGCCCAGCACAGGGCTGTCAGTGCCGGCCCCGCCGCACAAATACAAAAGCATCGCACAGCGGCAATGCTTTTGTATTTCAGGAGTAACTCATGGCCAGCGCAGCTCCTGCAGCTGGCCGGGAGTTGTTTGTCGCTGCCGCTGGCCGCAGCGGCTGCGTGAGACATCACGAAACCGCTGCGGCCTGCCCCAACGATCTGGCACGCCTGCGTTGGCCGGACTGCGCCGCCATTCAGCCCCCTCCTGTCCAGCGACCGCCTTTGTCTCAGAGGCGATCGCTAGGCAGCGATGACTGCCATGCGCCGGCACACTGCGGTGCCGGGGCATGCGCGGTTCCGACCCGATCGCTGCGACAAACTGCAGCGAGCAATCGGGTTGGAATGACCCCATGGTGCGTACACACTGAGTGATACCACAAACGATATCGCTCAGTGACGTCACCCCGCCGCCAACCCTTTACATGCAGTTTTGCCCAACATAGCCAAAATTGAGCTGCATATACAGATGACCGAGGGGGTCATTTGCAGTGAGTATACACACTGTGCGATATTTTAGTCAACATCACTCAGGGGAAAATTAGCGACATTGACTAAAATATTGCACAGTGTTATGCAACTTTAGGAGCAAATTACTATTCTAAGAGATACATATGTGCCATAGTTAAATTTTAGAGTAACATAAACAGGCATAAAAAGTAAGTTTTATGCACCAACACAATATTAGCGCTAGAGTCTTGGCTCAAACATAACATTAAAATACTCACTTTATTGGATGAATGGAATTTAAATTGTTCTCTTTCTGTTCTGTGGGCGATGAAAATTTTGCTTCTGAATGACTCTTATTACATAACACGGTTTTGGTACCTTTGGAAAAGTAATGAAATTCATGTAAATGCATATATCAAAGGTTGATATTTAATTTACCATGGCAGAACAAATGAAGTAATCTGCAGTTACTGCATTCTACAAAAAACGTACAGTAACTTGCATTGATGATTAATAGTCGGAATAATTGCTCTTTTCTTGTACCTATTAAAAGAGTTCTTATGACTATTTTATTATTATGAATCATGTATTTAGCATATATTTGTTGCTGCGTGAGGGAGAACAATTTGTAAAATATTATTATTATTATTAATAATAATAATAATAAATAAGGAAACATGTGAAAGTACTCTGCAAGCTATTGGTAAGAATCTTTAAAGGGGTGCCAGAAATGAAACCTTAGGGAAATGCCATTTTTGTATCATAGACCAGCCATGTATCTATCATAGGCATTCCCAACCTCGGTACTCAAAGCACATACACACTAGATGAGAAAGTAAAAGATATCGCTCAGAAGGGCCAATCTGAGCAAGATGTTGTTAACGATGCACGCTCCCGAACATTGTTAATGACCCCTCCCTCCTTGAACATGTACAGACGAGGGAGGTCCTCGTTAACAATAGCCATGCTGCAGGCGTCGTTCCATTCCCCGCTGGCATCAAAAGTGTGTATGCGCAGGGTCCCCTCCACCACCAATATCGGTGTTGGTGGGGACTCGTTTAGTGTGTATGGGCCTTAACAGTGCAGGTTTTAGTGATATCTATACTTCAGGAAAGATGGTTAAAATAGGATTTTAAATCCTTTTCTCCTAGTCCGTAGAGGATGCTGGGGACACTTCAAGAACCATGGGGTATAGACGGGATCCGCAAAAGACATGGGCACTTTAAGACTTTCAAATGGTGTGACCTGGCTCCTCCCTCTATGCCCCTCCAGACTCCAGTTTAAGGAACTGTGCCCAGGAAGACGGACATTTCGAGGAAAGGATTTATTGTTAAACCACGGTGAGCATTTTACCAGCTCACACCTTAAGCATGCCCCAGAACGTGGCATTTAATAGAACACAAGCCAACGGCATGAAGAATATGCAGCAATATGCTGACAAAAATCATAATACAACCTGTGTGTAACCACAACCAATAACTGCAGATACAGTACGCACTGGGACGGGCGCCCAGCATCCTCTACGGACTAAGAGAAAAGGATTTACCGGTAGGTATTAAAATCCTATTTTCTCATAAGTCCTAGAGGATGCTGGGGACACTTCAAGAACCATGGGGTTATACCAAAGCTCTAAAACGGGCGGGAGAGTGCGGATGACTCTGTAGTACCGAATGACCAACGTGAGGTCAACCTCGGCCAAGGTATTAAAACTGCAAAACTTAGCCCAATTGTTTGCTAAATAGCTGCTCGAAAAGATGCAATGCCGAAACTCTCCGGCAACCGCCCCGGACGAGCCCACCTTTCTAGTAGAATGGGCCTTCACCTATTTCAGTAAAGGCAATCCTGCTGTGAGATGAGCATGCTGAACCGTACCACAGATCCAGCGCGCAACGGTCTGCTTGGAAGCAGGACACCCAATTTTGTTGGGAGCAAACAGGACAAACAGAGCCTGTGTTCCTAAACGGAGCCGTCCTGGCGACATAAATTTTCAAAACTCTGACCACATGCAGGCGACCGTAGCCACCGGCACCACAAAAGGTTGGTACATGTGGAAAGAAGAAACCCCCTTTGGTAGAAAATGTTGATGAGTTTCCAACTCTGCTCTATCTTCATGAAAGATCAAATAAGGTCTCTTGTGAGACCAGACCGCTAACTCAGACACTCGCCTTGCGTATGCCAAGGCCAACCTGGCGACCACTTTACAAGTGAGGAATTTCACTCCGCCTTACTTAAAGGTTCAAACCAATGTGATTGAAGGAACTGCAACACCCCATTAGATTCCCTGGTGCCACTGGGGAACAAAAGAGGTTGGATGTGCAACACTCCCTTCACGACAGTCTGAACTTCTGACAAGGAGTCCAACTGATTCTGAAAGAAAACCGATAAGGCCGATTTTAATAGTTGAAAACTCTGCCGTAGGAGTCTTCTTGGATTCACACCAAGAAACCTATTTTCTCCAAAATCGGTAGTAATGTTTAGACATTACCCCTTTTCTAGTCCGAATAAGTGTGGGAACTACTTCCGTGGGAATACCCTTACGGACTAGGATCTGGCGTTCAACCGCCATGTCGTCAAACGTAGCCGCGGTAAGTCCTAATACACGCATGGCCCCTGTCACAACAGGTCCTTGCGCAAAGGAAAAGGCCAGGGATCTCCTATGAGTAATTCCTGCGCTCTGGATACCAAGCTCTCCTTGGCCAGTCTGGGACCATGAGGCTCGGCCGAATTTTCTTTGTATCAACCCCGAACTTTTGGAACGAGAGAAAACGTAGGGAATACATATGCCAACTGAAAACACCCATGGTGTCACCAGTGTATTCACTGTTCCTGTTTGAAGGTCCCTTTACCTGGAACTCTGAAGCTTCTTGCTGAGACGAGATGCCATCATTCCTACTCGAGGAAATCCCAACGACATGTCACCTCTTCGAAGACTATTTGAAGGCGGTCTCCCCACTCCTGGATGGAGATCGTGTCTGCTGAGGAGGTCTGCTTCTCAGTCGTCCACTCCCGTAACGAACATCGCTGACAAAGCGCTTGTATGTTTCTCCGTCCAGCGGTAAATCCTTTTGGCTTTTGCCATTGCTGTTCTGCTTTTTGTTTGTAGAAAATCGTTGTAAATGGCCCTTAATTCTAGACCGGTTATGTGGTGACAAGTTTCCTAACTTGACCAACTTCCTTGGAAGTTTTCCCCCTGAGTGACCGCACCCCAGCCTCGGAGGCTTGCATCCGTGGTCACCAGGATCCAGTCCTGGATCTCGAACCTGCGCCCCTCTAGGAGGTGAGAACTGCGCAGCCACCACAGGAGTGAGATTCCGGTCTTGGAAGACAGGATTATCCTCCGGTGTATGTGTAGGTGGGAACTGGACCACTTGTCCAACAGGTCCCTCTGGAACACCCTGGCATGGAAACTGCCAAATCGAGTGGCCTCGTAGGCTGCCACCATATTTTCCAGCAACCGACTGTATTGATGAAATGACACTCTTGCTGGACTCGGAATTTGTTTGACCAGACTTTGGATCTCCAGAGCCTTTTCCACTGGAAGAAAACAAAAACTCTTTCTCTAGTATTATTCCCAAAACAGACAACCGCGTCGTTGGGACCAACAGTGATTCTGGCAAGTTCAGGAGCTAACCCTGTTGTTGAAGAACTGACAGGGAGAGTGCAATGTTTTGCACCAACTGGTTCCTTGAACACGCCGTTATCAGGGGATCGTCCCAGTACGGGATAATAGTGACTCCGTACTAGCGACGGAGAACCATCATTACCACTATCACCCTGGTGAAAATATTTGGAGCTGTGGACAAACCAACGGCAACGTCTGAAATTGGTAATGACACCCCTGAATTGCAAACTTCAGGCAAGCCTAATGCGGAGGTCTTCTTTGTGCTACTGAGACCATGAAAAAATAAGATTTTACTCACCGATAAATCTATTTCTCGTAGTCCGTAGTGGATGCTGGGACTCCGTAAGGACCATGGGGAATAGCGGCTCCGCAGGAGACAGGGCACAAGAATAAAAGCTTTAGGATCAGGTGGTGTGCACTGGCTCCTCCCCCTATGACCCTCCTCCAAGCCTCAGTTAGGATACTGTGCCCGGACGAGCGTACATAATAAGGAAGGATATTGAATCCCGGGTAAGACTCATACCAGCCACACCAATCACACCGTACAACTCGTGATCTGAACCCAGTTAACAGTATGATAAACGAAAGGAGCCTCAGAAAAGATGGCTCACAACAATAATAACCCGAATTTTGTAACAATAACTATATACAAGTATTGCAGACAATCCGCACTTGGGATGGGCGCCCAGCATCCACTACGGACTACGAGAAATAGATTTATCGGTGAGTAAAATCTTATTTTCTCTGACGTCCTAGTGGATGCTGGGACTCCGTAAGGACCATGGGGATTATACCAAAGCTCCCAAACGGGCGGGAGAGTGCGGATGACTCTGCAGCACCGAATGAGAGAACTCCAGGTCCTCCTCAGCCAGGGTATCAAATTTGTAGAATTTAGCAAACGTGTTTGCCCCTGACCAAGTAGCTGCTCGGCAAAGTTGTAAAGCCGAGACCCCTCGGGCAGCCGCCCAAGATGAGCCCACTTTCCTTGTGGAATGGGCTTTTACAGATTTTGGCTGTGGCAGGCCTGCCACAGAATGTGCAAGCTGAATTGTACTACAAATCCAACGAGCAATCGTCTGCTTAGAAGCAGGAGCACCCAGCTTGTTGGGTGCATACAGGATAAACAGCGAATCAGATTTTCTGACTCCAGCCGTCCTGGAAACATATATTTTCAGGGCCCTGACAACGTCAAGCAACTTGGAGTCCTCCAAGTCCCTAGTAGCCGCAGGTACCACAATAGGTTGGTTCATGTGAAATGCATCAGCATCGACACCTTCCATGTGAGATATTTTAAGTCCACAGTGGTGAGTGGTTCAAACCAATGTGACTTTAGGAAACTCAAAACAACATTGAGATCCCAAGGTGCCACTGGAGGCACAAAAGGAGGCTGTATATGCAGTACCCCTTTTATAAATGTCTGAACTTCAGGCACGGAAGCCAGTTCTTTCTGGAAGAAAATCGACAGGGCCGAAATTTGAACCTTAATGGACCCTAATTTTAGGCCCATAGACAGTCCTGTTTGCAGGAAATGGAGGAAACGACCCAGTTGAAATTCCTCTGTAGGGGCCTTCTTGGCCTCACACCACGCAACATATTTTCGCCAAATGCGGTGATAATGTTTTGCGGTTACATCCTTCCTGGCTTTTATCAGGGTAGGGATGACTTCATCTGGAATGCCTTTTTCCTTCAGGATCCGGCGTTCAACCGCCATTCCGTCAAACGCAGCCGCGGTAAGTCTTGGAACAGACAAGGCCCCTGCTGGAGCAGGTCCTTTCTTAGAGGTAGAGGCCACGGGTCTTCCGTGAGCATCTCTTGAAGTTCCGGGTACCAAGTCCTTCTTGGCCAATCCGGAACCACGAGTATAGTTCTTACTCCTCTCCTTCTTATGATTCTCAGTACTTTTGGTATGAGAGGCAGAGGAGGGAACACATACACTGACTGGTACACCCACGGTGTTACCAGAGCGTCCACCGCTATTGCCTGAGGGTCCCTTGACCTGGCGCAATACCTGTCTAGTTTTTTGTTTAGACGGGACGCCAACATGAACACTGCTGACAGTGCTATCACATGATTTTCCGCCCAGCGAAGAATCCTTGCAGCTTCTGCCATTGCCCTCCTGCTTCTCGTGTCGCCCTGTCTGTTTACGTGGGCGACTGACGTGATGTTGTCCGATTGGATCAATACTGCCTGACCCTGAAGCAGGGGTTTCGCTTGACTTAGGGCATTGTAAATGGCCCTTAGTTCCAGAATGTTTATATGAAGAGATGTTTCCATGCTTGACCACAAGCCCTGGAAATTTCTTCCCTGTGTGACTGCTCCCCAGCCTCTCAGGCTGGCATCCGTGGTCACCAGGATCCATTCCTGAATGCCAAATCTGCGGCCCTCTAGTAGATGAGCACTCTGCAGCCACCACAGAAGAGACACCCTTGTCCTTGGCGACAGGGTTATCCGCTGATGCATCTGAAGATGCGATCCGGACCATTTGTCCAGTAGATCCCACTGAAACGTTCTTGCATGGAATCTTCCGAATGGAATCGCTTCGTACGAAGCCACCATTTTTCCCAGGACCCTCGTGCACTGATGCACTGACACCTGGCCTGGTTTTAGGAGGTTCCTGACTAGCTCGGATAACTCCCTGGCCTTCTCCTCCGGGAGAAACACCTTCTTCTGGACTGTTTCCAGAATCATTCCTAGGAACAGTAGACGTGTCCTTGGAATCAGCTGCGATTTTGGAATATTTAGGATCCACCCGTGCTGACGTAACACTACCTGAGATAGTGCTACTCCGACTTCTAACTGTTCCCTGGACCTTGCCCTTATCAGGAGATCGTCCAAGTAAGGGATAATTAAGATGCCTTTTCTTCGAAGAAGAATCATCATTTCGGCCATTACCTTGGTAAAGACCCGAGGTGCCGTGGACAACCCAAACGGCAGCGTCTGAAACTGATAATGACAGTTTTGTACTACAAACCTGAGGTACCCTTGGTGAGAAGGGTAGATTGGGACGTGGAGATAAGCATCTTTGATGTCCAGAGACACCATATAGTCCCCTTCTTCCAGGTTCGCTATCACTGCTCTGAGTGACTCCATCTTGAATTTGAACCTTTTTCTGTAAGTGTTCAAGGATTTCAGATTTAAAATTGTTCTCACCGAGCCGTCCGGCTTCGGTACCACAAACAGCGTGGAATAATACCCCTTTCCTTGTTGTAGGAGGGGTACCTTGATTATCACCTGCTGGGAATACAGCTTGTGAATGGCTTCCAAAACTGCCTCCCTGTCGGAGGGAGACTTTGGTAGAGCAGACTTCAGGAACCGGCGAGGGGGAAACGCCTCGAATTCCAGTTTGTACCCCTGCGATACTACCTGTAGAATCCAGGGGTCCACTTGCGAGTGAGCCCACTGCGCGTTGAAATTCTTGAGACGGGCCCCCACCGTCTCTGAGTCTGCTTGTAAAGCCCCAGCGTCATGCTGAAGACTTGGCAGAAGCAGGGGAGGGCTTCTGCTCCTGGGAAGCGGCTGCATGGTGCAGTCTTTTTCCTCTTCCTCTGCCCCGGGGCAGAAATAAGTGGCCTTTTGCTCGCTTGTACTTATGGGAACGAAAGGACTGAGTTTGAAAAGACGGTATCTTTTTCTGCTGATGTGAGGTGACCTGGGGTAAAAAAGTGGACTTTCCAGCCGTTGCCGTGGCCACCAGGTCCGATAGACCAGCCCCAAATAACTCCTCCCCTTTATACGGCAATACTTCCATATGTCGTTTGGAATCCGCATCCCCTGACCACTGTCGCGTCCATAATGCTCTTCTGGCAGAAATGGACATAGCACTTACTCTTGATGCCAGGGTGCAAATATCCCTCTGTGCATCACGCATATATAGTAATGCATCCTTCAAATGCTCTATAGTTAACAATATATTGTCCCTGTCCAGGGTATCAATATTTTTAGTCAGGGAATCCGACCACGCGACTCCAGCACTGCACATCCAGGCTGAAGCGATAGCTGGTCGCAGTATAACACCAGTATGTGTGTATATACTTTTTAGGATATTTTCCAGCCTTCTATCAGCTGGTTCTTTGAGGGTGGCCGTATCAGGAGACGGTAACGCTACTTGTTTAGATAAACGTGTGAGCGCTTTATCTACCCTAGGGGGTGTTTCCCAACGCGCCCTAACCTCTGGCGGGAAAGGGTATAGTGCCAATAATTTATTAGAAATTAGCAGTTTTTTGTCTGGGGAAACCCACGCTTTATCACACACCTCATTTAATTCATCTGACTCAGGAAAAACTATTGGTAGTTTTTTCACACCCCACATAATACCCTTCTTTGTGGTACTTGCAGTGTCAGAAATGTTCAATGCCTCCTTCATTGCCGTGATCATGTAACGTGTGGCCCTACTGGACATTACGTTTGTCTCCTCACCGTCGACACTAGACTCAGTATCTGTGTCTGGGTCTGTGTCGACCCACTGAGGTAACGGGCGTTTTAGGGCCCCTGACGGTGTCTGAGACGCCTGGACAGGCACTAATTGATTTGCCGGCTGTCTCATGTCGTCAACAGTTTTTTGCAAAGTGCTGACATTGTCACGTAATTCTTTAAATACGATCATCCAGTCAGGTGTCGACTCCCTAGGGGGTGACATCACTAACCCAGGCAATTGCTCCGCCTCCACATCATTTTCCTCCTCATACATGTCGACACACACGTACCGACACACAGCACACACACCGGGAATGCTCTGATAGAGGACAGGACCCCACCAGCCCTTTGGAGAGACAGAGGGAGAGTTTGCCAGCACACACCAAGCGCTATATATATATATATATATATATACAGGGATAACCTTATATAAGTGTTACTCCCTTTTATAGCTGCTGTTTTTATTATTAGCTGCCAATAGTGCCCCCCCTTCTCTTTTTTACCCTGATTCTGTAGCAGGTCTGCAGGGGAGAGTCAGGGAGCCATCCTTCCAGCGAAGCTGTGAGGGAAAATGGCGCTTGTGTGCTGAGGAGATAGGCTCCGCCCCTTCACGACGTCCTTATCTCCCGCTCTTTTCTGGAAAACTGGCAGGGGTTAAATACATCCATATAGCCCAGGAGCTATATGTGATGTATTTCTTTTTGCCAACCTAAGGTATATCTGTTATATTGCGTCTCAGGGCGCTCCCCCCCCAGCGCCCTGCACCCTCAGTGACCGGAGTGTGAAGTGTGCTGAGAGCAATGGCGCACAGCTGCAGTGCTGTGCGCTACCTTAGTTGAAGACAGGACCGTCTTCTGCCGCCGATTTCACCGGACCTCTTCGCTCTTCTGGCTCTGTAAGGGGGCCGGCGGCGCGGCTCCGGGACCCATCCAGGCTGAACCTGTGATCGTCCCTCTGGAACTAATGTCCAGTAGCCTAAGAAACCCAATCCACTCTGCACGCAGGTGAGTTCGTTTCTTCTCCCCTTAGTCCCACGATGCAGTGAGCCTGTTGCCAGCAGGACTCACTGAAAATAAAAAACCTAAAATAAACTTTTATTCTAAGCAGCTCAGGAGAGCCACCTAGCCTGCACCCTTCTCGTTCGGGCACAAAAATCTAACTGAGGCTTGGAGGAGGGTCATAGGGGGAGGAGCCAGTGCACACCACCTGATCCTAAAGCTTTTATTCTTGTGCCCTGTCTCCTGCGGAGCCGCTATTCCCCATGGTCCTTACGGAGTCCCAGCATCCACTAGGACGTCAGAGAAAACTCCTTTTTCCAGATTGGAGATCACTGCCCTGAGAGATTCCATCTTGGATTTGAATTTCTTTAAGTAGAAAATGAGGGATTTCAGATTTAGGATTGGCCTGACCGAGCCATCTGGCTTCGGGACCATGAAGAGGCTTGAATAAAAACCTTCTCCCTGTTGTGCCAGGGGAAAACCAGGTCAATGACCTGATCTTGATACAACCTTTGTATTGTATCGCATACTACCTCCCCCTCCGGAGGAGAATCGGTAATTTGAAAAAATGGTGAGGGGAAACATCTGGAAACTCCAGTATGCACCCTTGGGACACTATTCGTAAAACCCACGGGTCCAGGTCCGTTCCAGGACTGACCGAAGAGTTTTTAGACGTGGTCCCACCGGTGTGGGCTCCCGCAAGAGAGTCCCAGCGTCATGCGGTGGATGTGACAGAACAGAGGATGATGTCTGCTCCTGTAATCTTGAAGAGGCTGCTGACCTCTTCCCTTTCCTCCTTCCTCTACCTGCAAAGAAAAGGGGGATCTGTATCTATTATGCCGAAATGACTGCATCCGACAATGATGCGTCATCATCCGTTGTGAGGGAACATATGGCAAGAAGGTAGACTTACCAGCATCATCTGCCGAGATCAAACTAACGAGGCCGTCACCAAACCAGGCTTTACCTTCATAGGTAAGAAAACTCCATTTCTTCTCGGAGTCAGCACCAGCATTCCATTGGTGAATCCACAACGCCCTCCTAGCCGAGACCGCCATGGTATTGGCCCGCGAACCCAAGAGTCCTATATCCCTTGTAGTCGCACGGCAGTATTCTGCAGTGTCCTAGATATGACCCAACTTAAGGAGTATCCCATCTCTCCCCAGGGTATCTATATCGGATGACAAGGTAACCGACCATTTCTGATATTACTACTCCCCCATGCACATGCAATAGCAGGTATAATTAATGTACGTGTGGACACATAACTTGAATATAACGTAGCTTCCTGCATACGATCCTTTGTGACAGGGCCCCCTGCAGAACAGGGGGTAACACCCACTTTATCCTCTCCGCAGCGGGAAAAGAATAAACACTCGGAAATTTCTCGAGGATTTGAAACCATCTTGTCAGGGCTGACCCCGACTTTTTTCAACAGAGCGCTCAGCACCTGAAAAGGAGGAACTTAACCTTAGCATTCATTATAAATTTCTATAAATATATATACAGTATATATATATATATATATATATATATATAATTTATATATACACATATATATATCCAAACCCATACACACATATACACATATCCATATACACACACACATATATATATATATATATATATATATCTATATCTATCATATATATATAACTTTTTGTCAGGGACAGCAGGGTCCCTAGTGACGTTGATACGTTCTTAATGTGTATGAAACATGTACTGAATGTTTATTTTGTGGATCTAATCAGGAAACATTACGGTCGACAGAAGAACAATATTCGTGTCGATATCCGGGAGTAGTAACTGGGCAAAATAACCATTTTTGCGACCCCAAGGGGTCTGAGGGAAATATATTCTATGAATATGACACCCTCCATAAATATTACTACATCTGTTTCTGGGTCACAGCTTTATGCAACCCTACTATACATATATACATATAGGGATAGCCCTTTTTTTTTTTTTTTTAGTCAGATGTTGGTGGTGCCGACAGGGTCACCCGCACACTTCTGTGTCCCCATATAGTTTTCTCTTTGGAAAAACATCTACCGACATGTTGACACTTTTTTTATGTACCATGTACCATCAGGAGTCGGCGGTGCCGACAGGGTCACTCCCACAGCCGTTTATGGCAGAGCACTCAGCCTCAGACATGCCGACACACGTGTAGGAAACACCCACCGACATTACACTGGCTATAAGGGAAGGACCCCAGTAAATTCTGTCAGGGAACACAGAAGGAGTTTACCAGCTCACCACCCAGCGCTCAATCCCTTATATATTGTGCTTTATTATTAACTTATCTTGCACCAATCAACTGTGCCCCCCGCTTTTCGTTTTTCACCCTGTTATGTACAGTAGTGTTTTGGAAGGACCAGCATCTCTGTGGAGAGAAAATGGCGCTGATGTGAGCTGTGAGGGCTAAGCCCCGCCCCCTCAATGGCGCGCTTCAGCCCCACTATTTCTTTAATATATTTATACTGGCAGGGGTTAGATATAGTGCCTAGGCACTCATATTATTGTTTTCCAGTCTTTATTTGAGGATTTATATGCTGCCCAGGGTGCCCCCCCCCCCCGCACTCTACAGTGCCGCTGTGTGTGGGAGCATGGCGCGCAGCGCGGCCGCTGTGCGGTACCTCAAAAGCCGTCACTGAAGTCTTCTGATCTTCTTCTACTCACCTGTCTTCTGACTTCTGGCTCTGCAAGGGGGGTGACGGCGGGCTCTGGGAGTGAACCCCTAGACGTATCTAGTGTTCCAAACCCTCAGGAGCTAATGGTGTCCGGTAGCCAAGAAGCAGAGCCTTTAAACTCATCAGAAGTAGGTCTGACTTCTCTCCCCTAAGTCCCACGATGCAGGGAGACTGTTGCCAGCAGTTCTCCCTGAAAATAACAAACCTAACATAAGTCTTTTCCGAGAAACTCCGTAGAGCGCATCCAGCCTGCCTGGGCACAGATCTAAATTGGAGTCTGGAGGAGGGGCATAGAGGGAGGAGCCAGGTCACACCATTTGAAAGTCTTAAAGTGCCCATGTCTCCTGCGGATCCCGTCTATACCCCATGGTTCTTGAAGTGTCCCCAGCATCCTCTAGGACGTATGAGAAATAAGAAAAACTGAAGTACTAATTAAGACACCTGTGCTCAAACATGGATATCACTAAAACCAGGATTGTTAGTGTGCATTGAGGACGAAGGTTTGGAATGCCTGATCTAATATCTAACATATACGGTACCTTATAGTGTGCTTCTTCTCCATTTGCCTACAGTAAGATTGTCAGACTATGGGTTCAATATGATACCAAAAGTATGAAATAAAGATTCTGGTTCAGTAGTTGTTACAAATTAGCAGCTGTTGTATTTCCAAATAGCATATTTTATCCCATAACAATGATGTTTTATTTGAGAGAGAGAGAGAGAGAGAGAGAGAGAGAGAGAGAGAGAGAGAGAGAGAGAGAGAGAGAGACCTCAGAAGACCACTGCAGCAATTTTTTTAGCTTTGTAGTTTAAACATTAGGTTGCTGCTATTTTGTTGACAGCAGTGAATTTATATTTAGGTGTCATATACACCTCCTGTTGTGCAGTAGTCTGATATGCTCCTTCAGTCAGCACCACTTTTGTTCTCTGCTTTTATTTTACTTACTGTAACCTGTCTGTTACTGTGTGCAAGGTGTTTTAGGCTCTATCAGCCCCTTTGACTAACATCTCGCTTCCACAGGGTGTTGTTGGATGAATGCCACAGTATGTGGAAAGCAGGGGCGGATTAGCCATGGTGCTCACCAGGAAGATTCCTGGTAGGCTGACATGTCTGTGGGGCCTGTTTTGTGTGTTGTCATGTGCCCCTCTCCCCCCACATGACAGCCAGCCCACTGCTCTCAGTACACTACATTGTCCTTATTCATTCTTTTATTTTGCACTACAGCAACTCTGCCATCCAGTGATGCTGCCATGGCTACACAGTATGTTATACTTCTAATGCTGCCCATGTCGAGCCACTTCTATAACATTTAACAGGGCCAATTTTAGTTCCCAATCCACCCCTGGTCTCACACACAGTGCAGGAAAGGATGAAAGGAAGGTAGCAATTGCGTACAATCAGGCGCTATGAAGAGGGATCCCCCTCCTTTACAGACCCCAACCCCCTATTCAGACCACTCCCCGATTGGGGCTACTTCCATAAATTTTCTAGGCTGGTTTTCAATTCCAATCCGCCTCTGGTGGATGGTGATCCATTTCTCATACTCTCATAACACTATGGTGTTATAGGTGGTGTATTGCAATTTCTGATTTCACTCACTCCAGTGCCCTCTACTAATTTATGTGTTAAGTGAAATGAATTATTCCTTAGTTGCAAGTAAGTTGTTGGTACCTGCTGACATGCTTATTGCCTAGGCATATGAGACTGTACCTTACTGAGCAGATTAACAAACACAGAGCTATGATTCCAACTCTGAATCAGCCCTTTATTTGTATGATTTGCTATGCTACCCCCTACACATCTTATATAACCCACCTTTAGTCTAATATGTTATGCCATTTACAGCAGACCAATGTTCTATCCACCTGACAATGTATTTTATATGGAAAGCCTTTATTGGATGCTACCTCTTCGTAGAGATTATTTGATTTTTATATTTCTACACTGAATATTTGCCAGATTTACTAATGTGTTAGCCCAGTCTATCGTTTGTTATATTGTTCTCACATTAAGGTTAATTATTATCCTGTGTGAGAGACTCTAGTTATTTATTAGTATACTGTATATCTTTCTCAATTAGACTGCTGATGGAACAGTCAATAACCTGGAATGAATTACTGTACTATATAATAAACTGTTGACTCAGTATATAGCAGCATAATATATTGCTATCAGGATAATATTTAAATATCATAACACAGCACTGTTGTTTTAACCCAGGGAAAGAATAAATTGCTTTACCATTAAAATGAAAACACTAATTTATTTGCTAACTCACATTTGGACCAGTCATTTGCGTGGTCACAAGTGCACAAATCTATAAATCTGGACGTAGCTGTAGCTAGGCTTTATTCTTCTTGTGAATATTTATTTTCTTCTGTATCGGCCTATTCCCATTTTTTCTCTCTGTCCCAATGTTATTTTGTCCCACCCCTCCACTCCTCTGCCATTCTACCTCACTCTCTGCCCTCCCTTCTCTGTTTTCATATGTTAATTCAGCAGGAGGCTTCTGGTATACGTAGACAACTCCTGCAAGCATGTGTGATACTCTGCTGGACACAGCATCTAAACACTCTACGCACCACTGGAAGTCTGAGTAACCCATTGCTGAGGCCAGGAAATCTCAGCTGGAAGATGGTGATCCTTGGCTCACCACTCCCAGAAAACAGAGGCAACATGTCCCCGTTTTGTAAAACAGAGCCCATTGCCACCTCCTCCCGACCACCAAATGACTGCAGACTGTCAATCACCTGACGTCTCCAACTGCTTTGCGAGCGACGACGCATGACCCATACTGCACATGGAGTGTGGGTCCTGCACATGCGCAGTAAACCAAACATCAGTACATTCCATCTTCTCCGGAATAACGACCAGACCTGAATCAGACCACTTGTTCCATAGAATGTGTCTAATGGACCCTATACATCAGGCAACCATTTCTATAATTCCACTATCCGCATGCAGCGATGTTCAATGATCTGTTGGGAAATCAGGGAAACTAAACATGTTAAAAATGTCCAATTTGCCAATCCTGACCGTATGTGGACTTTAAAAAAAATGGTTACTATTTTATATATTTGAGTCCTTGTAATTTGCTTTTAACAAGCTCTATGCAACTTGGATACTTATCATGTACACTTTCTTACCATTACTGTAATGTGTACGCATTGCAGTGACATGCAACGTCCCTGACACATTGTGTACTGTGTTTTACCCATCTCATGAAACCACACCTTCCTGGTGCATCTGCTCCTATTTGCTATGGGAGGGAGGTGCATTTGCTATCTATGAGTTGCTCACACACATTTCATGTGTGCAGTCAACTCTGTATAGGTAGCAATATTCTATTTATTTAGGTACGCATTTTACATTTGCGCTTAGATGAAAATTACATCTAACTCTGAATAAGGCCCCTTGTGTATTTTTCATTTTCCCTTTTAGATTGTAAACTTTCGCTTACTGGATAATAAGAGTTATTATTAATATTAATATTATTATTATTATTATTACAGGTTGAGTATCCCATATCCAAATATTCCGAAATATGGAATATTCCGAAATACGGACTTTTTTGAGTGAGAGTGAGATAGTGAAACCTTTGTTTTTTGATTGCTCAATGTATACAAACTTTGTTTAATACACAAAGTTATTAAAAATATTGTATTAAATGACCTTCAGGCTGTATATGAAACGTAAAGGAATTGTGTGAATGTAGACACACTTGTGTGAATGTAGACACACTTTGTTTAATGCACAAAGTTATAAAAAATATTGGCTAAAATTATCTTCAGGCTGTGTGTATAAGGTGTATATGTAACATAAATGTATTATGTGCTGTCAGGAACTGGTGCAGAATCCGGAATTCGGGATCAGGTACCAAGTGGTTGACGTTACCCAGAACAGAGGCGCGGAGTCTAACACGCCGGAAGGTTTTCACCAGGGAACCCCGCAAGGGGATATGGGCTTCGCGGCTTCCGACGTGCAGGTCACGGCCCCCCGTCTGGGTCACTTGATACCTGAACTGGACTGGAGTTATGGTAGAGGTGTTGTATATGACCAACCGCAGGGATACACAGGAACTGGAGAAGGTGGCAGGGTGCACACGGCCAGATGGTATGCTGGGGCCGTGGAGATGGAACAGCAGCAGGCACTCCAGGGGTGACACAGGAGGTAGCGGCAGTCGGCAGACTAAAGTCGTCAGCAAGATGTTGAAGCTGGAATTCAATACTGGAACAAGGCAATACCCACTGGACAGATGAACTGAGACCAGAGATGAACCAGAGAGCAGAACACCACATGGAGTAGTTATAACTGGCAAAGCCTCTTGGGATTGAGAGGCTTAAAAGAACAGGCTGGACCAATCAGTTGTGAGCACCAGACAGGCCCCCAGTAATTGATATAACATGCAGCTGCAGTGCAGACTGAGCAGGCTGACAAGCTGAATAGTAGTTTCCAGGTAACGAGCTGTAATTACAGAATCCAGACACCTGTGAAGTCAGTTGCTGAGTGCTGGAGCAAAGGCACTGGGAGACAACTATGCAGGAGCTAGCTGTGACCTGTAGTTCCACAAACTGAAGCAAAGGTAATTTATAACAAAAACAAAACATGAGTGCTCAGGATTGTAACATGTGCTTAGACTTAGGTCCCAACACCATGATATCTCATTATAGTATGCAATTATTCCAAAATACGGAAAAATCCGATATCCAAAATACTGTCAGGGCCGGGTGTTTTTGTGAATCCGTTAACCCTGGACCAACCAAAGGTGTAGGTGCTGGGGTATGATGGAAGCAGGGAGGATGAAGAAAGTTCTGTTTCATATATTTATTGTAAGCAACAATTCCAGTAAGGAGTTAAATGACAAATTATAATCACCATATATAAACTGATGTATTGCATAAAGTGGTAGAAATGATAAGCAGGAACAATCTTAAAGATACATTGAGGAAATGTTCATAGAACTGAGTTTTAAGCAGGCTTGTGAATGAATGATGAATTGTCCAAAAGAAACAAGATTTGATGCTGAACTGTAAAGTGTGTTAACTGGATAATGCAGACATAAATAAGTAACTGTAGAGATTTGTAATGAAGTTTAGAGATTTAACTGAAAAGCTGTGAAGAATTGTCCTTGATTGTAGCAACACAGAAAATACAGTACTGAAATGGGTTACTTGCGAATTCTGAGGATAACTGTGAAACTGCAGCAGACGACAATGGTGATGAATGGGTTAAGTTTAGAGCAGAGCAAACGAACAGTCTGTGTGGTTGAAGCAGGCAGACAGGGTAACCTCTTGCAAGACTCTGGAAATCCACTTGTTTGCCACTGGGAGAGTGATTGACTGACAGCACAGCAGGGAGCTGGAGGATCTTTAGCAGTGAAGGCTGCAGACAGACCTCTGGGAGCGGAGGCGATATCTGGACCACGGGAATCACACAGGAATGCACGGAGAGAGCACAGAGCTAGGGCATAGAGTAGATACAACAAAGCACTGGCCCAGAGTAGCATAATCCCAGCCTACTTAAAGGCAGCACAAGCACAGGATTGGCTTACACTTACCCACAGGTGTTTTCACAAGTGCTCTGTATTGCTTATTTGGTCTCCAACATGGCCGCCTCCTATACTGCAGACACACAGCGGTGCCTTTGGCCATTTGGTCCCCGCACTCCCAGCTCCTAGATCCTGCATCACCTGTGCCACTGATCACGCTGCGTCCCCACATGGCCGCACAGCACCGCGAGCAACCGCACCGGCAACAGATGAACCCCAGAACCCGCAGAGGTGAGAGACCGGTTCGTGACAGTACCCCCTCCTTTAAGGGTGGTCTCCGGACACCTTTGAGCTTTATCAGGATTCTTGGAATAGAATTTCTGTACCAGTCTTGGAGCATGAACATCTTCGGCAAAAACCCAGGACCTCTCCTCTGGACCATAACCCTTCCAGTCGACCAAAAACTGCAGACGTCCATATCGGCGACGTAAGTCCACAATCTCCTTAACCTCAAATTCCTCATCCTGCAAAGAGTGAACTTTAGGAGGTTTGGACAGGGTAGTACGAAACTTATTGAGGATCAAAGGTTTCAATAACGATGTATGAAAGGCGTTAGGAATTTTCAAAGACGGTGGCAACTTGACTTTGTATGACACAGGATTGAGTACCTTTACAATGGGAAATGGGCCAATAAACTTGGGAGCAAATTTCTTAGAAGGAACTTTGAACTTAAGATTCCGAGTAGAAATCCAAACTTGGTCTCCTACCTTGTAGTTTGGTACAGCCTTTCGTTTTCTATCTGCAAAAGATTTATAACGAGCAGAAGATTTGACCAATGACTTGCGCACACAACTCCAGATTCTAGATAAACGTTGAAGCTCTTGATCTGCTGCTGGAACCTCTAGGGCTGGCAACGGATGGAACTCTGGCACACGAGGATGAAAACCAAAGTTAGTAAAAAAAATGGCGTAGATTCTGAAGACGAATGAAAGAGATTATTATGAGCGAATTCTGCCAATGGAAGGTAGTCAACCCAATCATCCTGTGAGGACGATATGTATAGCCGGAGAAAGGTTTCAAGATCTTGATTTACTCTCTCAGTTTGTCCATCTGTCTGAGGATGATATGCCGAAGAAAAATTCAACTTAATGTTTAAAGATGAACAAAGCGACCTCCAAAACTTGGCTACAAACTGTGTTCCCCGATCAGAGATGATCTCTCGAGGAAGGCCATGCAACTTGAAGATCTCAGAAATGAACAATCTGGCTAGTGAAGGGCCTGATGGTAATCCAGTTAATGGAATGAAATGCGCTATTTTCGAAAATCGATCCACTATCACCCAAATGGTATTCCGCCCTTTTGATGGAGGTAAATCGGTCACGAAATCCATTGAGATATGAGTCCACGGTTGTTTGGGTATAGATAATGGATGTAACAAACCTGGCGGAGAACCCCTTGGACTCTTATGTTGGGCACATTTAGGACATGCTGCTATAAACTCTTGAACATCGGCTTTAAGACGTGGCCACCAGTAAGACTGTTGAATAAATTTGAAAGCCTTTAGAACCCCAGGATGACCCATGAAGGATGAAGAGTGAGCCCAAGTAAGCAGTCGTTTTCGAAGATTTGTGGTGACAAAGGTTTTGCCAGGCGGAGGAACCGGAGAAGTTCGAGTCATTAAAAAGGACGTAGGACTCACAATGGCTTGATTCGTGGTAGCATCATTTAATTCAGAAGAATTGAAGGACCGAGAAAGGGCATCTGCCTTTTGTTCTGAGACCCTGGACGATAGGTGAGCTTGAAATTAAATTGTGTGAAGAAAAGCGCCCATCGAGCTTGTCGTGGATTCAAACACTGAGCTGACTGCAGATATAGAAGATTCTTATGATCGGTATATACTGTAATGGGATGTTGTGCTCCCTCTAGAAGGTATCTCCACTCCTCAAATGCCAACTTGATGGCAAGTAATTCCTGCTCCCCAATTGCATAATTACGTTCAGCCGGTAGGAACTTACGGGAGAAATATCCGCAGGGATGGACTTTTTTATCTTCAAAGACTTGTGACAACACAGCTCCTACTGCTTCCGTAGATGCGTCCACCTCCAGAAGAAAGGGATGGTTCAAATCTGGCTGTCGAAGAATGGGGGCTGACACAAAGGCTTGTTTTAAATCAGAGAAGGCTTTGATTGCTTCAGAAGACCAGTTCATAGGATTTGCTCCCTTGCGAGTCAAGGCTGTGATGGGAGCGGCCAACGTAGAGTAATTCTTAATGAATCTCCTATAGAAATTAGCAAAGCCAAGAAATCGCTGAATCCCCTTGAGAGTCGTAGGAGTGGACCAGTCTCGGATAGCTTGTACCTTTACAGGATCCATACATAGCTCTGATCCGGAAATGATGTAACCAAGGAACGGTATGGAGGATACTTCAAAAGTACACTTCTCCAACTTACAATATAGTCGATTTTTCCTCAGACGTGTCAGTACCTCTTTAACTTGGTGACGGTGAGACTTCAGATCCTGGGAGAATATTAAGATATCATCCAAGTACACTACTAGACACTTGTAGAGAAGATCACGAAAAAGTTCATTCACATAGCTTTGGAAAACTGCAGGCGCATTACAAAGACCAAAAGGCATTACAAGGTATTCGTAATGCCCATCCCGGGTATTAAAGGCAGTCTTCCATTCGTCCCCTGCACGGATGCGGATTAAATTGTAGGCCCCTCGAAGATCTAATTTTGTAAACACAGTAGCTCCCCTTACCCGGCCAAATAATTCTGGAATTAATGGTAATGGGTACTTGTTTTTCACAGTGATCTCATTAAGTCCACGGTAATCTATGCATGGTCGTAACCCACCATCTTTCTTCTTAACGAAGAAGAATCCGGCTCCTGCAGGTGAAGAAGATGGTCTGATAAATCCTTTGGTTAAATTCTCTTGTATATAATCAGACATAGCTTGAGTCTCTGGGATGGATAGCGGATAAATTCTCCCCCTAGGTGTTTTGCCCGGTACCAAAACGATTGGGCAGTCTTATTCGCGATGAGGGGGTAAGGAGTCTGCCGCTTGTTTACTGAAAACATCCGCAAAGGATTGATAGACTGAGGGTAAGTCGGGAAAACTAACTGACCGGAGAGGGATAATTGAAGCTAAACAGTCCTTGGTACAGGATTTACCCCACGAAAGAACTTCCATGGTTTGCCAATTAAATTGTGGATTATGTTTCTGTAGCCAAGGTAATCCAAGTATCACATCATGAGAGGCTTTGGGAATCATGAAGAAGGAAATATATTCGGAATGGAGCACACCTACTTTCATCCTGAGACATACGGTTCGATGAGTAATTATACCATCTGGAATTCGACTTCCATCCACTGCTGTAACAGCAACTGCTGCTCCCAGAGGCATAGTTTGAACTTTAGATCGTATGACAAAGGCTGAGGTGATGAAGTTCTCGGCTGCACCGGAATCTAGGAGAGCTGAAACTTTAACTGTAAAACTTGGAACTTCTAAATGAACAGGCAAAGTCGGCTCTTTCCCAGAACGTGATTCCAAAGTAACTCCTAGCTTAACCTCTCTTGAATAAGCTAGGAGCGAGAGTTTCTCGGCCGGAGTTTGCAAGACTTAACTAAATGTTCGGAGGACCCGCAGTACATGCAGAGGTTACCCTGTCGACGACAAATTCGTTCCTCCTCTGTGAGGCGAGAGCGCCCGATCTGCATAGGTTCTTCTGTCTTTACAGGAGACTGAGATGAAGAATCTTGTTGCGTTCTAGGATGATAGCTCGGACTAGATCGCTCTGCCTTGGATTTCTCTAAACATCGCTCTCTGTAGCGTAGGTCAAGTTTATTACAGATAGAAATCAATTCATCCAGCTTAGTTGGCACATCCCGAATGGTTAAATCATCCTTGATTTTCTCTGAAAGTCCATTCCAAAACGCCGCGATCAGGTCCTCCTCGTTCCAGTTTAACTCTGAAGACAACGTGCGAAACTGAATAATATATTGACTGACAGGACGTAAACCTTGACGTAGACGGAGAATCTCCAAAGATGCTGAGGTGGTTCTGCCTGGTTCATCGAAGATTTTCCGGAAGGATAATACGAACTCTTTGTAATTAGAGAGAATAGGATCTCCCCTCTCCCATAGTGGCGACGCCCACTCCAAAGCCTGACCGGACAGGAGGGCAATAATATATGCGACCTTAGAACGGGCTGATGGGAAACTAGCGGACAACAGTTCGAACTGGATCTCGCATTGGTTCAGAAATCCTCTGCAAAGCTTTGGAGTCCCGTCAAACTTACTCGGAGAGGGTAACTGCAAACGGGACATAGGCAGCGTCACAGGAGAAACCGTTCTGGTAGCCGAAACAACCGGAGTTGGGACTTGGACTTGAGACGTCTTTATAGCCGTATGAAGAACCTCCAAACGATCTGCCATAGTTTGCATAAACTGAACTATTTGTGTCTGTATAGACTCCTGATTTTCCAGACGGGAAAGGATGTCTGTCGTAGCACCGCCTCCTGCGAATTGGTAACCTGACGGATCCATGTGGCCAGTGCTTACTGTCAGGGCCGGGTGTTTTTGTGAATCCGTTAACCCTGGACCAACCAAAGGTGTAGGTGCTGGGGTATGATGGAAGCAGGGAGGACGAAGAAAGTTCAGTTTCATATATTTATTGTAAGCAACAATTCCTGTAAGGAGTTAAATGACAAATTATAATCACCATATATAAACTGACGTATTGCATAAAGTGGTAGAAATGATAAGCAGGAACAATCTTAAAGATACATTGAGGAAATGTTCATAGAACTGAGTTTTAAGCAGGCTTGTGAATGAATGATGAATTGTCCAAAAGAAACAAGATTTGATGCTGAACTGTAAAGTGTGTTAACTGGATAATGCAGACATAAATAAGTAACTGTAGAGATTTGTAATGAAGTTTAGAGATTTAACTGAAAGGCTGTGAAGAATTGTCCTTGATTGTAGCAACACAGAAAATACAGTACTGAAATGGGTTACTTGCGAGTTCTGAGGATCACTGTGAAACTGCAGCAGACGACAATGGTGATGAATGGGTTAAGTTTAGAACAGAGCAAACGAACAGCTGATGTTAGTAGAATCCTCCAAAGTCTGTGTGGTTGAAGCAGACAGGGTAATCTCTTGCAAGACTCTGGGAATCCACTTGTTTGCCACTGGGAGAGTGATTGACTGACAGCACAGCAGGGAGCTGGAGGATCTTTAGCAGTGAAGGCTGCAGACGGACCTCTGGGAGTGGAGGCGATATCTGGACCACGGGAATCACACAGGAATGCACGGAGAGAGCACAGAGCTAGGTCATAGAGTAGATACAACAAAGCACTGGCCCAGAGTAGCATAATCCCAGCCTACTTAAAGGCAGCACAAGCACGGGATTGGCTTGCACACTACCCACAGGTGTTTTCACAAGTGCTCTGTATTGCTTATTTGGTCTCCAACATGGCCGCCTCCTATACTGCAGACACACAGCGGTGCCTTTGGCCATTTGGTCCCCGCACTCCCAGCTCCTAGATCCTGCATCACCTGTGCCACTGATCACGCCGCGTCCCCACATGGCCGCACAGCACCGCGAGCAACCGCACCGGCAACGGATGAATCCCAGAACCCGCAGAGGTGAGAGATCGGTTCGTGACAAATACCTCTGGTCCCAAGCATTTTGGATATGGGATACTAAACCTGTATTATCATCCTTAAAACTGGTGCAAAATAAGTTATAGCTATTTTGCGCAATATTTTATCCCAGTATAATGGGTACAATCAAACATGGGATATCTGTTTAGAGTGTCAAAGTCGAAAAATATTGTAATCCACAATGCCTTATACTAACCCCAATGCACATGCCCGCTGCTCGTGCATTCAGTCTGCCGTACGTGCACATGTCCGCAAATTGCGTACACTCGCTCTGGCGATTACGCGCGGTATATGCGTATTTACGGTAGAGTTTATGAGCTTGTAGCGGGCGACTTGTTTATAGCATAGTTAACTAAAATAGTGCGTTTTGTAGATAATATTCCCTTTAATAATGTCAGCAAGTATGTTTAGTGTAAATGGTTCGTGGACATGGGAATTCCTCTTTGCATGATACGAAGGGTCTGACAAAGGTTGAACAGTGGTGTCTAGTACCTAACTGAAGAGTATTTTATTAGAAACATTCCGGTGTTGGTTAGGAAGAGATTAATCGCTCCTGCGTATAGTTATGTCTATAAGAAGTTTATGGACATTTACTGTATTTGCAGTTCATTATCCATGCGGCGGGAATCCTGTGGATACCTCCCACCTGAGCAGTTTGAAATAGTCACAGCCCACCTGTTCAAATCCACCTATGACCTTTTGTTATAGTGCAGAGAGACATTCCTGTGTCCAATGAACAATGAGATTGTAGGGCCCATTGTAGTGTACTGTATGTTGTGTATATAAAGGCCACTGTCCCCTGACCGGCCAGTACTCTCTCTCATCAACATTTATCTGTCGGATAATTGGAGGACTGGATCCGGTTGCGCTAGCGAGTGTTCCCCCGTATGGTATGTTTCTCTGTGGCCACTTTGTTACCCGTTTAATGTAAGCCATTCATTCTTATTCTATGTATTTGTGTTTGCGTTCGTTCGCCATTGTGTATATTTCTGTCTAGTTATTCTGTTCAGTTATTAATGTTAGGACTGTAGTGTATAAGCTGTAAACTGTTTTTCTTTTCCCTTTTACATACTAAAATCATCTAGTAAGGTGTTGGAACCTTAACAAGTGTTTGTGTGATTCATCATATAAGTGCTAAGGGTTTCAGAGCATCTCAAATTGCTCAAACAGCTTGCATACTCACAAAGGTTCAGTGTTACACCATTATAGTACCACGGTATTAAGGTTTACAGTGTAAGCATATTCTCTGTTTAAGGTTTAAAAAGGATATTGTCTGTGTGTACGCTCGCTGTGTGTATTCCGTACACCCAGCGTAGCGTGTGTACGTAACTTGCGTACCACGTGCGAGGTCTTTGTACGCAAATAGCGTACAAAGTGCATAGCACGTGCACGAGGTTTAGCGGCCATTACGGCTTTACGGTATTAGTAAATAGCTTGTGTTAAATGATAAATATTTAGCTTTATCAATTGGGGACTCGTCCGGTCCACCTCATATCCGCAGTTAGGCGAAAACGCGCAGACTTTATCGATCAGCAAAGGGCGGAAAGGTAGTATCCCCTGTATCCGTGTTTGTGGTTGGGGATACAGTAGTGCTGATCGGATAAGCGTCTGCTTTGCTTGGTTTGTAGGGATGCTGGTGAGATCCGAGGAAGGTAAGAACATACAGCTATTGTTTTAAATCTGTTTTCTTTCTCTCTCTCTCTCTCTCTCTGTTTGGCGCCAATTGCGCACACAATACACGCACACACACCTGTATTTTTATTTTGTGTATATTCGCATAGTCACTCTCTTGCCATTAGAATTGATTGTTAGACACGTGCTGAGGAAATTTGGTGCTATTTAGTTGAAATTATAAAAGTAATATTTAAGGGAATAATTGTAAAGGGCACGCACACAGCATAACAGATACTGTGTGGTGTTCGGTAAGCGATTACAGTTGAACATCGTTTACATTTATAGAAGCGTGTTATTTGTGTTACTGTGAACGTATCTGGACTTTGTGCATACGTGTCTCGGGCAACGTGCGAGATTACGTACGTGACGCAAAGGCGTACACACGTAGCGTATATTACGCAACGTGCGTACGGATACGCCCACTAAACTCAAATCACACGGTAACATTGTTTTAGTGTGGGCGGTATAGCAGCCACGCGATAATAGCACAAGTTTGTTCAGTTTCCAAAAGTTTTAGTTTAAAGAGAACCTTTTTCTATTGCAAAACCCGTGGATTGAACTACTGCCTGAATGAAAGCAATTTCTGTACAGAAAAATCAGTGTGCATATGAGTGAATAGGAGTGAGTGTGCAAATAAAGGTATTCTTTTTGTGAACCCAGAAATCGGGATCCCGTCGGAGACCACATCAGGTGAGTGGACACTTGGTGGCGTGGGATTGGCTTGCTCACGTTAACATTGTATAAGGTAAAGGAGCAAGTAGTATTCGCAGACAAAAAAGAACTGCAAAGGTTAATGCGCAGCCCAGGGGGTTGGCGTAGTACCCATATAGGCACAAGTTGAGAAAACGCTCCGGCTGAAGGTTTCGCAGCCTAATCAACCGATTCCATTGGTCGCACGGCGAATAAATAATAGTTATTTATACGAAGTGCGACTGGACCGCACGGTACTGTGTACATTAGTTAGGTCACCTTGATACCCACTAAAATTTTCTGTGGGATCATAGACGCTATTTGTACATTTTAACGTGATTTGTGTAGGTTTTTGTTATTTTAAGGGAGTTTCGCTGTTCACTCAGGAAATCTCCAACAACTAATATTTACTGGGAAGGGTAGCATACTCCCACACGCCCCAGTAAATAGAGGTTACAAAAAGATCCCGAGATTGGGTACGACCAGTGGTGGGCACATTGCTGGAATTCGTATTGGCCAATAGGGGCGTGAGTGAGTGAAGGCACTCGTTGAACTTTCACCGTCGCCTTATCTCTGGGAACTTGGTTTGTTTTGTAAGAATTCGCTGAGACAGCAATATCTGCAAACAATGGGGGCCAGTTGCTCAAGTAAGGGACGACCAACAAGGCTTCACGTTGGTAGTTGTTGGCCCAAAGGGTCAGCACGGTATATAATGTGTGAGAAATACGGATCACACACACAGGTATTATGCAAAGAATGGGAACGAATGACTGAGGATGATGGAGAACAGTTCCCCAGGGTGGGCAGTTTGAATCCTGAGGTATTGCAAAATCTAAGAAAGATAGGTCTAATAAAATCTGCAAAACAGAGGATTAGACATTATGATTGTTTACAGTTATGGCAACAGGAGAGTGAAATACAACAGGAATTAGCTCAAAAAGCAAATTCAAATCCTGGTAGAAGTCTGATAGCAACGGCACCACCACCGTATATAGTAGGGGAAAAAGTGGCTGCAGAGAATGGCATACGGGTGTACGAAAAGAGTGCACTTAACAAATATAGTAGTGATAAGAGTAAAATGAATGTTAATGCAAATGTTGATGCTAATGCTAACCCGTGTAAGTTGTATCCCATTTTAAACTTCCCTCAGGAATGCGACCAGGAGGATGAGCCCACTACGATTTCAGCTCTCTCTCTAGCGGCCACCATAAACGATACTCCAGTGGGCACGGCCCAACCAGTAAGAGCGGTATCGAAGGCCCATAGTGCAGGGACAGGTGAGGTTGTGTCTACAGGTAAGTACGGCACTGTACAATATGCTGAAACTGTTACACCACACACTGTAGAATCAACCCAGAGTGAGGTAATTGATCTTAATCCTGTTAGAGTGATAGCGGTCCCCAATGGGAAGACCGACGCAAATGGAGTCACACCTATAAGGAATATTGCAATGCATTGTCCTTGGTCCCGGGCAGAATTAAGAACAATTTTGTCTGAATTTCCCGATCGCAGAAAAGATCTAGCTGCATGTCAAAGGTTCATTAAGGACCTAGGTAACTCCGCTGAACCCAATAACAAAGATTGGCGGACACTACTGCGGGCATGTCTGCCCTCTAGTATTGACCATGTTAAATTCATTACAGATTGTAAATTGGATGCTGAGGTACCCCTCACTGACGAGTACAATCAGGAAAATGTTAAATAGATCAATCTGCAGTTAGGAGTATATTTCCCAGCCGTTGTAAAATGGAACAAAATTTTCTCCATTAAGCAAATGGAAGGAGAAACTGCTTCTGATTATTTCCACCGGGCACTGTAGGAAATTGCTAGATATACTGGGATCATGGACATTGAGGCAAATGTACATCATAGAGAGGTAGCGGTGTCCGTATTGATGGACGGTTTAAAGGAAGTATTAAGAAATAGGGTACAAACCACTCAACCTAACTGGAGAGGTATGTCGGTGGTCGCCTTAAGAGAGACTGCTGTCAGGCACGACAGGAACATCACGAGACGCAGGGAGTCACAGGGTGATAAGCTGATGGCCATAAGTATCCAAGCCCTTACAACAAGGCCGCCTCAGTTTAAATCTCAGACCCCTGGTGGTAAGCCGTATATGGTAAAATGTTACAATTGTAATAGGGAAGGACATTTTGCACGTAACTGCACCAATAGAAACTCACATAATGTATATCGACCCCCTAGACCAGAGCATGACACACAGTATGACACACGTAGATGGGAGCAGGGACCGCAGAGGAGGAGTGATGAGCCACACGCAGGGGAAACTAGGAGGTACCCACCAAAAAGAGACTGGCAGATCTCTGAAAATTCCCAGTTACCTCCCTCACATATTGTAGCAACCAATGCGCTGCGGGAAGGTCACAATTTACAATAGGGGTGGGGCCACACCTGTAGTTTGCAGCCAGTGAAATTAATTGCGAGCCTTGGAAGTGAACCCGAGGTCACAATTGATGTAGCTGGTAGATCTCTACCTTTCCTTGTAGATACGGGGGCAGCCAAGTCAGTGTTAAAATCAACAGTGGGTATGAATCCCAGCCATGGGAGTAACAGGAGTAGTACAATACTACCCGTTAAGCAAACCAGCAGAGATTACGATAGGGCCTTTGCATACCAAGCATTCTTTTCTGCTGGCTGCATCGGCTCCGACTAATCTACTTGGTAGAGATTTACTGTGCAAAATGGGATGTGTCATATATTGTACTCCTGAAGGTGTATTCTTAGATATACCTGAGAATCACGCTCAGGAAGTGCAGGATATGTTAGACACCCCACAAAAGTTAATGACGCATACTGCTGTTACAGATAGATGTCCGTCCAAGGTAGAGGAAATGATTTCTCAGATACCGGAATCACTTTGGACCAAGGATGGACAAGACACTGGATTAATGGCAAATGTAGCTCCTGTAGTAGTTCAAGTAAAAGATGGTAGGATAGCTCCAAAAATCCCACAGTATCCTCTGAAGCCGGAGGTGGAGTTAGGAGTTTACCCTGTAATACAGCGCTTACTACAACAGGGCATTCTGGTTAGAACGTCCAGCACTGCCAATAGTCCCATCTTCCCTGTTAAAAAGAGTGGGGGGAGGGGTTACAGGCTAGTGCAGGATCTAAGGGGGATCAACAAAATAGTTGAGAGCCAATTCCCCGCAGTGCCAAATCCAGCTGTCATCCTTATGCAGATCCCTCCCACTGCCAAATTTTTCACTGTAATTGACCTCTGCTCCGCCTTCTTCTCGGTACCTCTGCACCCTGACAGCCAATATTTGTTTGCATTTACATATAGAGGAATACAGTACACCTGGACTCGTTTACCACAAGGTTTCATTGACAGTCCAAGTATTTTCTCGCAGGCTTTGCATGATTGTTTACAATCCTTTCAACCTGAGAGTGGATCAATATTAATACAGTATGTAGACGATTTACTGCTGTGTTCTGATTCACTCGAATCGTCCTTGAGAGATACGAAACAGCTTCTGTTTCATTTTTCTGATACAGGACACAAGGTTTCAAAGGACAAGTTGCAATTATGCCAGACCAAGGTAAAATATTTGGGGCATTGTTTGACACAAGGACTGAGACACCTCACTACTGATAGAGTACAGGCAATTCACGACATGACTCTGCCACAGACTCAGCAACAGATTCGCACATTCCTAGGAATGTGTGGGTACTGTCGTAACTGGATCCCAGGATTTTCCATACTGGCCCTACCTTTGCAGGAGATGGTCTCATCAAACAAACCAGATCGGATCTCGCACACAGATGAGTCTAAGCTGGCGTTTGAGAGACTCAAGCAGTGCCTAACGCAGGCACCAGCATTAGGTATGCCAGATTATGGGAAACCCTTTGAACTGTACGGTACGGAAAATGCTGGATGTGCGGCAGGCGTCTTAACCCAGAAGCACGGTGATGCCAGCAGGCCGGTAGCCTACTACAGCGCTCAGCTAGACACGGTGGCGCGATCCCTCCCCACATGCTTGCGAAGTGTTGCAGCAATAGCATTGCTAGTGAGTAAAAGCGAAGATGTAGTGCTAGGACACAACCTCACAATCTATACACCTCATGCAGTGTCAGCCTTATTAAATTCTGCCCAAACCAGACACGTCTCATCCGCACGGTTTACAAGGTGGGAATTAGCACTAACGGCCCCTGTAAACATCACCATAAAGAGATGCAGTGCACTAAATCCTGCAACATATCTCCCAGGTGTGCCTGGACAGGCACAAAGGGTGGGGGATGAGAGTGATGGTGAAAGAGGATTTAGTACAGACACTGACTCACATGATTGTATGGAATATTTGACCCAAAATTTTACGGCAAGGCCTGACATCAGTGACAATCCACTGGAAGGTTAGATTTTACTTTCTACACTGACGGTAGTTGTCACAGACAGACGGACTCGGGAGACTTGTGTACTGGATACGCAGTTGTAGATGACAAAGGTACCATAGAAGCGGAACCCCTGGGCCCATCTCACTCAGCACAAGTTGCTGTGCTGGTCGCCCTAACCAGAGCGTGTGAATTGGCTAAAGGTAAATCAGCCAATATCTACACAGATTCTAGGTACGCCTTTGGAGTAGTTCATGATTTCGGGGCCCTATGGCGCCTTAGAAATTTCATGACGGCAGCTGGCACACCCGTGGCACATGCAACCCACATCAAAAGACTTTTAGCAGCAATACAGGAACCTGACAGAGTGGCTGTTATCAAGTGTAAAGCCCACACGTACAGCCAAGACCCAGTGTCACTTGGTAACAGCCGAGCAGACGAAGCTGCTAAATCAGCAGCCAGTACCCCCATGCAGACAGACACCACTCAACTGATGGTATTTAATACTGTAAGCACACAGAAATTGTGTGAAATGCAAAATTTGTGTTCACCACAAGAAAAGGCAGTTTGGAGGTCAAAAGGATATGGCCAGGAGTCCTCAGGACTCTGGACAGATGGACAGGGTAAGCCAGTGGCACCCAGAGCATACATTCCAAGTCTAGCAGAAGCGGCACATGGGCTGACTCATCTAGGCAAAGAAGGAATGTGTAAGTTGGTAAGAGCTTATTGGTGCGCGCCAGGATTTTCTTCCCATGCGGGTAAAAGAGCGACGACATGTCTCACCTGCTTGAGGAAGAATATCGGAAAGACAATACCAACAGAACCATCCCATATCCCTCCTACAAATGGTCCTTTCCAGGTAATACAAATTGATTTCATACAATTACCACCTTGTAGAAATCTTAAGTATGTATTGGTTTGTATTGATGTATTTTCAAATTGGGTAGAAGCATTCCCCGCTGCCACAAATACCGCTATATTTACCGCAAAGAAAATTGTGCAGGAATTTGTGTGCAGGTATGGTATCCCTAGGATAATTGAAAGCGATATGGGTACTCATTTTACAGGTGAAGTCTTTCAGGTAATGTGTAAATTGATGGGAATTAATAGTAAGCTGCATACTCCGTATCGCCCCCAGGCGAGTGCGAAAGTGGAAAGAGTAAACAGCACTATTAAAAACAAGTTAAGCAAAGTGATGGCTGAAACAGGATTGTTATGGCCAGAAGCTTTGCCACTTGTACTGTATAGCATCTGTCAAAGTCGAAAAATATCGTTATTCTCATCGCCTTGTACTAACCCCAATGCACATGCCCGCTGCTCGTGCACCCACTCCCCCGTGCATACGCATCCCCTCAGGTTGCGTAAGGGACGCTTCCACGTCACCTGCGCGTGGGGATGTGCATTTACGGTAGAGTTTGTGTGCATCTGGCGGGCGACTCGATCGCTACATATTTAACCAATATAGTGTGTTTTATAGGTAATACCGTAGTGCCCTTAATAATACCTGTAAGTATGTTTAGTGTAACTGGTTCGTGGACAGAGGAATTCCTCTTTGCATGATACGAAGGGTCAGACAGGGTCTGAGCGGTGGTGTTTAGTACCTAACTGAAGAGTATTTTATTAGAAACAATCCGATGCTGGTTAGGTAGAGATTAATCGCTCCTGCGTATAGTTATGTCTATGAGTAGTTTATGGACATTTACTGTATTTGCAGTTCATTATCCATGCGGCGGGAATCCTGAGGATACCTCCCATCTGAGCAGTTTGAAATAGTCACAGCCCACCTGTTCGAATCCACCTATGACCTTTGGTTATAAAGTGGAGTGACATTCCTGTGTCCAATGAACAATGAGATTGTAGGGCCCTTTGTAGTGTACTGTATGTTGTGTATATAAAGGCCACTGTCCCCTGACCGGCCAGTACTCTCTCTCATCAACAATTATCAGTCGGATAATTGGAGGACTGGATCCGGTTGCGCTAGCGAGTGTTCCCCCGTATGGTATGTTTCTCTGTGGCCACTTTGTTACCCGTTTAATGTAAGCCATTCATTCTTATTCTATGTATTTGTATTTTCGATCATTTGCTAATGTTTGTATTTCTTTTTAGTTATTGTGTTTAGGTATTATTGTCAGGTCTGTAGTGTATGAACTGTATCTGTTTTCCCCTTTTTACGTACTAAATATCGTCAGTAAAGGTGTTGGAACCTTAGCAAGGAGTGTGTGTTTCACTAGTTAGTATAAAGGGTTACTGAGCGTCTCAGTCGCTCAAACAGCTTTCATATCATAAAGATTAATCAGCGTTACATTGTGGTAATATTACAGTACTAAGGTTTACAGTATAACCAAATCCTTACAGTGTGTTGTTACAAGGTTGTCTGTGTGTAGATCAGTGAGCGTCTGCGCCACTCGTATCCCGCTCTCGCGGTACAGCGTCCGCTATGCTAATAGCGTAGCATTACGGTACTCGGGCCGCCTATAGCGTGCTCGATACCAAGCGTAAGCCGTGAGCAAACGTGCCGCTCGTGCGTCTCAACCACGGCCTAGCGTCTGTTACGCTAAGTGCGTACCATTACGGCACCTTGTGCGCCTATTGCGTATGTTGTCTTTAATAAGTATATAGCTTAGGTTCAAGATAAATAATTAGCTTTATCAATTGGGGGCTAGTCCGGTCCACCTCATATCCGCAGTCAGGCGAAAACACGCAGACTTTATCGATCAGCAAAGGGCGGATAGGTAGTATCTTGTAGTGCTAATCGGATGTGCGTCTGTGTCTGCTTCTCTTGGTTTGTAGGGATGCTGGTGGAATCCGAGGAAGGTAAGAACATACAGCTTTTGTTTTAAATCTGTTTTTTTGTCCTCTCTCTCTCTCTCTCTCTGGCGCCAATTGCGCACACAATACACACACACGCCTGTATTTTTATTTGTGTATTTTCGCATAGTCACTCTCTTGTTGCCATAAGAATTGATTGGTAGAGACGTGCTGAGGAAATTTGGTGCTATTTAGTTGATATTATAAAGAGTAATATTTAAAGGGAGTAATTATAAAAAGCACGCACACAGCATAACAAGATACTGTGTGGTGCTCGGTAAGCGATTACAGTTGAACATCGTTTACATTTATAGAAGCGTGTTATTTGCGTTCCTGTGAGCGTATCTGGACTTTGTGCATACGTATCTCGGGCAACGTGCGAGATTACGTACGTGACGCAAAGGCGTACACACGTGGCGTATATTACGCAGCGGGCGTACGGATACGCCCACTAAATTCAAATCACACAATAGCATTGTTTAGTGTGGGCAGGTATAGTAGCCACGTGATAATAGCACAAGTTTGTTCAGTTTCCAAAAGTTGTAGTTTAAAGAGAACCTTTTTCTATTGCAAAACCCGGGGATTGAACTACTGCCTGAATGAAAGGAATTTCTGTACAGAAAAATCAGTGTGCATATGAGTGAAAAGGAGTGTATGTGCAAATAAAGGTATTCTTTTGTGAACCCAGAAATCGGTATCCCGTCGGAGACCACATCAGGTGAGTCGACACTTGGTGGCGTGGGACTGGCTTGCCCGCGTTAACTTTATATAAGGTAAAAAGGAGCAAGTAGTATTCGCAGACAAAAAGAACTGCGAAAGTTAAAGCGCAGCCCAGGGGGTTGGCGTAGTACCCATATAGGAAAAAGCTCCGGCTGAAGGTTTCGCAGCCTAAACAACCGATTCCGTTAGTCGCAAGGCGAATAAGTAAAATATACTTATACGCAGGGCGACTGTACCGCACGTAATTGTGTGCATTAGTTTGTTACCTTGATACCCATTAAAAATTTACTGTGGGATCATAAACGCTATTTGTACATTCTAACGTGATTTGTGTAGGTTTTTGTTATTTTAAGGGAGTTTCGCTGTTCACTCAGGAAATCTCCAACAACTAATATTTACTGGGAAGGGTAGCATACTCCCACACGCCCCAGTAAATAGAGGTTACAAAAAGATCCCGAGATTGGGTACGACCAGTGGTGGGCACATTGCTGGAATTCGTATTGGCCACTAGGGGCGTGAGTGAGTGAAGGCACTCGTTGAACTTTCACCGTCGCCTTACCTCGGGGAACTTGGTTTGTTTTGTAAAAATTTGCTGAAACAGCAATATCTGCAAACAATGGGGGCCAGTTGCTCAAGAAAGGGACGTCCAACAAGGGCTCACGTTGGTGTTTGTTGGCCCAAAGGGTCAGCACGGTATATAATGTGTGAGAAATACGGATCACACACTCAGGTATTATGCAAAGAATGGGAACGAATGACTGAGGATGATGGGGAACAGTTTCCCAGGGTGGGCAGTTTGAATCCTGAGGTATTGCAAAACTTAAGAAAAAGGATAGGTCTAATAAAATCTGCAAAACAGAGGATTAGACATTATGATTGTTTACAGTTATGGCAACAGGAGAGTGAAATACAACAGGAATTAGCTCAAAAAGCAAATTCAAATCCTGGTAGAAGTCTGATAGCAACGGCACCACCACCGTATATAGTAGGGGAAAAAGTGGCTGCAGAGAATGGCATACGGGTACACGAAAAGAGTGCACTTAACAAATGTAGTAGTGATAAGAGTAAAATGAATGTTAATGCAAATGTTGATGCTAATGCTAACCCGGGCAAGTTGTATCCCATTTTAAACTTCCCTCAGAAATGCGACCAGGAAGATGAGCCCACTACGATCTCTCTCTCTAGCGGCCACCATAAACGATACTCCAGTGGGCACGGCCCAACCAGTAAGAGCGGTATCAAAGGCCCATAGTGCAGGGACAGGTGAGGTTGTGTCTAAAGGTAAGTACGGCACTGTACAATATGCTGAAACTGTTACACCACCCAGTGTAGAATCAACCCAGAGTGAGGTAATTGATCTTAATCCTGTCAGGGTGATAGCGGTCCCCAATGGGAAGACCGACACAAATGGAGTCACACCCATAAGGAATATTGCAATGCATTGTCCTTGGTCCCGGGCAGAATTGAGAACAATTTTGTCTGAATTTCCTGATCCCAGAAAAGATCTAGCCGCATGTCAAAGGTTCATTAAGGACCTAGGTAACTCCACTGAACCTAACAACAAAGATTGGCGAACACTACTGCGGGCATGCCTGCCCTCTAGTATTGACCCTGTAAAATTCATTACGGATTGTAAGCTAGATGCAGAGGTAGCTCTCACTGACGAGTACAACCAAGAAAATGTTAGACAGATCAACCTGCAGTTAGGAGTATACTTCCCAGCCGTTGTAAAATGGAACAAAATTTTTTCCATCAAGCAAATGGAAGGGGAAGCTGCTTCTGACTATTTCCACCGGGCACTAGAGGAAATGGCTAGATATACTGGGATCATGGACATTAAGGCAAATGTACATCATAGAGAGGTAGCGGTGTCCGTATTGATGGACGGTTTAAAGGAAGTATTAAGGAATAGGGTACAAACCACTCAACCTAACTGGAGAGGTATGTCGGTGGCCACCTTAAGAGAGACTGCTGTCGGGCATGACAGGAACATCACAAGACGCAGGGAGTCACAGGGTGATAAGCTGATGGCCATAAGTATCCAAGCCCTTACAACAAGGCCGCCTCAGTCTAAATCTCAGACCCCTGGTGGTAAGCCGTATATGGTAAAATGTTACAATTGTAGCAGGGAAGGACATTTTGCTCGTAACTGCACCAATAGAAACTCACACACTGTATATCGACCCCCTAGACCGGAGCATGACACACAGTATGACACACGTAGATAGGATCAGGGACCGCAGAGACGGAGTTATGAGCCACATGCAGGGGAAACGAGAAGGTACCCACCAAAAAGAGACTGGCAAGTCTCTGAAAATTCTCAGATACCTCCCTCACATATTGTAGCAACCAATGCGCTGCGGGAAGGTCAAAATTTACAATAGGGGTGGGGCCACACCTGTAGTTTGCAGCCAGTGAAATTAATTGCGAGCCTTGGAAATGAACCCGAGGTCACAATTGATGTAGCTGGTAGATCTCTACCTTTCCTTGTAGATACGAATGCGGCCAAGTCAGTGATAAATTCGACCGTGGGCATGAGAACCACTGGTAAAACAATTCCAGCCATGGCAGTAACAGGAGTAGTACAGCACTATCCTTTAAGCAAACCTGCAGAGATTACGATAGGGCCTTTGCATACCAAGCATTCCTTTTTGCTTGACACGGTAGCGCGATCCCTCCCCACATGCTTGCGAAGTGTTGCAGCAATAGCATTGCTAGTAAGTAAAAGCGAAGATGTAGTGCTAGGACACAACCTCACAATTCATACACCACATGCAGTGTCATCCTTACTGAATTCAGCCCAAACCAGACATGTCTCATCCGCACGGTTTACAAGGTGGGAATTAGCACTAATGGCCCCGGTAAACATCACCAAAAGGAGATGCAGCGCACTAAATCCTGCAACATATCTCCCAGGTATGCCTGGGCAGGCACAAAGGGTGGAGGATGAGAGTGATGGCGAAGGAGGATTTAGTACAGGAAACGACACGCATGATTTTATGGAATATTTGACCCAAAATTTCACGGCAAGGCCTGACATCAGTGACAACCCACTGGAAGATGTAGATTTTACTTTCTACACTGATGGTAGTTGTCACAGACAGACGGACTCGGGAGACTTGTGTACTGGATACGCAGTCGTAGATGACCAAGGTATCATAGAAGCGGAACCCCTAGGCCCACCACACTCAGCACAAGTTGCTGAGCTGGTTGCCCTGACCAGAGCATGCGAATTGGCTAAAGGTAAAACGGCCAATATCTACACGGATTCTAGGTATGCCTTTGGAGTAGTCCATGATTTCGGGGCCCTATGGCGCCTTAGAAATTTCATGACGGCAGCTGGCACACCCGTAGCGCATGCAGCCCACATCAAAAGACTTCTAACAGCGATACAGGAACCCGACAGAGTGGCTGTTATCAAGTGTAAAGCTCACACGTATAGCCAAGACCCGATATCACTTGGTAACAGCCGAGCAGACGAAGCTGCTAAATCAGCAGCCAGTACCCCCATACAGACAGACATCACACAACTGATGGTATTTAATACTGTAAACACACAGAAATTGTGTGAAATGCAACATTTGTGTTCACCACAAGAAAAGGCAGTCTGGAGGTCAAAAGGATATGGCCAGGAGTCCTCAGGACTTTGGACAGATGGACAGGGTAAGCCAGTGGCACCCAGAGCATACCTTCCAAGTCTAGCGGAAGCGGCACATGGGCTGACTCATCTAGGCAAAGAAGGAATGTGTAAGTTAGTAAGAGCTTATTGGTGCGCACCGGGATTTTCTTCCCATGCGGGTAAAAGAGCGATGACATGTCTCACCTGCTTGAGGAAGAATATCGGAAAGGCAATACCAACAGAGCCATCCCATATCCCTCCTACAGATGGTCCTTTCCAGGTAATACAAATTGATTTCATACAATTACCACCTTGTAGAAATTTAAAGTATGTATTGGTTTGTATTGATGTGTTTTCAAATTGGGTTGAAGCATTTCCCGCGGCCACAAATACCGCTGTGTTTACTGCAAAGAAAATTGTGCAGGAATTTGTGTGCAGGTACGGTATCCCTAGAATCATTGAAAGTGATGGGGGTACCCATTTTACAGGTGACGTCTTTCAAGCAATGTGTAAGTTAATGGGAATTAAAAGTAAGCTGCATACTCCGTACCGCCCCCAGGCGAGTGCGAAAGTGGAAAGAGTAAACAGCACTATTTAAAACAAGTTAAGCAAAGTGATGGCTGAAACAGGATTGTTGTGGCCGGAAGCTTTGCCACTTGTACTATATAGCATCAGAACCACTCCCAGGTCCCCTCTTAATCTGTCCCCCTTTGAAATTCTGTTTGGTCGTCAACCCCATGTTATGATTAACCCCCAGGATGATTTGAAGTGTAACAATGAAGTAACCGTAAAGTATTTGGTTAAGATGAGTAAGCAATTGAGGAATCAGAATGATAATCTAAAATTGGTGATTCCTGATCTGCCAGACAGTAATTGTCATGACATTGAACCTGGGGATTATGTAGTGATACAGAATTTTCTACGCTCAGGTTGCCTTATTGACAGATGGGAAGGACCATATCAAGTCTTATTAACCAGCACAACAGCATTGAAGGTTGCCGAGAGGGAGACTTGGGTCCATTCGTCTCACTGTAAGAAGGTCGCTGACCCAGAGAGGTCCCGTGACAAAGAACAGATGGTAGAGGAAATTGTATCGTTAGAGTGTCTGTTCCAGGAAGGTTGAAACGGCACCTGAGCACTGAAAGCAATAAGATCGGAGGCGGTTGTCGAGCCCAGATTTCTTTTTCCCTTTTGTTACTTTCTCCAGTTCCCATCTCCCTCCTATTCTCCTTCCCCCCTTCTCATTCTTCTCCTTTCCCTCCTCTAAGATGGACTTGCCCCAAGAGACTGTGTTCCGGATTTTCCTGTTGACACTGTTGTTGACCAGAGCAGTCTGTTTCGGCGAGATTACCAGAGAGGCCAAAGAGGGATCTGGAATGGGATCTGATGATCAGGATGGAGGCGTAGAATTCCAAGAGCAACACAATCACCGAGAAAAGGCGAGTATTAGAAAACGATCTGGTAGCCACGTTATTAATAGACATTGTGAAGGATTGTTAGCTGAAGAGAATTGTATCTGTTGGAATTGTAAAAACATAGTTGAGGACGACTGCATCAAGGAATGTCAGTCCCGTTTTAATATCAATATGGACCGGCATCCATTGAGTGACTATCACTCATTGGTGGGTAAAGTGTTAAACCAAACAGACTGTTGGGTGTGCTCACAAGTACCTCAAGGTCATAGAAAGTCAGGACTAGTGCCATATCCTTTAACGGTAAATGAGGTACTTGAGTTAAAGGGTGGGAGGCCGGTGGACAAGATATTTAATATTTCTAGTCCTCCTAGTTTGAGGCTCCATCAATACCACGTAGGTAGGTCCTTAGTATGCTTTAACATTTCCAATCCCCGAAAGCCGGGAAATTGGGAAGTGTCATGGAGTAATCAAACCATGACATTTTCACATAGAGCAGATAGAATGCCCATAGATTCAGAGCTTATACGCCAGATAGCCGACAGTGGAAAATATTTCCGGTATAGATACACTCTAGGAAGTAGGATCATGCGAGTTGGAGAAGTATCACCAGGATACTGTGCACATATCGTACAACCGGATACGTGTACTAGACAGATGGGAGAATTAGGGTTAGGAGATTTCACATGGAAAGTTTGTAACATGGTTATGTCATACTCCATCCCATATGTTCTCCCCGATGATGCATATTTCATATGCGGGAGGAAGGCGTATAAGTGGCTTGCCCCAAACTCAGAGGGATTGTGTTATATTGGAAAGGTACTGCCTGAAGTAATGACTGTATCCCATAACAATATGAAAGACATTCACCGCGGTGCCCAAGCTCCTTATACTCACACTCATTACAAGCACGTTGTTAAAAGGCACCTGATAGAGAGGACAGAGCATCCGGCCTCTGATCTGATCCATGAATCCACCGGGATTCAATTCCTACTCACGTTAGATATCACTCGTACCGCCAGAGGAGTGATAAACTTTAGGTATATAAATGCACTTGCGAACCTGATAGACAATATCACCAAAATGTATGACGACACGTTCAGGTATACTGGGAGAGAGCTACAAGCCTACAAAACAGAGCTGGTTCAGCATAGCATGATTCTCAATTACCTCACAGCAGTGACAGGCGGGTATTGTGTTACCCTAGCAACTCAGTATGGTGTAAAGTGCTGCACGTATATTACAAACAGCACTGAGGACCCGGCCGAGGTCATAGACCAAAAGATGGATGACATTTTGCAATTAAAGTGGGAGTTTCGAAGGAGGCATAACCTTACTCTCGCTGCTGTGGGTAATGAACTGACCGGCTGGGTGTCATGGTTGAACCCACGAAATTGGTTCTCTGGTTTAGGAGAATGGGCCCAAGGCATTATCATGGATGTAGGGAAATTTGTCTTGTGTATTCTGGGAGTCGTCATATTGATTGGTCTGATATTTAGATGCGTTCGGACTTTAACGAAGTGTAAACGTAGTACCAGAGTGATGAGTCTGAGGAGCGAGGACACTGTAATAACAACAACTAAATTAATTTATGATCCGTCAATAGAGACAATGTTGTGATGAAAATGTGATTCCACGGTCCGTTTCTTTCACCCGTTTCTCCTTTGTTTTCCTCCAAGGTACAAGGACATCCACTTGGAAGAAGAATTTGACAACCTCTTTTATACAGACCATTGATGAACTGTGTCACAGACACCCAATACTTTTAGTGACTTTAACTATCTACTGGAAACCCAATACTTTAGAGACTGTAATTTTATGGACACTGGAAAAGCTTTTGCTCACCACTTACAGCAAAAGCACCGCGAGACATCAGACAACACGTACATCAGACAAGACCTCAACAAGACCCCAATCGGCGACTGTCTACTAAAACTCACATAGTTATATGACTGCATTTATAACGATTGTTTCTTATCTTCATCTCTACAACTTCCAGGTAGTATTCCACATAGTCGACAGGTGATATTCACATACTAGCATCCACATACTCTCCCCCTTCATGTATCATCAACTAATGTGCACCCCATTTGTTGCAACCAAAAGCCGAAAAGAGCTCGGTAGAGTTTGACAGCCCATCCACAGACCCTTAATACGGGAAAAGAAGGATTCAAATGTATACTTCGCAATACCTCGAAGCTTGCTTTAAAACACGTACGGCACGATGATACATGACCCCTCAGGCATGGATTCATACACACATGCTTTACTATCTCACTAGGTCATATCTTTCCCACCTTCTCCTCTCCTCCCTTTTCCCAATCATAAATAGGTATTTACATGATGACATATATTTTTCTGTTTGAATTGTTTAGGAAGTGGCAGTTATTGGTGACTGCCAAAGGGTGGACTGTCAAAGTCGAAAAATATCATTATTCTCATCGCCTTGTACTAACCCCAATGCACATGACCGCTGCTCGTGCACCCACTCCCCCGTGCGTATGCATCCCCTCAGGTTGCGTAAGGGACGCTCCCACGTCGCCTGCGCTTGGGGATGTGCATTTACGGTAGAGTTTGTGTGCGTCTGTCGGGCGACCCGATCGCTACATATTTAACCAATATAGTGTGTTTTATAGGTAACAGTCCCCTTAATAATACCTGTAAGTATGTTTAGTGTAACTGGTTCGTGGACAGAGGAATTCCTCTTTGCATGATACGAAGGGTCAGACAGGGTCTGAGCGGTGGTGTTTAGTACCTAACTGAAGAGTATTTTATTAGAAACAATCCGGTGCTGGTTAGGTAGAGATTAATCGCTCCTGCGTATAGTTATGTCTATGAGTAGTTTATGGACATTTACTGTATTTGCAGTTCATTATCCATGCGGCGGGAATCCTGAGGATACCTCCCATCTGAGCAGTTTGAAATAGTCACAGCCCACCTGTTCGAATCCACCTATGACCTTTGGTTATAATGCGGAGGGACATTCCTGTGTCCAATGAACAATGAGATTGTAGGGCCCTTTGTAGTGTACTGTATGTTGTGTATATAAAGGCCACTGTCCCCTGACCGGCCAGTACTCTCTCTCATCAACAATTATCAGTCGGATAATTGGAGGACTGGATCCGGTTGCGCTAGCGAGTGTTCCCCCGTATGGTATGTTTCTCTGTGGCCACTTTGTTACCCGTTTAATGTAAGCCATTCATTCTTATTCTATGTATTTGTATTTTCGATCATTTGCTAATGTTTGTATTTCTGGTTAGTTATTGTGTTTAGGTATTAATGTCAGGTCTGTAGTGTATGAACTGTATCTGTTTTCCCCTTTTTACGTACTAAATATCGTCAGTAAAGGTGTTGGAACCTTAGCAAGGAGTGTGTTTCACTAGTTAGTATAAAGGGTTACTGAGCGTCTCAGTCGCTCAAACAGCTTTCATATCATAAAGATTAATCAGCGTTACATTGTGGTAATATTACAGTACTAAGGTTTACAGTATAACCAAACCCTTACAGTGTGTTGTTACAAGGTTGTCTGTGTGTAGATCAGTGAGCGTCAGCGCCGCTCGTATCCCGCTCTCGCGGTACAGCGTCCGCTACGCTAATAGCGTAGCATTACGGTACTCGGGCCGCCTATAGCGTGCTCGATACCAAGCGTAAGCCGTGAGCGAACGTGCCGCTCGTGCGTCTCGACCACGGCCTAGCGTCTGCTACGCTAAGTGCGTACCATTACGGCACCTCATGCGCCTATTGCGTATGTTGTCTTTAATAAGTATAAAGCTTAGGTTCAAGATAAATAATTAGCTTTATCACATCAGAACCACTCCCAGGTCCCCTCTTAATCTGTCTCCCTTTGAGATTCTGTTTGGTCGACAACCTCATGTAATGATTGACCCCCAGGATGATTTGAAATGTAACAATGAAGTAACTGTAAAGTATCTGGTTAAGATGAGTAAGCAGTTAAAGAATCAAAATGACAACCTAAAGCTAGTGATTCCTGATCTGCCAGACAGTAATTGTCATGACATTGAACCTGGGGATTATGTAATGATTCGCAATTTTCTACGCTCAGGTTGCCTTATTGACAGATGGGAAGGACCATATCAAGTCTTACTGACCAGCACGACAGCGTTAAAGGTTGCCGAGAGAGAGACTTGGGTCCATTCGTCTCACTGTAAGAAGGTCACTGACCCAGAGAGGTCCCGTGACAAAGAACAGACGGTAGAGGAAATTGTATCGTTAGAGTGTCTGTTCCAGGAAGGTTGAGACGGCACCTGAGCGCTGAAAACAATAAGATCGGAGGCGGTTGTCGAGCCAAGATTTATTTTTCCCTTTTGTTATTTTCTCCAGTTCCCATCTCCCTCCTATTCTCCTCCCCCCTTCTTATTTTTCTCCTTTCCCTCCTCTAAGATGGACTTGCCCCAAGAGACTGTATTCCGGATTTTCCTGTTGACCCTGTTGTTGACCAGAACAGTCTGTTTCGGTGAGAGTACCAGAGAGGCCAAAGAGGGATCTGGAATGGGATCTGATGATCAGGATGGAGGCGTAGAATTTCCAGAGCAACACAATCACTGAGCAAAGGCGAGTATCAGAAAACGATCTGGTAGCCATGACATTAGTAGACATTGTGAAGGATTGTTAGCTGAAGAGAACTGCATCTGTAGAAATTGTAAAAATATAGTTGAGGACGATTGTATCAAGGAATGTCAGTCCAGTTTTAATATCAACATGGACCAGCATCCATTGAGTGACTATCACTCATTGGTGGGTAAAGTGTTAAATCAGACAGACTGTTGGGTATGCTCACAAGTAGCTCAAGGCCATAGAAAGTCAGGACTAGTGCCATATCCTTTAACGGTAGATGAGGTACTTGAGTTAAAGGGTGGGAGACCGGTGGACAAGAGATTTAATATTTCTAGTCCTCCTAGTTTAAAGCTCCATCAATACCATGTAGATAGGTCCCTAATATGTTTTAACATTTCCAATCCCTGAAAGCCGGGAAATTGGGAAGTGTCATGGAACAACCAAACCATGACATTCTCACACAGAGCCGTCAAAATGCCCCTAGACTCACAACTTATACGCCAAATAGCCGACAGTGGAAAATATTTCCGGTATAGGTACACTCTAGGAAGTAGGATCATGCGAGTTGGAGAAGTATCACCAGGATACTGTGCACATGTCATACTGCCTGATACGTGTACTAGACAAATGAAAGAGTTAGGGATAGGACTGTTTTCATGGAAGGTTTGTAATATGGTTATGTCATTTTCCATCCCATATGTTCTCCCCGATGATGCATATTTCATATGTGGGAGGAAGGCGTATAAGTGGCTTGCCCCAAACTCAGAGGGATTGTGTTACGTTGGAAAAGTACTGCCTGAAGTAATGACCATTGCCCATAACAAAATGAAAGACATTCACCGCAGTGCCCAAGCTCCTTACACTCACACTCATTACGAACACATCGTTAAAAGACACCTTGTAGATAGGACAGAGCATGCGGCCTCTGATTTGATTCACGAATCCACCGGGATTCAATTCCTACTCGCGTTAGATATCACCCGTACCACCAGAGGAGTTATAAATTATAGGTATATATCTGCGCTAGCGAACCTGTTAGACAATATCACCGAGATGTATGATGACACCTTCAGGTATACTGGGAGAGAGCTGCAAGCCTACAAAACAGAGCTGGTCCAGCATAGAATGGTTCTCAATTACCTCACAGCGGTAACAGGCGGGTATTGTGTCACCCTAGCAACTCAGTATGGCGTGAAATGTTGTACATATATCACTAACAGCACTGAGGACCCAACCGAGGTTATAGATCGAAAAATGGATGATATATTGCAATTAAAGTGGGAGTTTCGAAGGAGGCACAATCTTACACTCGCTGCTGTGGGTAATGAATTGACTGGCTGGGTGTCATGGTTGAACCCACGAAATTGGTTTTCAGGTTTAGGAGAATGGGCTCAGAGCACCATCATGGACGTAGGAAAATTCCTCTTGTGTATCCTGGGAGTTATCATATTGATTGGTCTGGTATTCAGATGTGTTCGGAGTCTAATGAATTGCAAGCATAGTACCAAGGTGATGAGTCTGAGGAGTGAGGGCATTGTAACAACAACTAATTTGATATATGACCCGTCAATCGAGACAATGTTGTGATAAAATGTGATTCCACGGTCCGTTTCTTTCACCCGTTTCTCCTTTGATTTTCCCCGAGGTACCAAGAGATCAGCCTGGAAGAAGAATTTGATGACCATTTATACAAGACTAATGATGAACTGTGTCACAGACACCTGATGAGCTTTTAGAGACTGAAATTTCTTTTTGACACCTGATGAGCTTTTTAGATACTGTAATTCTTCTTATGGACACTTGAAGAAGCTTTTTGTTTGCCAATAAACCTCAAAGCTACAGTAAAGACCCGACGATCCCAACAAGACACCAGACAAGACATCAACAAGACCACAATCGGCGACTGCATACTAAATCTCACATAGTTATATGACTGCATTTATAACGCTTGTTTCTTATCTTCATCTCTACAACCTCCAGGTAGTATCCCACATAGTCGACAGGTGATTTTCACATATTAGCATTCACATACTCTCCCCCTTCATGTATCATCAACTAATGTGCACCCCATTTGTTGTAACCAAAAGCCGAAAAGAGCTCGGTAGAGTTTGACAGCCCATCCACAGACCCTTAATACGGGATAAGAAGGATTCAAATGTATACTTCGCAATACCTCGAAGCTTGATTTAGAACACGTACGGCACGATGATACATGACCCCTCAGACATGGATCCCATACACACATGCTTTTACTATCTCACTAGGTTATATCTTTCCCACCTTCTCCTCTCCTCCCTCTACCCAATCATAAAAAGGTATTCCATGATGACATATATTTTTCTGTTTGAATTGTTTAGAAAGTGGCAGTTATTGTTGACTGCCAAAGGGTGGACTGTCAAAGTCGAAAAATATCGTAATCCACAATGCCTTATACTAACCCCAATGCACATGCCCGCTGCTCGTGCATTCAGTCTGCCGTACGTGCACATGTCCGCAAATTGCGTACACTCGCTCCGGCGATTACGCGCGGTATATGCGTATTTACGGTAGAGTTTATGAGCTTGTAGCGGGCGACTTGTTTATAGCATAGTTAACTAAAATAGTGCGTTTTGTAGATAATATTCCCTTTAATAATGTCAACAAGTATGTTTAGTGTAAATGGTTCGTGGACATGGGAATTCCTCTTTGCATGATACGAAGGGTCTGACAAAGGTTGAACAGTGGTGTCTAGTACCTAACTGAAGAGTATTTTATTAGAAACATTCCGGTGTTGGTTAGGAAGAGATTAATCGCTCCTGCGTATAGTTATGTCTCTAAGAAGTTTATGGACATTTACTGTATTTGCAGTTCATTATCCATGCGGCGGGAATCCTGTGGATACCTCCCACCTGAGCAGTTTGAAATAGTCACAGCCCACCTGTTCAAATCCACCTATGACCTTTTGTTATAGTGCAGAGAGACATTCCTGTGTCCAATGAACAATGAGATTGTAGGGCCCATTGTAGTGTACTGTATGTTGTGTATATAAAGGCCACTGTCCCCTGACCGGCCAGTACTCTCATCAACATTTATCTGTCGGATAATTGGAGGACTGGATCCGGTTGCGCTAGCGAGTATTCCCCCGTATGGTATGTTTCTCTGTGGCCACTTTGTTACCCGTTTAATGTAAGCCATTCATTCTTATTCTATGTATTTGTGTTTGCGTTCGTTCGCCATTGTGTATATTTCTGTCTAGTTATTCTGTTTAGTTATTAATGTTAGGACTGTAGTGTATAAGCTGTAAACTGTTTTTCTTTTCCCTTTTACATACTAAAATCATCTAGTAAGGTGTTGGAACCTTAACAAGTGTTTGTGTGATTCATCATATAAGTGCTAAGGGTTTCAGAGCATCTCAAATTGCTCAAACAGCTTGCATACTCACAAAGGTTCAGTGTTACACCATTATTGTACCACGGTATTAAGGTTTACAGTGTAAGCATATTCTCTGTTTAAGGTTTAAAAAATAAGAATTTACTTACCGATAATTCTATTTCTCGTAGTCCGTAGTGGATGCTGGGGACTCCGTCAGGACCATGGGGAATAGCGGCTCCGCAGGAGACAGGGCACAAAAGTAAAAGCTTTAGGATCAGGTGGTGTGCACTGGCTCCTCCCCCTATGACCCTCCTCCAAGCCTCAGTTAGGATACTGTGCCCGGACGAGCGTACACAATAAGGAAGGATTTTGAATCCCGGGTAAGACTCATACCAGCCACACCAATCACACTGTACAACCTGTGATCTGAACCCAGTTAACAGCATGATAACAGCGGAGCCTCTGAAAAGATGGCTCACAACAATAATAACCCGATTTTTGTAACAATAACTATGTACAAGTATTGCAGACAATCCGCACTTGGGATGGGCGCCCAGCATCCACTACGGACTACGAGAAATAGAATTATCGGTAAGTAAATTCTTATTTTCTCTGACGTCCTAAGTGGATGCTGGGGACTGCGTCAGGACCATGGGGATTATACCAAAGCTCCCAAACGGGCGGGAGAGTGCGGATGACTCTGCAGCACCGAATGAGAGAACTCCAGGTCCTCCTCAGCCAGGGTGTGCCCCTGACCAAGTAGCAGCTCGGCAAAGTTGTAAAGCCGAGACCCCTCGGGCAGCCGCCCAAGATGAGCCCACCTTCCTTGTGGAATGGGCATTTACATATTTTGGCTGTGGCAGGCCTGCCACAGAATGTGCAAGCTGAATTGTACTACACATCCAACTAGCAATCGTCTGCTTAGAAGCAAGAGCACCCAGTTTTTTGGGTGCCTACAGGATAACAGCAAATCAGTTTTCCTGACTCCAGCCGTCCTGGAACCTATATTTTCAGGGCCCTGACAACATCCAGCAACTTGGAGTCCTCCAAGTCCCTAGTAGCCGCAGGTACCACAATAAGCTGGTGCAGGTGAAACGCTGACACCACCTTAGGGAGAAACTGGGGACGAGTCCGCAGCTCTGCCCTGTCCGAATGGACAATCAGATATGGGCTTTGTGAGACAAAGCCGCCAATTCTGACACTCGCCTGGCCGAGGCCAGGGCCAACAGCATGGTCACTTTCCATGTGAGATATTTCAAATCCACAGATTTGAGCGGTTTAAACCAATGTGATTTGAGGAATCCCAGAACTACGTTGAGATCCCACAGTGCCACTGGAGGCACAAAGGGGGTTGTATATGCAGTACTCCCTTGACAAACTTCTGGACTTCAGGAACTGAAGCCAATCTTTTCTGGAAGAAAATTGACAGGGCCGAAATTTGAACCCTAATGGACCCCAATTTGTGGCCCATAGACACTCCTGTTTGCAGGAAATGCAGGAATCGACCGAGTCGAAATTTCTTTGTGGGGCCTTCCTGGCCTCACACCACGCAACATATTTTCGCCACATGTGGTGATAATGTTGTGCGGTCACCTCCTTCCTGGCTTTGACCAGGGTATGAATGACCTCTTCCGGAATGCCTTTTTCCCTTAGGATCCGGCGTTCCACCGCCATGCCGTCAAACGCAGCCGCGGTAAGTCTTGGAACAGACATGGTACTTGCTGAAGCAAGTCCCTTCTTAGCGGCAGAGGCCATGAGTCCTCTGTGAGCATTTCTTGAAGTTCCGGGTACCAAGTCCTTCTTGGCCAATCCGGAGCCACGAGTATAGTTCTTACTCCTCTACGTCTTATAATTCTCAGTACCTTGGGTATGAGAAGCAGAGGAGGGAACACATACACCGACTGGTACACCCACGGTGTTACCAGAACGTCCACAGCTATTGCCTGAGGGTCTCTTGACCTGGCGCAATACCTGTCCAGTTTTTTTTTGTTCAGGTGGGACGCCATCATTTCCACCTTTGGTCTTTCCCAACGGTTCACAATCATGTGGAAGACTTCCCGATGAAGTCCCCACTCTCCCGGGTGGAGGTCGTGCCTGCTGAGGAAGTCTGCTTCCCAGTTGTCCACTCCCGGAATGAACACTGCTGACAGTGTTATCACATGATTTTCCGCCCAGCGAAGAATCCTTGCAGTTTCTGCCATTGCCCTCCTGCTTCTTGTGCCGCCCTGTCTGTTTACGTGGGCGACTGCCGTGATGTTGTCCCACTGGATCAATACCGGCTGACCTTGAAGCAGAGGTCTTGCTAAGCTTAGAGCATTGTAAATTGCCCTTAGCTCCAGTATATTTATGTGGAGATAAGTCTCCAGACAATATCTCACTCCCTGGAAATTTTTTCCCTGTGTGACTGCTCCCCAGCCTCTCAGGCTGGCATCCGTGGTCACCAGGACCCAGTCCTGAATGCCGAATCTGCGGCCCTTTAATAGATGATTCTTGCGTGAAATCTGCCGAATGGAATCGCTTCGTAAGAAGCCACCATTTTTCCCAGGACCCTTGTGCAATGATGCACTGACACTTTTCCTGGTTTTAGGAGGTTCCTGACTAGCTCGGATAACTCCCTGGCTTTCTTCTCCAGGAGAAACACCCTTTTCTGGACTGTGTCCAGAATCATCCCTAGGAACAGCAGACGTGTCGTCGGAAACAGCTGCGATTTTGGAATATTTAGAATCCACCCGTGCTGTCGTAGAACTACTTGAGATAGTGCTACTCCGACCTCCAACTGTTCTCTGGACCTTGCCCTTATCAGGAGATCGTCCATTTTCTTTGAAGAAGAATCATCATTTCGGTCATTACCTTGGTAAAGACCCGGGGTGCCGTGGACAATCCAAACGGCAGCGTCTGAAACTGATAGTGACAGTTCTGTACCACGAACCTGAGGTACCCTTGGTGAGAAGGGCAAATTGGGACATGGAGGTAAGCATCCCTGATGTCCAGGGACACCATATAGCCCCCTTCTTCCTGGTTCGCTATCACTGCTCTGAGTGACTCCATCTTGATTTGAACCTTTGTATGTAAGTGTTCAAATATTTCAGATTTAGAATAGGTCTCACCGAGCCGTCTGGCTTCAGTACCACAATATAGTGTGGAATAATACCCCTTTCCTTGTTGTAGGAGGGGTACTTTGATTATCACCTGCTGGGAATACAGCTTGTGAATTGTTTCCAATACTGCCTCCCTGTCGGAGGGAGACGTTGGTAAAGCAGACTTCAGGAACCTGCGAGGGGGAGACGTCTCGAATTTCCAATCTGTACCCCTGGGATACTACTTGTAGGCTCCAGGGGTCCACTTGCGAGTGAGCCCACTGCGTGCTGAAACTCTTGAGACGACCCCCCACCGCACCTGAGTCCGCTTGTACGGCCCCAGCGTCATGCTGAGGACTTGGTAGAAGCGGTGGAGGGCTTCTGTTCCTGGGAATGGGCTGCCTGCTGCAGTCTTCTTCCCTTTCCTCTATCCCTGGGCAGATATGACTGGCCTTTTGCCCGCTTGCCCTTATGGGGACGAAAGGACTGAGGCTGAAAAGACGGTGTCTTTTTCTGCTGAGATGTGACTTGGGGTAAAAAAAAAAGGTGGATTTTCCAGCTGTTGCCGTGGCCACCAGGTCCGATGGACCGACCCCAAATAACTCCTCCCCTTTATACGGCAATACTTCCATGTGCCGTTTGGAATCTGCATCACCTGACCACTGTCGTGTCCATAAACATCTTCTGGCAGATATGGACATCGCACTTACTCTTGATGCCAGAGTGCAAATATCCCTCTGTGCATCTCGCATATATAGAAATGCATCCTTTAAATGCTCTATAGTCAATAAAATACTGTCCCTGTCAAGGGTATCAATATTTTCAGTCAGGGAATCAGACCAAGCCACCCCAGCGCTGCACATCCAGGCTGAGGCGATCGCTGGTCGCAGTATAACACCAATATGTGTGTATATACTTTTTAGGATATTTTCCAGCCTCCTATCAGCTGGCTCCTTGAGGGCGGCCGTATCTGGAGACGGTAACGCCACTTGTGATAAGCGTGTGAGCGCCTTCATTTAATTTATCTGATTCAGGAAAAACTACAGGTAGTTTTTTCACACCCCACATAATACCCTTTTTTGTGGTACTTGTAGTATCAGAAATATGTAACACCTCCTTCATTGCCCTTAACATGTAACGTGTGGCCCTAAAGGAAAATACGTTTGTTTCTTCACCGTCGACACTGAAGTCAGTGTCCGTGTCTGTGTCGACCGACTGAGGTAAATGGGCGTTTTAAAGCCCCTGACGGTGTTTGAGACGCCTGGACAGGTACTAATTTGTTTGCCGGCCGTCTCATGTCGTCAACCGACCTTGCAGCGTGTTGACATTATCACGTAATTCCCTAAATAAGCCATCCATTCCGGTGTCGACTCCATAGAGAGTGACATCACCATTACAGGCAATTGCTCCGCCTCCTCACCAACATCGTCCTCATACATGTCGACACACACGTACCGACACACAGCACACACACAGGGAATGCTCTGATAGAGGACAGGACACCACTAGCCCTTTGGGGAGACAGAGGGAGAGTTTGCCAGCACACACCAAAAACGCTATAATTATACAGGGACAACCTTTATATAAGTGTTTTCCCTTATAGCATCTTAATATATAATCATATCGCCAAATAAGTGCCCCCCCTCTCTGTTTTAACCCTGTTTCTGTAGTGCAGTGCAGGGGAGAGCCTGGGAGCCTTCCCTCCAGCAGTTCTGTGAGGGAAAATGGCGCTGTGTGCTGAGGAGAATAGGCCCCGCCCCCTTTTCGGCGGGCTTCTTCTCCCGTTTTTCTGACAACCTGGCAGGGGTTAAATACATCCATATAGCCCCAGAGGCTATATGTGATGTATTTTTAGCCAGTATAGGTACTTTCATTGCTGCCCAGGGCGCCCCCCCCCAGCGCCCTGCACCCTCAGTGACCGTTGGTGTGAAGTGTGCTGAGAGCAATGGCGCACAGCTGCAGTGCTGTGCGCTACCTCATGAAGACTGAGAAGTCTTCAGCCGCCGATTTCTGGACCTCTTCTCTCTTCAGCATCTGCAAGGGGGTCGGCGGCGCGGCTCCGGTGACCCATCCAGGCTGTACCTGTGATCGTCCCTCTGGAGCTAGTGTCCAGTAGCCTAAGAAGCCAATCCATCCTGCACGCAGGTGAGTTCACTTCTTCTCCCCTAAGTCCCTCGTTGCAGTGAGCCTGTTGCCAGCAGGACTCACTGAAAATAAAAAACCTAATAAAACTTTTACTCTAAGCAGCTCTTTAGGAGAGCCACCTAGATTGCACCCTTCTCGGCCGGGCACAAAAACCTAACTGAGGCTTGGAGGAGGGTCATAGGGGGAGGAGCCAGTGCACACCACCTGATCCTAAAGCTTTTACTTTTGTGCCCTGTCTCCTGCGGAGCCGCTATTCCCCATGGTCCTGACGGAGTCCCCAGCATCCACTTAGGACGTCAGAGAAAGGATATTGTCTGTGTGTACGCTCGCTGTGTGTATTCCGTACACCTAGCGTAGCGTGTGTACGTAACTTGCGTACCACGTGCGAGGTCTTTGTACGCAAATAGCGTACAAAGTGCGTAGCACGTGCACGAGGTTTAGCGGCCATTACAGCTTTACGGTATTAGTAAATAGCTTGTGTTAAAGGATAAATATTTAGCTTTATCAAGAGTAAATGTATATATTTATAAAAACAGGTGATCTCAACTTGCGCTTACAATAGAACAGTGACTGCCAGTGATGTCGATACAGAGCCTTCACCAAAGAGCCCAAAACACATACATAAATTAGAAAATGATATCACACGGCGCTACCATTCAGGATATGCATATAGATATACAACCATTTACATAAATATGATCGTATCTTTAAGGCCTCCAGTGTCTGAAATTCAGAAGGAGAACAAATAATGGTGCAGTACAATAGACAGAATGAACAAATAATGGATTTTATTGATCCCACTCACAATTGAGCAAATGGATTATTTGCATATCATCCTCATATGGCATAATATCTTCAATCTTTAAGTCGTCTTCTTTATAACTAAAACTTTAAATGAATATATATAGTGCAATACTGTTTTTTTAAAAACACGTATTTAATAACAATTTGTTATTAAATACGTGTTTTAAAAAAAACAGTATTGCACTATATATATTCATTTAAAGTTTTAGTTATAAAGAAGACGACTTAAAGATTGAAGATATTATGCCATATGAGGATGATATGCAAATAATCCATTTGCTCAATTGTGAGTGGGATCAATAAAATCCATTATTTGTTCATTCTGTCTATTGTACTGCACCATTATTTGTTCTCCTTCTGAATTTCAGACACTGGAGGCCTTAAAGATACGATCATATTTATGTAAATGGTTGTATATCTATATGCATATCCTGAATGGTAGCGCCGTGTGATATCATTTTCTAATTTATAAATGTATATATTTGCAAAAATATTAATAAAATAAAGAATAAATTAAAATCTAGACAAATTAATTTAATTGGGAATCAAATGCATATACAGAATTAGACATGAAATGTATAATTGGAAAAGTTTTTTTGCTGTGCTGAAAATATACTGGTGTCATACCAGCCTTTCTAATTAGGCATCAATGACATAATTATTTACTGTATTTTAACAATTTCACTATGGTGATTATTAGTAGGTAACACATTGCTAATGGTGACAGGTTCTTTCATACAAGAAAAAGAGTTTGAAATATGTGACAGCCATTGTATGCAAGCAAACGGGTTGCATTTCCAGGACTGTAATCATTCCCACTTACACTTACTTAAAGGGAAACCTTTCGCTGCATCATGAGCAGTCAGAGGTGATGGTCCTTTAATGTTGTAATGCATAATGTAAAGCATCCCTTGCTAAACACTGTACATTGTCACTGCTTGTGATGCAGGGTTTCACATATTTCCTGTAAGCTCAAAAATACATTTACATTCATTTTTCACCTAAAATATTTTTAGCATTCAAAATGTTAAACTAAAGTGCTTTTGTGATGGCTGACTGTGGCCCAAAAAGCAGCTTTGTGTAGAATAAGATTTATGTTACAGCTAACAAACAAAAAACATTATATATTGTAACCCTTGTTCACTCCCTGGAAAGCCATCTTTGTCCAATTCTTCTACTGTCAATATAATTTTCTTTTTACTACTATTATTATTATCCTTCATTGTAAACTTCTGTTGCTATTGCCTCATTCTCATTGCCGTGACGCTATATATTACATGCTTTATTACGGAGGCGATTGGGTTTCTGAGGAACCCTATTTTTTTTTTTGTTGCCTACCTACAGTACTTCACAAAGCACTAAGGGTTTATTACAATACACACCTCAGATGCAGAAGGGATGTAATAAATTTGCCTAAATACGCATTGTGATATTTGAATACATGACAATAATGTATACCCTGAGAATCTCTCCCCCACACCTTACCCTGAGACTGTGCATGCGCATGGGCCAATGTCTACCCCCCGACCCCCCCGTTAAGCTTACTGTTTTTCTCCATACAGGTGATACAGCTCATCTGCTCACTGGGCTACTGCTCTGTGACCCTGGTCAACTGCTCGGTGCTGTAAACTGAGATGCCGGCCAGGACTTCACAGCATCTCAGTTCACAGCAGATAAAATGGCCATAAGGAGCACAGCAATTAGATGACCAGCTGTGATTCAGCTGGTGACTGAATGGAGGTGGGTTTTTGGTTTTTATTTTAATTTTTAACAATTTTTCTTCGCTGTGATCAGCCTGTATATTTAGACACGCAAGGCTGATCACAGGTGCTGGCTCCGAGCTCTGCTCTACCTGTCACAGCATAGCAGGAGTAGTAGTACCAGAGTGAAACCTGCATAAGGCCATATGAAAATGGTGTTATTATCACAAGGCTTCCTCCGGTATTTATTTACAATTTTATTTTAGAAAATTTGAGCAGATCCTTTTTCCCATTACAAGCATGGGAAATGCAATCTGATTACAAACAAATGTGTATTTAAGGGCTTGGAGGAGAATTTCATGAATTCTCCTCCAATTGCCTATTAGTACCAGTAACTTGCGGTGGGGTGAGGCAGAGCCTTTCCTGTCATACAGACATATAAGCTAGAGTGTTGACTATATAAAGTATATGAAACATACAAAGAATATATTAGAAATATTTTCTTTGTATTATTCTATTAATTTTTATAATAAAAACTCTGGAGTAAAAAGTCTATGACAGGTGAGGTAGTACCTCCTCTGCCTACCTGTTCTGCACATCTCTGATCAAAACTATTATTATTATTATAGTATATACAGCTGTATCTTTGTATAATGCCCACATGAACCCTTTGGCTCATATTCTGTGTAAATCTGTCTCTAGTACTAGCCAGTGCCATCTGAGCCATTTTCCTCACCATACATCCCTGATTAGTACATTCGTGTGATACTAAAACAATGTGAAAAGAGTGAAAATATCCATTTTTATATTGTTTTAGTAATATATGTATACAATCTCATAACTGCATTTTGCTATTATATGTACTGTACTTACTGTAGTAGCATAAACTTTAATCACTCAACTAAAAATCATTTATAGTCTTAAGGGGCCTATACATCAGGGAAGTATCGGACAATTCTCTGAGAAATCCATCATGTTGGAAATCCATTTGTCAATTCTGGTTGGGGATTTTTAACATGCCGTTTTTTGCCAATTACCTGACAGATCAGCGATTATTGATGGCTGCTGGACAGAGGATCGGATCAGCAGAACAGGGAATCGGGCTATGGATGCATGTCCTGCATGAGCCTAACATGGTCTATCTTAATAACTGCTGGGCTGTCTTAACTGCTTACTGATAGATTACTTACATTTTCATTTTTTGTAAACATAAAACATTAGTTTATCTATATGTGGTTTTACCTAAAACAGGTGTTTCTGTTTGAAAGTTGCTGGCATCCAACAAGTTGTCATCATCAAATTCATCCCAGATGTCATTTCCTAGATCAAATGACACATTTACTGGTTCCAGCAACCATGAGCTGTATCGGTCGGCATGTTTCACATTACTGTGATACTTTACTATATTTCCACTTTGCTGGTTTTCACAAACTTTGTTTCCAGAATACGAGCATCCTGCTAAATTTAACAGGTACAGAAAACATAACATAGAAACAAATTACTCGACACATAATTACAAAATATATATTTGTACAGTTTTATGCACACTGAATGGACAATTTTTGGGTGCACTACTAGCCACTCCCCAGTCACCGGCTAGAAACGGGTGTTGCTTTTCTGCCACCTTTCTGTTACTGTCTGAATTGATCGCAAAAGCACCTTTGTGTGTACACTCTATGTAATGCATGTGCTCTGCGGGGTTTCAGAAATTTTCACACATGCTCAGTTCCAGAACATCACTCAACTACATGAGATTCAGCATTGTGTGTGTGACTTAGAACCAGGCTCAATGACTTCAAACCTGTCACTTAGTAAATTTTCCTCCTGTTTCTTCTTACTTTAGCTTATCCTCAGACTTTATTACTGTTATGCCTGCCCTGACATTGGAGTGTTCCTGACTATTCTTCTACCTCTGCCCTTGATGTTAGATAAGTTTGTGTTTTTGTTAAACACTTATTATGTCTATTATCTCACTTGGTATTAACTTTATTAGGAAATTAGGATTTAACTATTGAACTTTGCCAGTGGTTTTATTTGTATTATTCATTTTTTGGATCAGATTTGGGTTACATGTACCCTTTGGTTCTGGGACTCCAGGTCGACACCAAAAAGGTCGACACCTTAGGTCGATACCGATTGGTCGACACACCTTAGGTTGACATGGACAAAAGGTCGACATGAACAAGGTGGACATAGAAAAAGGTCGACATGAGTTTTTTATGACATGAGTTTTCAATTAGTGCACCGCATCCCCTCGCATGGGCAAGCTGTCTCGCTCCGATACCGCTGCGTTCGGCACAGATTACCATTTCCAATCGTAGTCCACGAGGATCGAAAAGTATGGAAAAGTTCAAAAAATGAAGAAAAAAAAATGTAAAAAACGTATGTTGACCTTTTTCCATGTCGACCTTTTGTCCATGTCGACCTAAGGTGTGTTGACCTTTTTGGTGTCGACCTGGAGTCCGGATACTGTACCCTTTAGAATTACACAAACCATTGGTAAGCTCTTACTGCCCAAGTTGAAATCCTGCTAGCATCTAAGCACCATGAAACATACCGGTCTTCTTGGGAAAGACGAGTGTTATAGGTGAAATATATGACTCTGGTTCAACAGGCTTATCACAAGGTTATTAGTGTAATTCAGAATACACATGCACTTTCCTGTATGAACAAAGGTGTTTCATAAAGGGGCAGTAGCAGGTTTTACTTAGGATTTGTAGAACCCCCACCTCCCCCCAGTAAAAGCTACCACTCCGCTGTGAGCTCCCAGTCCCGCAGTAGCTACCCATTGGAAAATCTTTCTGCTAATTGCATGTCAGACAGGCAATCCCAAGGGGAGGTGTTTTCTTCCCCTGGGACTGCCAGTCTGAGCTGTCATTATCCAATGGGTTGCTGCTTCTGCTTTTAGTATGTTTTTTTTCCCTGTACATTTTTGGTGCATGCACAATGGATAGGGAGGTGCACCACCGCAGAGCAACTGGACTGCAGCCTGGGCAAACCCCCCCTAATGAAAAGGTAGGAGCCCAAGGGATAAATTCAGAGTTTCATGCAAGACAGTTGTAATTGCACATGCACTGCATGTACAGAACTAAATACAGATTTTTGTCTGTATACAGATTTGTAACTGCAGTGCTCCTATCTATAGGCTTATTCAACTAGCCAGTCTTTATTATCACTGCACACTTACACCAGCACCAGCCTGTACCTGGTGCCAGAGATCCATATAAAATCAGATGAATTTCTGCGTATTTAGAACTCTCATTGCTTTAATAAGCCTACAAACGAAAAACCTGTTATCACTCTGTTACGCCCATTCAGACACAAATGGAAATTGAGCTGTAGACCTAGGCTGTAGGTTGCATACTATTCGTAGTGCAGATTTTCAAAGTGCAATTTAGATTTTAATCATAATTTTAGCATTACACAAGTGTTATTAGTTAACTGTGGAACATGGTAAATTGACTCTCTATTTGTCATCTACAGGTAATCCAAATATTAAACATCACTCCATCTATTATACTGCATTACTATATTGATGAATACAAAGAGCAAACAAATAGAAATGGTACCCCACAGACAGCCTTGTGCTTGGAAGAACAGAACTGTAAAAAATGCTCGCTTTGTGACCCCCATACCCAGAGCTCCTGCACTGAACATAAAGTAAACTGAAAGCCTTCTGGTGTGCCCAATCAGGTCAGTTCTTTGTAATGCCAGATCTATAAGAAACAAGACTGCTACAATTGCTGACCTTATTGAATCTTCAGATCTAGCCTGTATTACAGAGATCTGGCTAGATGAAAATGCAGCACCTATATTGGAGGCTATAGTCCCAACAAACTGTCATCCACAACCCAAGACTGGGCCGCAGGGGAGGCGGGGTCGTTATCTGCTTCAAAAATTAACTTAAACTTAGGGTTCACCCTATTGAAATGAGTCGCTCATTTGAGTGCATCGCTGCCCAGAGTTCAATAGGATAGGTTTCAGAGTACTTCTCATTAACCGCCTCCCTGGTGATGGAAAGATATTTGTACAAAAAATTGCAGACACTGTTGCTGGCCTGGATCTGGAGCATCAAAGATGGCTCATCTTCAGGGATTTCAATGCATGAGTTGATGATGAGTTCTCACATCTTGGCCAAGACCTCCTGTGCACAGTGAATGGTCTGGGTTTCATACAAATAATTCCATCTGCCACACATAAAAATGGTCATACTCTTGATCAGATTGAATTAGAAGTCACTGACCTAAAAATAAACCCAGTCACATTGTCAGACCACCATTCCTTCCCTTTGGTTCTCGGTTGCAACCCCTCAAATAAGATCTTTGCATGTGGTGTTGACCATGTTTCATCCAAGGCGTGGTATGACTCCCCAGACTCTTGCAGCAAGTGTGGATCTCTCTGAAGATCCCTGTTCCCTAGTCCGTTATTATAATAGGGATGTGACGGCTGCAATTGATATTATCGCCTCTGTGCATATGCATACTTGAAGACCACACTGTCAAGCTCCCTGGTTCGACAACAGTGATAATGAGCTCAAGAAAAGGGGACGTAGACTGGATAGACAATGGAGAAAGCCTATCAACACATTTAAGTGCTCAAATACTTGCAGCTGTGTCCTCTAGGTGTAACAGATCAGCCTATCTGTAATAAAACACAGTCTCAAAATCCAATACCAAGAAGGATCTACAGCCCTGTTCCTAATCGATTTCACACAGTCAAAGGGATATTGCTATTCCCGTATAATACATTTTCATAAAAGGACTTATTCTCCACAGGGTATCTTTCTCATGCAAGGTACTAATCTCATCAAAGTTTCAATATCACTCCACAGTGACCTTGTGAAAAAACTTTCCAAATCCACACAGCAGATATTCACCAAATATGGTTATGACACTCTCATAAATTCAGGTCTATAATTGATCCATATGACCCAAACGTAGATATGATACAAAAAAAACGTTTATAAAAAAGAGATTAAAAAAAGAAAACTTTCTTTTCAGTAGGGTGCAAAATATGACAGGCAGAGTGTTGCGGTATACAGTCTCGGCTTTTACACCTAAAAGGTGTGGATCCTTCTTAGTATTGGATTTTGAGATGGAGGAAGACTAACCTGTTGGAGGAGAAGATAAAACTAATAAGCATAATAAAGAATAATAATCAACAAGAAATCAGAGTTCCTGTCAAATGAGGTCAAGGCAGTAAGCAATAGGCCAGCTCAACTTTTCCGCACAGTGGAGATGCTTTGCAAGCCAGCATGCCTGCAGCCTGATCAAACACTCTCACAAGATGCAATGAGTTTGCAAACTTCTTTACAGATAAAATATCTGCCATCCAGGCTGGAATCTCCACAGTGCCATCAAAGGAGTGCCAAACTACCAAGCCTGCCAATGTAAGCCACCTATCTTCATGGACCAGCTTTGACCCAATGGATGTAAAGGACATTGCTGAAATTGCTCTGATTTTGCGTCCCACTACCTGTAATCTGGACCCTGACTCAACCAATCTTCTAATAGGGTGTATGGATATAATTAGCCCTGTCTTTGCAAAAAATGTTCAATGCTCTTTGCATTTTTCCTGAACCCCTAAAGTAAGCAATTCTTAGACATCTTCTTAGAAAACTGAATTTAGATTCCGACTGCATGACCAACTACAGACCAGTATCAAAGCTTCCTTTTCTAGGAAAGGTTATTGAGAAAGTGGTTGCGAATCAACTGGAAACCCACCTGACAACCCAAGATATTTATGATCCATTCCAATCAGATTTCAGGAGAAGACATGGCACTTAAAAAGCCCTGGTGTGGGTGTTAAATGATCTTCTGATGGCAAAAGACAGAGGTGACTGTTCAATCTTAATCATTCTGGATCTCTCTGCATCATTTGATACAGTTGACCATGGGCTTTTGATTGAGTGCCTGAAAAATTTCTGTGGACTGGATGGCACAGTCCCAAGCTGGTTCAAATAATTTCTCACCAGCATGTCACAGACTCTATGGAACTCACTTTCCCGCACAGTTCGAGAAGCCCCTACTGTAGAATCCTTCAAACACAGACTCAGGACCTTCCTGTTTACTCAAGCATTTCCATAATGTCCCTTTAGTATCTCTATGCTCTCTATGTTTTATTAAAAGCTTTTCTGTATTTCATTGTTTCTTTACTATATTATGTAATTTATGTATCTGTTAAGCACCTTGAGTGCTATTGGAGAAAGAGCGCTATAGAAATAAAATTATTATTATTATTATTATTATTATTATTATGAATAAATACCAGTTATTAACTATGTTGGTATGCCTTGCTTGTTTGTTTAAGGTCATTTATTGCTAGCCATTGTAGTGAGAGTGTATTTGGAGTTGCTTGTAATTATAGCATACACATGCCTGGTTTTCCTACTTAATAATCATTCTCAGGCTGTAGGCCTAGGCTGTAGGGTGCATACTATTCGAAGTGCATATTTTCAAAGTGGAATTTATATTGTAAGCTTAATTTCAAAGTTACCCAGGTGTTAAACAGAAGAAGAATATTCTATAACCAATCATTACTACTGAAGAACTGCTTTGAAGCAAAATATGTGAGTTCACAACCTCTCCACAACAGAAACCTGCTGTCTGTATAACCTGGACACTCAACACTGAACTCCCTGTTTGAACACTGCAAAAACTTACCACTGCACTTACAACTATTTGTGTTGGCTCTCTGTTCTTCATAAACATCTGAATGTATAGCTATCTGTACCAATGTCAATTTACCTTTTTACCCTTGATAGTCCTGTCAGAAGTACCATTGCTTTTTTGCCAATTCCCATATTCTCAAACTTCTAACATGATCTACTTTAATATAAAATGTCTACACCAATCAAATCTCCACATTTATTCCACTTAATCTAGACATATAATAAAATTCTAAGGGCTAGATCTGTACATAGCAATTTTTTCTTGAGAAATATACTTCTAGGGATTTTTGGTCTGTTCGTTCCGACATTATGCAAAAACTACTGGATGAATTTGGATCGGATTTTCTCTATTATATAGCTTAGTGACCTAGAAAGAAACTGAGGTATGTACAATCTCGATGTGACATCAGGGAGCGGTGTAATAAAGGAAAACCAGACGCTTGACATTTGGCACGTGCAGTGTGCTGGTTCCTCAAGTCCAAATTGACTATACATATAAATGTGAAAGCCCTGACTCACTCACTCACTCACTCACTCACTCACTCATCACTAGTTCTCTTACTTCTCGATATGTTAGGAAGCTGAAATATAACATATATATTCTTCAGGTGGGAAATAGCAAAACCATGTAAATAGAATTTTAATAAACCTCCCTTAAGGGGATGAAAAGGGTGTTGACATAATGACGTAATTACCGATGCGTAGCTTGCGTTGCATGAATGATAACGCTCAAACCGACCATCGGATCAAAATTTGGATTGCACCTCCAGTGTGTAGAATTTAATAAACTACAAAAATGCGAAAAACCCTCACTCACTCATCACTAATTCTCTTACTTCCCGATATGATAGGAAGCTGAAATTAAACATAGGTATTCTTCAGGTGGAAAATAGGAAAACTACGTAATTAGCATTTTAACAAACCTCACCTAAGAGGATGAAAAGGGGGTTGACATAGTGGGCGGTATTCAATTATTTTCACCCCCTTCTACACCCATTCTGTTTCTGCTGACAGGTGTGGTATAATCATTTCAGCTTGCTACCCCCAAGGTAGTGAAGGCGCCCAACCCTTTATACAGCCAAACCCGATTACTACGGGTGCGATATGCGCGATAACAGGGATCACTTTAGAAAGAAGATTGGGCGTGATATATCATTTGAATACCGCCCAATTACGTCATTTTCAACTACTTGCGTTGCGTGAACGATAACGCCCAAACAATCGTATCAAAATTTGGATTGCACCTCCAGTGTGTAGAATTTAATAAACTACAAAATGCAAAAGCACTCAGTCACTCGCTCATCATTAATTCTCATACTTCCCGATATGGTAGGAAGAAGAAATTAAACATAGGTATTCTGCAGGTGGGAAATAGGAAAACTACGTAATTAGAATTTTAATAAATTTCCCCTAAGTGGATGAAAATGAGCTTGACATAATGACATCATTACCGATGTGTGGCTTGCGTTGTGTGAACAATAATGCCCAAACAGACAACAGGATCAAAATTTGGATTGCACCTCCAGTGTGTAGAATTTAACAAACTACAAAAATGATCCTGTCACTTTTTACCGTATCTGCTATGGGTGTTCCTTGGGTAGCGCAAAGAACCATTGATTAATATTTACTTACATTAAGACGTCTCATATTTACAGCTCTATAGATTTACCAATTTTTTTACACTCATTTATATTTACAACCATGAAAACCAGAAACTCCCATGTGAAGAACGGATAGAACAGCTAGTATGTATATAAATATATACTGAACACAAAAAGTTATATATCTATACATATATAAATACATAGATATATATAGATATACAAGATCTATTTCACATGAAAATCTGACTATATAATATTCACTAATCAGGCAGGTTATCTTGACTCATGAAGTTTCAGCTTACACATCAATCCAGTAGACGGCGCACCAAGAAAATACTACACATTATGGTTATGCATAATGTGAGTTGATATATATCATAGAGTCACTGGTAATTTTACTTGCAACCGTCAACAATTTTCATTTTCTATTCAAGTGCCTGCAGTTTCCTGTAAGTGGCTGCTTCGCTATGATAATCAACAAGTCGCAGGGGCAAACACTCAGTGCTGCAGACGTAGATCTCAGGAGCAGCTGCTACTTTCATGGGCCGTTTTTGGTTGTTTGCTCATGAGTTATTAGCCCCAAGCATCTTTTTGTGTTAATCCCTGAAGTGAAAACTGCAAATATTGTTTACAAAGAAATTTTGTGATCAATGTATACAATGTAAAATATACATCACTATATTAGATGGCACAACCGTCTTTGTAAAATTAGTTCCGCTGAGCAATAACAGACATCCATACGAGCGAAGAAGGGGGTAAATGCTAGTAATAAACTGTCGTTGTGCATAGACATTTACCAACAATATACTTTTACCTGTATTTCTGCAAATCTACTGCACTGCCTTTCTCATACAGCCTCCATTCCTACTTCTGGTTTTCCACCCCCTATTTACCTCATTCACACCATACCCATGTTTTCTTCAACTTTTCCCATCACTGAGTATCCACCTAATCCTTCATTCTGTCCTGTTCCCACCTCTATCCTTCCCAACTATTCTTCTCCACTCCTTCCTACCTCTCTCCCCTCCTCTGTCTGCCTTCCATCCCACTGCTTCCTTCCCCCCTCTTTTCTCCCATTACTTTCATTCACTTCTCCCCCCACTATAATCCTACTACCCCAACATTAAGCCCTGCTCCCCCTCCCCCATCTCGCTGTCACCTCACCTCACCATATCACACTAAACTCCCCCACTCTCCACCACCTGCAGCTATACTTTCTAGCTCAGGAACAGCACTATACTCTCTTAATATTTGCCCTCCAAATGAATCTCACCTCAATGTTACAGCAAACCTGATAATCTCATTCACATCACTCCTACTACCACTGTCTCTCTCTCCTGTGCCCTCTGGAATGCCAGATCTATCTGTAACAAACTGGTCTCCAACCATGACTTTGACCAACTCCCTGATTCTCCTCTGGGGGCATTGCATTCTTTCATACCCAGGCCTAGGGGTCACCATGGTGGTGCTGTTCGGGTCCTTCTGTCTTCCGGTTACTCCAACCAACTCATACCCTCAGAACCGTCCCTTAAATTCTCTACCCATTTCAGTCTGGCATCTGTCCTCTTCACTCTGCTGAAACTGTCTGCACAAAAGACAGCAATGACTTCCTTGCTGCCAAATCCAAGGGCCATTACTCTGCTTATTCTCCTTGACATGTCTGCTGCTTTTGACACTCTGGAGTACCCTTTCATCCTGCAAATCCTTAATTCACTTGGCCTATGCGATACTGCCCTCTCTTGGCTGTCTTCCATCCTCTCTGACCACTCCTTCTCAGTTTCCTCCATGACTCTACTCCCCCCCTTCCATTGATAGCTGGTGCCCCCAAGGGTCTCTTCTTGGACCTCTCCTATTCTCCCTCTATACATTCTCTTATAGGTGAGCTCATCAGCTCTTTTGATCTCCAATATTATCTCTGTCCTGATGATACTCAGATCTACCTTTCCTCTCCTGATATCTTCCCCTATCGCATCACTCATACTGTATGTCTAACTGTTCTCTGCTATCTCTTCCTGGTTGTCCCAGCGCTTTATTAAACTTAACATGTCTTCGACTGAGCTGATCATCCTCCCACCCTCCTGCAAGAGCCTCACTACCCACAATTTCATTATCTATTAACAACTCAACCCCAAGTGTGCTGTCTTTGAGTTATCCTTGACTCCTCCCTCTCCTTCAACCCACACATTCAGTACATTTCCCATTCTTGCCATTTCCATCTCAAAGATATTTCCAGGATAAGAACCTTTCTCACACAGGATACTACTAAGACCTTCATTCACTCACTGGTCATCTCCAGAGTGGACTGCTGTAATCTCCTCCAATCTGGCCTCCCTGACTCTGATCTCTCTCCACTCCAATCTATCCTCAGTGCTACTGTCAAGCTCATTTTCCTCTCCAAATGTACTACGTCTGCCTCGCCTCCCTTGTCTACCCTTCCCCTTCAGAACCCAATTAAAGCTAGACACTCACAAAGCCCTCACTCATTTACATCTCTGACCTCATCTCCCTTCACACTCCCACCTGCCCTCTTTGCTCCACAAATGAATGTTGCCTTTCCTGCCAACTGATTACTTCCTCCCACTCCCACAAAAAACTTAAAATGGGCTCTCAAGACCTACTTCATCAAACCAGGCCATCTCTCATCCTAACCCTTGGTTCCATGCTCACTGTCTACCCAGTATCACCCCTGTCTGCCACTTCCCTTAATAATTAAGCTCTCATGAGCTTCCTGTGTGCTTTGTCTTCCCTTACTTATACTATCATCTATTCCATACTCCATAAAACGGGCATCTAACCCTTGGTTTCTAGCACTCTGTGTCACAACTGAGGGCTGGTGCTGACGGGAGGAAGCCTCAGTTGTAGGGGCTGAGGTATATTTAAACCTGGGCGGTAGTATGGGACTCTTAGACATGCAGTACCCAAGCCGGAAGGCGTGACCACGACAACAGGAGTAAGGTTAAAAGTTTTATTCAAGCACAGTTCAGGTGGTACATCAGCAGCAACGTCAGATACGGTAAATGAATAGGCAATACACAGTTCCTGTAGATGCAGCAGAGATGCGGATGCCTCTGGGTGCGGTAACGTTAGGTATCAGTCTTGGCAGACTAGGAGATGGAATGTCCTTAACCGGCACCCAAGTGCTGAGTAGTAGAATGAGTACAGGAACTGACTGGCAGATGGTCCACTGGAAGCTGGTTGTATTGACTGGAGATGAGTTAGCTGCTGGGTAGGCCGGATGGAAGCGGACCGAATGATGAGATGAGCAGAGTGCTTGATGAACCAATGTAGCTGGAGAATAGCTAGAAGCACTGGTGGTGCTAGGGATCGCTGGAACTAGGAAGTCGATGGCGGAGCACCGATGATTGCTGGTATTCGATGGCGGAGCACCGATGATTGCTGGTAACAGAACACCACTCACAGCTGGCTGCTGGAAGCCGGTGTTAAACACTGCCAGTTGCAGGGAGCAATGTGAGAACACTGCGGAGTCAGGCTGCACCGCTAGATGTTAAACCGGTGCGGGTCTCTAGTGGAGTTGAAGACAGGAGCTGGAATACCTGTAAGAAGCAAACAACCACAAAGCAAGGAGACTGGTAACACTGGGTTGACAACCAAAGCACTGACAACTTCCTGGTTCAGGAACAGGACCTTTATACCTGCAGCAGTGCAGGGATTGGCTGATTAATCAGGCAGAATTCAGCGGTACAGCGGATTGGCGGAAGTAGTATCATGTGACTAAAACCAACATGGCTGCGCCCATACTAGCATTTGGAGGGAAAGTTAGTTTGTGGAACCATGTGAGGAATAACAGTAATGGCGGCGGAGGCCGCGGAGGGCAGTAGACACCAACTTGCACACTTGATCCACAGAGATGGCAGCGGAGACTGCGGCAGGCAGGAGACGCCATGCAGACTTGTTTGCGCATTTGAATCACAGAGATGGCGGCGGAGGCTGCAGCGGGCAGGAGACGCCATGCAGACTTATTTGAATACTGGAAGTGCAGAAATGGTGGCGGAGGCCGCGGAGGGCTGGAAACGCCACTCTCAACTCCATGAGCTCACTGTGACAGCGCCTGTGGAATGACAGGGAGGAGATGTGGAGTGAGGATGTCAGCAGAACGACTGAGACCCGGCCCTGGAATGCTGAGCCAGCCTCAGGAGACACCTGAAAGGTAGATAATGGCGTCCAGTAACCCGGATCGTGACACTCTGCTGCTTATTTGTCACGACCACTGATGCAGCAATGTTCACAAATGATGTACTTATCCTGCATTGTCTTCAGTGAAGGAACTAGCGGCAGTGCAGCTGGTGCAATGCACTGGGACCAGCTACAATGAAGGAGCCCATGGCTGTCAGCATTATGCAGGCCAGCCAGGTAGGTACTATAATGAGTTAGACTGCCTCATTTTTGTGCACCGGCACCCTCCATGGAAGGAGGTAGTCCTCTACATGGAGGCCAATCACTTCCCTGGGACCACACTATGAGCTGCTGCTGTGCTGTTCAGGCAGGTGCTCCAACCTGGGCCAATCATCGTAGTAGATAGGGGGAGGTCACAATGGGTGGTAGCAGTCCAGAACAGCAGCACCTCCAGCAGCCAGCACAGTTGGGCCCTTCATAGCAGCAGCATAACAGCAGCAGCACCACCCCCTCCCAAGTATCTGGCTACCAATACTGCATGCTGCAGCAAAGCCAGCCCCACATGTGTAAACTGTAGTGATGTCTCCCTGTTCAACTGGGGCTAGGGATGACCATCGACTATTGATGATTCATAATCATCAATTATTTATCGCCATTGTTTAAAACTTTTGCCATCAATGAGTGTGAACCAGATGGTGCCCCCCCTCGATGGCACAGCATAACCAAATGTTGTTGTTTTTTTACAAGGTGCCAGGACACCGAGCACAGCTCCGACATCCGTGAAGCCCTGCCCTCAGGTTTTGATTGACCCATGAAAAGGGATGACCATAGGTTGGTGGCACCATCTATGGTTATCCATAACACAGTTGGTAACAATCGATGGTCATTTGTTACTTTGCCATTGATGGTAACCAAAAGAGGTTATCAGTCAGTAAAAATCTGTCACTGTGCTGCCACCCCCTGTGAGCTCTCATCTGGCATTTGGCTCCAGCCCTGCATGATCAGAAAGGGAGCAGGAGACAGAGTTGGCTCTAGAGTGGCTTCTGATTTGAAGGTCTTCCTGTTCATCTCACACAGGGCTGGCAGTGTCAGAAGGAGGAAACTCCTCCCCTGTGGGAGGATTGGCAGTCCAGAGTGTGATAAACAGTAAGAGCTTCCAGCAGTTAGCTTCCCAACGGATAGTATCCCAGCGGTCAATATACCGATGCTGGGATCCCAGGGGGAGGAAGCAATGCCGGCATCTACATATCGACGCCACTCAAGATGCCGGCATCATATTACTGACAGCCAGCATCCCAATTGTCCTCACAGCGGGACCTGGTGGGGAGGAGGTTAGGTTTAGGCAGGAGAAGGGGGGTTAGGGAGCAGGGATGGGAAGATTAGGGTTAGGGACTGGGAAGGGAGGTTTAGGGTTAGGCACTTAGAAGGGGATGTTAGGGTAAGGCATCAAGTGGGGAGGATTAGGTTTAGGCAGCGGGGAAGGGAGGGTTAGGTTTAGGCACCAAGTGCGTATGTAACGGAGGTAGCGGCTGCAGCTACGTAGGGCGTCACACTGTCTGAGGCTGAGCTTTGGCGGACGTATTGTATGCTAAAAAAAAAGTTGTGGCGCGATAGATCTACGGCTGATGGGGGTTTCTAGGAACTTGTGAACTCCCCTGCCTGTGAGTATGCGTACACATTTCTTACTTCATACATGGGGAGAAGCAGTATCAGCTCACATAACTGTGTGCTACCAGCAGTTGCTAGGCAGTTGCAGCTCCTTGTAAGTCTAAAGGTAGGAACCACCACTTCATACATGTAATACATGCATTTGTTTTATACTGTACACATGACTACATTATTAACATTTTTGTTTTCTTTTCAGTTAGTAGCCAGAAAAAAAAATCTGGCTACTAACTAAAAGGAAAACAAAAATGACTGTGGATGAGTAATGCATACCTTGAGCAGAAGGGACAAGTTAAGTGGAAAATGAAGAAATGCAAGATGGCAAGATTTTTTTTAATTGTCTTTGGAGCTCATTTAGAGTTTTGGGTTTAACATTGCATTTCCATGCTATACAGTAAAATGTATCTGTAAATAGATTTTATTTTAGATTTTATAATTTAGGCTTGCATTCCCTGGAGAGGCAGAATGGGTTTTGAAGGAGCTGACGCTCGAGGATTGAAATACATGTGATGATGGAGATCATCGTCAGCAGGGGCGGATTAGCCATAGGGCTCACCGGGAAGATTCCTGGTAGGCAGACGTGTCTGTAGAGCCTGTTTTGTGTGTTGTCATGTGGCCCCACCCCACACATGACAGGCAGCCCACTGCACTCAGTACACTGCATTGTACCTATTCATTCTGTTATTCTATCTTTGCAGTATAGCAACTCTGCCATCAAGTGATGCTGCTATGGCTACACGGCATGTTATACTTCTTGTGCTGTCTATGTCGGGCCACTTCTACAAAATTTGACAGGTTCACTTTTAGTTCCCAATACACCCCTAGTCTGCAGCAAAAAACGCAAGGAAGGCAGCATTTGCGTACAATCAGGCCCTATAAGGTGGGATCCCGTCCCCCCCAACAGACCAAACTCCCTCATCAGACCTTTAAGGGCTGCTTCCGAGTACCTGGAAACCTCCTGTGATGAGCCAAATTGTTTTATTTTTGAGACTGAGACAACAGTGTCTCCGTCTCAGTAAAAGCCATGATCGCAATTGCGACCGCGGAGCTGCTGATCAGTAGAGAGCTATGTGTAGCTCTCTGCATAGAGAATGTCCGGAGGGAGCTGCGCAGCTCCCTCCGTCCTCACAGTCATGACAGACTGCTCCAGCCTCCCAGCCCCAAGGCTTGTGGTACACATAAAATATACAGTATGTATACTGTATATGAAGTTTTTGTATATGTATGTATATGTAGTTATGTATGTATGTTAGTATGTTTGTGTGGGTGGGTGTGTATGTATGTATGTATGTATGTATGTATGTATGCATGCATGTGTGTTTATGCGTGTATGTATATACGAATGTGTGTGCTATACATGTATTTCTCCGGCAGGGTCCACAGGTTATCCACAGGATAACATTGGGATATGATGAAGCGACAGTGGATTTGCACCAATCGGTCAAAGCTTTTCGGCCTCCCAGCATGCAACGGGCCAATCCATATATCCCCACCTTCAGGATCAGTTAAATCTGTTTTTTGTTTGGTGCGGCAGGAGCTGGACCATGGTCAGAGGGCTGCTGGTTTTTAGCAGCCCTAAACTTTCTTATTTTATTTTTATAGTCTTACTATTTTTTCTTGAGTGATCTTTCTAAAAAGCATCTTATACGTACCTTAGAAAGAGTCGCTCCAACAACTCTCCGCCGGGTCGTGACAACGCTTACCCACGAGTACAGTGCTGTTTCGGCGGGCGTCTGTGTCGGATATACTAGCAGGTCCAGCAGACATTACCAGGCTGTGGCCGGAGTACGGGGAGAAGGTAAGGCATCGATTCCGCTTAGAAGGAGAATACGGACACAGCAGCACTGTTTTGGGAGGAGACTATCAAACAGTTGCTGACGCGGCTGCCACTTCAGAGCCTTAGGGATCAGAGGCTCCAGGAATAGTATGAGGCCGCGATCCCTAGGGTTGATGTCAGCAGTGGGGAGTCAGACACTCTCCTGGTCACCCCTCCCCTCGGTTCATGACCAGTTTCCTCCAAGTCTCCCGCCATAAACTGTTTCCCGCTTCCGTCTCAGACGCTGTTCACAAAGGGGACCCAGCTGTGTGACGGGTGGTCTGTGTTCACTGAGCATCTGTGTTCACTATAGGTTCATGCAGCGGCAGTGTGCACTAGTAGCGTCTGGATCCACTCAGCGTTCGCAAATGTATTGATCGGTCCTGGAAGCGAGGTGAGTCTCCCTGTATCCCACTCTACTGAGTACGGGTAATACAGCACTAAGTCTCTATCTACCTGTTAGATAAGTGCCTATTGCATATGAGTCTGTATACTATTACTGTTGTTTCTTTTGCTATGCATCTGAATACGGTAGATCTGTTTAAACATAATTCAGTAATATGTTCTCCTACATACTTGAAATGTAGTTGTAGTTGATGATGAGCTCATATTGCTTATTATACTAATGTATAACATGTGACTGACTGCTAGTGTGATTGCTGACTTTACTATATATTCTGTCATTTTTTTTTCTCTTCCAATCCTCAAGGCTGGTGCATGGGTAGGGTCGGATTGTATGTCACTTTAAAAAGCTTAAAGTGATTCCAGTCACAAATTGTGTAGTACACTGTGGAAGTGTTGATTATTTATCATGTCTAAGAGCGGCAAAGGTGAGGAAGATACACTCACAGTAACACCAACACTCATATCATGTTTGTCTTGCAAAGCTGTGTTAACCTCTCAGGATCTGGTTCACGATGGTAAGTGTGCAAATTGTTTTAGCTTTCACCAGGGTCTCTTGAAAAATACAAGGCAGATTCAGGTGCAGGTTGATCCACCTTGGGCTATGTTTGCACAGACATTATCCAGTATAGCTGAACGGATAATTCCTCCAAGTCCTGTACCAGGGATAGGTTACACGATTAACCCTTACATGCATCTTCCCACCTGCGGTTTATCACTTCCAGCAGCAGCCTCTCAAAAGAAACAGGCTGATAAGCCAGTGGTAAGTAAATCTTCATCCTCACAGGCTACACATGTTTCAGATGAGGATTCATCTGAGGATGAAAGCTCAATAAATTCTACTTCGGCATACGAAGAGTAAGAGGAAGGGCTCAGCTCAGTGGATATAGCAGAGTTAATTAAAGACAATGAAAGCCATTCTATACTTAGAGGATTCAGCAGAGCCTGTGTGTTACGCACACCAGTGCTAACAGGAGTATACCGATGTATGAACAGAGAGGGATGCAAGGCAAAACGAACTCACAGACAGTATAACACAACATACACAGGAGGTGATGGAATAACTAATAAACACAAAATGAACGGGGAAGCCCAAAGGCTCAGGAATTGGGTGTCTCCCTAGTGTCAGGAATGCTCAGATGGAATAGAGCAGACAATGAAGCGAGATGTAGTGATTTAACATGTGGAGCACCCAAAATGATGTTGCTAAGAGCAACAGGAAAAACCCCAAAGGGTTACCAACGGGTGTGGGAATAAACTCCTTGGTCAGAGATAGAAATATAGACACAAGGAGAGTATCCACAATCCTAACCCCCACTTGCAGGGCACAGGTTCAGCTTACTGACACTAAACTGACACCTGGACGCCCTGCACAGTGAGGGAGGATTAAGCAAGCAGGTCTGAGAGTACAGCCGCAAACCTGCTGGGTTCACAGAATAGCAAAAGAACCCCAGCAGGTTAAACAACTGACTCCAGTCTTACTGCTAGGTCCGGATTGGCAGAATGAAGTACCGAATCCCAAGGCCTATTCGCAGTAAGCAACAAGTAAATACAAAGTCACACAGTACTAGCTAACTCTCTGGAACTGACTAACAAACAAAGATTCAGCAGCATTTGCCTAGCCTGAGAGGATGGTTTATATAGCAGGTGCTGTCCACGCCCCACTCAGACCTCACAGACTGTGAGCACAAAACCAGCGCCGGATTCCCTGCCGTGCACAGAGCCTGTAACCACTACACAGTAAAAACCCGGACCGGAGTATCAGCTGCGCTCAGGTTACTTCGCTAACACTTGCCTCCCGGTTGCCATGGCGACGTGGCAGTACAGAACAGGAGATCCTAACAGTTTCCCCCCCTCTGACGAGGGGTCAAAGAACCTCTACCACCGGGTTTATCGGGGAACTGCGAGAAGAAAGAGCGTATCAGTCTGGGGGCATGAAGATCACAACTGCGCACCCACGACCGCTCCTCCGGGCCATACCCCTTCCAGTGCACCAAAAATGACAGCCGACCCCGAACCATCTTGGAGTCAAGAATCCTTTCAACCACAAACTCCCTCTGACCCCGTATCAGAAGAGGAGAAGGTCTTCCACTGGAAGAAGGATTACTAACCGCCAGTTTTAAAAGGGAACAATGAAATGTTTTATTGATACCCAATGAACGGGGCAGATCTAACTGAAATGCCACCGGATTGATAACCCTGGTGATCTTATAAGGACCGATGAACCGAGGGCCTAACTTATGAGATGGCTGTCTCAACTTCAAATTCTTGGTGGACAACCAGACGAAGTCTCCTAATTTGAAGCTGCAGGGTCTTCTCCGCTTATCAAAAACCCTTTTGGTCACTAATGACACAGACACAAGGGCTTTCTTCACTTTCCTCCAAATACCCCTAAGGACCAAAACAACAGAGGAACCACCAGGCGTGGAATCCAGGGGGTCAAAAGAATTGGCCTTAGGATGATGCCTATACACACAAAGGAAGGGAGAGATCCCTGTAGCAGAGTGAGCCGCGTTGTTATAGGCAAACTCCGCCATGGACAGATGAGCAACCCAGTCAGTATGACACTTGGAGACATAACACCTGAGGAACTACTCCAAGGACTGGTTCACCCTCTCAGTCTGCCCATTAGACTGTGGATGGTAGCCTGACGACAAGCTCACAGAAATCTGGAGATCAGAACAAAATGCCCTCCAGAATTTGGCCACAAACTGGGATCCACGGTCAGAGACCACATCAAGTGGCAACCCGTGGAGGCGCACAACATGCTGCATAAATAACTCAGACAGGCGTCTGGCCGATGGCAACCCAACCAGTGGAACGAAATGCGCCATCTTCGAAAACCTGTCAACGACAACCCAAATGGCTGTCATCCCCGAGGATTTGGGCAAGTCCACCACAAAATCCATGGAAATGTGGGTCCATGGCTTAGATGGAATAGAGAGTGGATGTAATGGGCCGACAGGAACCCCTCTAGGAGTTTTATTTCGGGCACAAACGTCACATGCCCGAACCCACTGATCCACATCCCTAGCCACCGAGGGCCACCACACCGCCCTAGACAGCAACTCCCGAGTTCTGGCAATACCCGGATGCTCTGCCGACCTCTTGGCATGGAATTCCAGGAACACTCGCTGTCTTAACCTAGGAGGCACAAACAAGAGACCTACCGGAAAGTCTGGAGGAGCCTGCTCCTGTGCTCTAAGGACTAATGACAAGAGGTCCTGGGTAATGCCCACTTTAATACATGATGGGGACACAATGGGCAATGGCTGCTCGGTGGTCTCTTGGACTGGAGCAAAACTCAGCGAGAGCGCATCAGCCTTGATGTTTTTTGACCCAGGGCGATATGTTATCAAAAAATTAAAGCAAGCAAAAAACAAAGCCCATCGTGCTTGCCTGGCATTGAGCCGCTTCGCTGACTCTAAATATGCCAGATTCTTATGGTCGGTGAGAATTGAGACCACAAACTTAGCCCCCTCAAGCCAGTGTCTCCACTCCCCGAGTGCATCCTTTATAGCCAACAATTCCCGGTTACCCACATCATAATTCATCTCGGCAGACGAAAATTTACGGGAAAAGTAAGCACAGGGATGAAGGCGATTATCAGACACCCCCATCTGAGAGAGCACTGCCCCAATACCTATCTCAGAGGCATCCACTTCTACCACAAAAGGACGCTCTGGATCTGGGTGTCGCAGCACCTTGGCCGAGACAAATGCCCTTTTGAGACAGGCAAAGGCCGCTTTGGCCTCACAAGACCAGTGAGCAACATCCGCCCCTTTCTTAGTGAGTGCCACCAAGGGGGCCACTATAGACGAAAATCCAGCGATGAACCGTCTATAAAAATTTGCAAAGCCCAGAAAACGCTGAAGCGCCTTCAAACTAGTGGGCTGCACCCAATCCAGGACTGCCTGTACCTTGGAACCCTCCATTTGGAAACCTTCTGAGGAGATAATATACCCTAGAAATGCGATTTTCTGGACTTCAAATTCGCACTTCTCCAGCTTCGCCCCAAGCTGGTGGTCTCTGAGTTTCTGGAGGACTAAGCGTACATGTTTCCGATGTTCCTCCAGGGAATGGGAGAAGATTAGGATGTCATCTAGACAAACAACTAAAAATCTATCCAAATATTCCCTGAGCACATCGTTCATGAATTCCTGGAAGACTGCCGGGGCATTAGAGAGCCCAAAAGGCATCACCAAATATTCATAATGCCCTGAGTGGGTATTAAAGGCAGTCTTCCATTCATCCCCCTATCTTATTCGGATTAGATTGTAAGCACCGCGTAGGTCAATCTTAGAAAAAATGGTGGCAGTACGAAGCTGGTCAAACAAAACCGAAATGAGAGGCAGTGGGTACGAGTTTTTAATCGTGATACGGTTCAATTCCCTGAAGTCGATGCAGGGTCGCAACGAACCGTCCTTTTTACCCACGAAGAAGAACCCCGACCCAACTGGAGACTGTGAAGGTCTGATAAATCCCTTAGCCAAGTTCTCCTGAATGTACTCTGCCATAGCCTGAGTCTCAGGACGTGACAGGGAGTACAACCTGCTCTTGGGAAGCTTAGCATCCGGCAACAAATCAATGGCACAGTCATAGGGGCGATGGGGAGGTAGTACAACTTTTTTGGAGAATACATCCGCAAAATCTGCATAACATCCTGGCAATCCTGGCAAACTTAGCTGCGAGAGCCTGACTGGAAGGTTCCTGAAACAATCACTACCCCAACTAAGAATCTCCCCAGAGACCCAGTTAAATTGAGGGTTATGGGCCCTTAACCAGGGTAACCCCAAAACCAATGGGGCAAAAGAACAGACAGTCACATAGAAAGACAATTTTTCAGAGTGTGTGGCTCCAATAAACAAAGGAATTTGGCTGGTGCAGGAGGTAATTTTACCCTGGGACAATGGTTCCCCGTTTAACCCACAGATCTCAATCTCTGATGCCAAAGGTACTGAGGGAACAGAGTGTTCCAGGGCGAATTGACGGTCCATGAAAACCCCATTGGCCCCACTGTCAACAAAGGCCTCAGTCTTGACAGTTTGACCGAGGATCTCCAAAGTCACCGGAATGAGAAAAGTCTTTTTGGGAAAATCTGACTTCTGGCCTGACAGGATATTTCCCATCACCCTCAGGCCCTGAAGTTTTCCGGCTTTTCTGGGCATGATACTACGACATGACCTTTATTCCCACAGTACAAACACAAACCCTGCTGTCTCCTCCGCGTCTTCTCACGCGAGGAGAGGCGGGTAGCCCCAATCTGCATAGGCTCCTCGGAATATTCCTCAGAGTCTGAGGTTCCCTTGGGAAAAAAGGAAACTGCGGTCTCCCTTTCAAGCCTACGCTCTCTCAGCCGTCTATCCACCCGGATGGATAACTGCATGAGCTGATCTAAGCTATCAGGCGAGGGATATTGTACCAGTTGGTCCTTTATCTGGTCAGAAAGGCCCCTTTGGTACTGGTTTCTCAGGGCTGGGTCATTCCACTGGGTATCATGAGCCAACCTCCGAAACTCCGTACTATAAACCTCAGCTGGCCGTCGCCCTTGCTTAAGGACCGTAATCTGAGCCTCAGCTGAAGCCATCTTGTCAGGGTCATCATACAAAATGCCCAGTGCCGTAAAAAAAGCATCAACACTTTTTAGCGACGGACAGTCAGGCTGCAACCCATATGCCCAGACCTGTGGGTCTCCTTGTAGCAAGGAAATCACCATGCCCACCCGCTGAATCTCCGACCCAGAAGACTGGGGCCTAAGCCTGAAATATAGCTTACAGCTCTCCTTGAAACAAAAAAACTGAGAGCGATCTCCAGAAAAACGATCCGGGAGATTTACTTTCGGCTCCTTAACCCCTAAATTTGCCGCTGCTGCTGCGGGAGCTCCGCTAGCGGCCTGCGGGGTGTTCATTTTAATGGACATCTCATTAAATTGTCGAGTCAGGACCTGCACCTGATCGACCACCTGTTGCAAAGTATTTTGAGGGGTATGCTCCATATTCCCACAAAATTTCAACAGGAGTAGGGCTGCTGAATATGTTACGCACACCAGTGCTAACAGGAGTATACCGGTGTATGAACAGAAAGGGATGCGAGGCAAAACGAACTCACAGACAGTATAACACAACATACACAGGTGGTGATGGAATAACTAATAAACACAAAATGAACGGGGAAGCCCAAAGGCTCAGGAATTGGGTGTCTCCCTAGTGTCAGGAATGCTCAGATGGAATAGAGCGGACAATGAAGCGAGATGTAGTGATTTAACATGTGGAGCACCCAAAATGATGTTGCTAAGAGCAACAGGAAAAACCCCAAAGGGTTACCAACGGGTGTGGGAATAAACTCCTTGGTCAGAGATAGAAATATAGACACAAGGAGAGTATCCACAATCCTAACCCCCACTTGCAGGGCACAGGTTCAGCTTACTGACACTAAACTGACACCTGGACGTCCTGCACAGTGAGGGAGGATTAAGCAAGCAGGTCTGAGAGTACAGCCGCAAACCTGCTGGGTTCACAGAATAGCAAAAGAACCCCAGCAGGTTAAACAACTGACTCCAGTCTTACTGCTAGGTCCGGATTGGCAGAATGAAGTACCGAATCCCAAGGCCTATTCGCAGTAAGCAACAAGTAAATACAAAGTCACACAGTACTAGCTAACTCTCTGGAACTGACTAACAAACAAAGATTCAGCAGCATTTGCCTAGCCTGAGAGGATGGTTTATATAGCAGGTGCTGTCCACGCCCCACTCAGACCTCACAGACTGTGAGCACAAAACCAGCGCCGGATTCCCTGCCGTGCACAGAGCCTGTAACCACTACACAGTAAAAACCCGGACCGGAGTATCAGCTGCGCTCAGGTTACTTCGCTAACACTTGCCTCCCGGTTGCCATGGCGACGTGGCAGTACAGAACAGGAGATCCTAACACTGTGTTAAAAACCAAGTTAAGACTGAGTTCCCAGGGTCAGATCAGCTGACAGAACTCATGGACGAGACTTGGGCTACGCCCAATAAGAATTTTAGAATTCCTAAGAAATGGAATTCAGATTATCCTCTTCCAGCTAGGGCATGGTTTCCCAAACTGTGCGCCGCGGCTCCCTGGGGTGCCGCAGCGCTGTCACAGGGGTGCCGCAGCCTGAAGTTAGCCGTTGACAGGGAGGATGGAAGGGGAGACTGTGTGCTGCAGGAGCGGCGGGCGGGCAGTGAGTAGTCCGCCTGGGGGGGGAGTGCGGGCGGCTGTCCAGTATGTAGTTAGCCGGGGGGGGGGGGGGGTGCAGCAACAAGTAAGTAATCAGCGTGGGGGCGGGGCACGGGCGGCTGGAGCGGCCGTCTATTAAGCAATCGCCGGGGGAAGGGGGAGCGCGGGCGGCTGAAGCGCCCATCTAGTAAGCAATGTGTAATCAGCTGGCGCCGTGGGGGGGGGGGGGGGGTGAGGGAGGGAGAGTGCGGGATGTCTGCGGCTAGGTACAGCCGAAGTCAGCCAGTTGATCGGCTGCAGGGGGGGGTGTTGTGCTCTCAGGTGCAGGGGAAGGGGGGAGGATGTTGTGCTCTCAGGTGCAGGGGGGGGAGGATGTTGTGCTCTCAGGTACAGGGGGGGTAACCGGTGACTGGAGTCACCTGGCAGGTAAGGGGTGGTGTTATGCGGGATGTGCTTGTGTGCAGGGGGAACCTGTGAGTGTAATAATCAGTGGAGAGTGCGGCTGCAAGCAGGCTGGAGTGGCGAAGGAGTGCGCTGGAGTGGCCAAGGAGCTGGCTGAAAAAGTGAGTAATGCTGCATTGGGAAATCTATAGGAGGGGGGTGCCTGCTGTAAGTGACTTAAGGGCCCTACACACTCGGCGACCCGCCGCCGAGCTGCCTGACGGCCGATATGGCCGTCAAACGACCCGGCGGTGGAGGGGGAGGTGATGGGGGGAGTGAAGTTTCTTCACTCCCCCCGTGACCCGGCTCCATAGCCCTGCATGCTAATATGGACAAGATTGTCCATATTGGCCTGCAGGTATGAACGAGCCGGCACCAACGATCGACAAGCGCCGGGCCGCACATCGTTCATCGGTGGTGCCTACACACTGAAAGATATGAACGAGTTCTCATTCATTAATGAACAAGAACGTTCATATCGTTCAGTAAAATCTTTAAGTGTGTATGTAGGGCCCCTTTACATGACGACAAGCTGGTAAGCAGCTGGGGGGCTGGTCTTGGTGCATGGATGCACAGGAGCCTTTTTAGATTGATTTATTTGACTGCAAAAAAAACTGTTATTTTATACAAAGCCTGGGTTTTATTTTTTTAATGGATGCAGGTGTTCGCTGCGCGGCGGTGAGGCTAAAAAAACGGCACTTCTGCGTATGCCTCGCAATGCGCACGCGCGACGTACTAGTACAACGACCAATGTAGTTTCACACAGGGTCTAGCGATGCATTTCAGTCGCAATGGCTGCCGCAGAGTGATTGACATGATGTGGGCGTTTCTGGGTGGCAACTGACAGTTTTCAGGGAGTGTTCGGAAAAACGCAGGCGTGCCAGGGAAAACGCAGGCGTGGCTGGGTGAACGCAGGGCATGTTTGCGATGTCAAATCCGGAAACTGAATGGTCTGAAGTGATCGCAAGCGCTGAGTAGGTTTTGAGCTGCTATAAAACTGCACAAATTATTTTTGTAGCCGTTCTGAGATGAAAGCGTTCGCACTTCTGCAAAGCTAATATACACTCCCATAGGGCGGTGGCTTAGCGTTTGCATGGCAGCAAAAAACTGCTAGCGAGCGACCAACTCGGAATGACCCCAATAGGGGAGTATTCATGTACACTACGGAAAATAAATTGATACTTATCACTATACATCGTAATTATTTTGGCGTAAGGGTGCCATGAAAAAGTCAGGGAGACCCAAAGGGTGCCTTGGACTAAAAAAGTTTGGGAACCACTGAGCTAGGGATTGTTTAAAAAGGAAGGTGGCTCCTAAAGTAGATACGCAAGTGATTCGATTAGTGCGAAAATCTACATTACTTTTGCCTTCAACATCATTAAATGATATCACGGATAGGAGAGTGGATGGTTTTTAAAAAAAACATTTTTTCCATGTCTGGGGCAGTCACAAGGCCAGCCATGGCTTCAGCTTGGATGGCAAAGGCAGAACCCAGACAGAGGGCTGTGACGTGCATGTCATGCGATGCAAAGCCCAAACCCCCTTGCAGGGTTCCCTGGTAAAAACCACTGGCACATTAAGATAGATACACACCTAAAGATTAATCTGTCCAATCTGGCTGGTTGGAAGGAAAAACAGGATTTGAATTACCTACCGGTAAATCCTTTTCTCGTAGTCTGTAGAGAATACTGGGGTCCACATTAGTACCATGGGGTCAACTAGGAGCCTTGGGCACTTTTAGAAATCAATAGTGTGCACTGTCTCCTCCCTCTATGCCCCTCTTACCAGACTCAGTATAGGAAACTGCCCGAGGAGACGGACATACTTTGAGAGAAGGATATAAAAATAGGATTTTGATAACCTACCGGTAAATCCTTTTCTCCTAGTCGGTAGAGGATGCTGGGGACGACATCTAGACCATGGGGTATAGACGGGATCCGCAGGAGACATGGGCACTTTAAAGACTTTTCATTGGGTGTGAACTGGCTCCTCCCTCTATGCCCCTCCTCCAGACCTCAGTTGTAGGAACTGTGCCCAGGGAGGAACTCCCCAAAGACTTGTCACCTCTGCGAAGACTTCTTGGTGGAGGCCCCCCTCGCCTGGATGGAGATCGTGTCTGCTGAGGAAGTATGCTTCCCAGTTGTCTACTCCCGGAATGAATATTGCCGACAGAGCTTGTAGATGTTTTACTGCCCAGCGGAGGATTTTTGTCGCCTCCGCCATTGCCGCTCTGCTTTTCGTTCCGCCCTGCCTGTTTATGTATGCGACTGCTGTTACATTGTCCGCCTGGATCTGCACGGGATGGTCTTTAAGAAGATGTACCGCTTGTTGAAGGCCGTTGTAAATGGCTCTTAGCTCCAGAACGTTTATGTGAAGGCAGGCTTCCTGTTGTGACCAACATCCCTGGAAGTTTTCTCCCTGAGAGACTGCTCCCCAGCCTAGGAGACTTGCATCCGTGGTTACCAGGGCCCAGTCCTGAATCCCGAACCTGCGTCCCTCTAGTAGGTGAGAGCTGTGTAACCACCACAGGAGCGAAATCCTGTTTTTTTTATGACAGGATTATCTTTCTGTGCATGTGTAGGTGTGACCCCGACCACTTGTCCAACAGGTCCCACTGGAATACTCTGGCATGGAACCTGCCAAACTGTATGGCCTCGTAGGCCGCCACCATCTTCCCCAACAACCGAATGCACTGATGGATCGACACACTTGATGGTTTCAATATCTGTTTTACCATTTTCTGGATTTCCAGAGCCTTTTCCAGCGGAAGAAATACTCTCTGAACTTCTGTGTTCAGAATCATCCCGAGGAAAGACAACCTTGTCGTCGGTTCCAACTGTGACTTTGGGTAATTTATGATCCACCCGTGTTGTAAGAGTATTGACAGAGAGAGTGATATGTTTTGTAACAACTGTTCCCTGGATCTCGCCTTTATCAGGAGGTCGTTCAGATAAGGAATTATATTGACTCCTTTCTGACGAAGGAGAACCATCATCTCCGCCATCAACTTGGTGAATACCCTCGGCGCCGTGGAGAGACCGAAAGGTAACGTCTGGAATTGGTAATGGCAATCCTGAACCGCGAATCTCAGATAAGCCTGGTGAGGAGGATAAATGGGAACATGCAGGTAAGCATCCTTTATGTCCACCGACACCAAGTAGTCCCCCTCCTCCAGACTGGCAATCACTGCCCGAAGTGATTCCATCTTGAACTTGAACCTTTTTAGGTAACCATTCAGATCCTTTAGATTTAGGATCGGTCTGACCGAGCCGTCCGGCTTCGGAACCACAAAGAGGCTTGAATAAAAACCCCTCCCTTGTTGTGACAATGGTACCAGGACTATGACCTGGTCTTGACATAATTTTTGGAGTGCCGCTGTTATTGCTTCTCTTTCTAACGGAGAAACTGGCAAGGTCGATTTGAAAAATCGGCATGGGGGAACGTCTTGAAACTCCAGCTTGTACCCCTGGGATACTATTTGCAACACCCAGGGATCCAGGCCAGACAGAATACAATCCTGGCTGAAGAGTCTGAGACATGCCCCCACCCGAGCGGCCTGCCACAAGGGAGCTCCAGCATCATGCTGGGGATTTGGCAGAAGTAGGGGTAGACTTCTGCTCTTGGGAACCAGGAACCGCTGTGGGCTTCTTTCCCCTTCCCCTACCTGCAAAGAAGGGGAAACCTCTCGTCTTTTTGTATTTATTGGGCCGAAAGGACTGCATTTGCAGGTGATAGGTCTTTTTTGCCGGTGCAGGCGCAGAGGGCAAAAATGTCGACTTACCTGCGGTAGCCGCCGAGACTAACGCATCCAGGCCATCGCCAAATAAGGCCTCACCTTTATATGGGAGAGCCTCCATGTTTCTTTTGGAATCTGCATCCGCGTTCCACTGGCGAATCCACAACGCCTGCCTAGCCGATACTGCCATAGTAGCGGCCTGTGAACTCAAGAGTCCAGGCGGCAGCGTCCTTGATATTCCCTAACTTAAGGAGTATCTCATCTTTATCAATCGTGTCAATATCTGATGGCACGCTTTCTGACCATTTTTCAATAGCGCGACTCACCCATGCGCAGGCAATAGTGGGCCAAATCAGTGTACCATTGGTAACATAAATGGATTTCAATGTCGTTTCCATTTTGCGGTCTGCCGGCTCTTTAAGAGAAGCCGTGCCTGGAGCAGGGAGAATTACCTTCGTTGTCAACCTGGAAAGTGCACTGTCTAACACAGGGGATGACTCCCATTTTTCCTGTCCTCAGCCGGGAAAGGGTAAGCTATGTGAATCCTTTTGGGAATACGAAATCTTTTATCAGGATTCACCCACATCCCTTCAAACAGAGCATTTAGTTCATGTGAAGGGGGGAACGTGACTTTGGACTTCTTTTCCTTACATAAATACGCCTTCTCCTGAGGTACAGGAGTGGTTTCTGTAACCTCCAACACGTCCCTTATAGCCACAATCATATATTGTATATTTTTTGCCAATTTATGATCTATCTCTCTGGATTCACTATCGTCGACACAAGAGTCAGAATCCGTGTCGGTATCAGTGATTGCCTTGTTTTTTTGTATTGCTGACTGCACCCAGTAGTTTTAGAGCAAAACTTGTGTTTTATTACTATTTATTACCTAACCATTTTTTCTATACACTCACAGCAAATCTTCAAAATATTCCCATTGATATGGGATTTCTGGAACTCCCTCTCATCCTGTTCAAACATTTTTTGTGGCTCTGCAAGGCATTATGTAAACAGAGCACCATTGTGTCATAAAACAGGACAGCAGAAGTTTTCTTCTATCTTCCTTCTGTTTCAGTGTCGTTTCTCACCACCCTCTCATTTTCTCATTCGATGCCCAGGCAGATGATAAAAAAGCAGAAGTGTTGTCTAACATCAGACCTGATTCACTATCACTAAAACTGTTTGCAGTAGTAATATACTATTATCCATTCAGCACACCCATAAAACGTGGGGAGTTCATACAGATATCTCCGATCAGACCCTTATGGTCCTCAGTGCACTTGTTTCCCACATGTTTTTCAGCAGCCCCTAGGTGTGATTTTTTTTCACCTATGGTCAAATCACACGGAATGTATAATTTTGCCTGATTTTTTTGAAACCAGGCACTGTGGGCCGGGTTAGTACCTGGTTGGGAGACCCTCAGTGAATACCAGGTACCACAGGTATTTTTCATATATATGATTTATGAGCACCCAGCAATCATACAGGAAAGCTGGGATTTCTCTCAGATCCCACAATACATGGTTCCCAGTGTTATCAGGTGTGATATATCTACATGCGGTCAAACCACACTGAGTATGCCCAACCTCGTCTGATCTTGGAAGCCAAGCACTGTGGGCCAGGTCAGTACCTGGGTGGGAGACCACCAGAGAATACCAGGTACTGCAGGTATTTTTATCCAAACCAAGGACACAGGACCTAGAACCAAGCAATACATTCCATATTCAATTAGAATTTTTTGTGGAGCCCGGCATATATCTTATTTTACGTTTTCTCTTACTCCCTGTGATATCGTTATCTGAGTTTATATTGTTCTATATTCAGGAGAAGAGATTATTCATTTATTTGTCAATATTGGAGACATATATATTTTCGCTCACTGAGCTACCATGCCAGATTTGTAACAATCACATCAACTGATGTTTATTCTGATGGATTGATAAAAGTAATTTACTTAGTTGTTATTTCTTTTTTTGCCTTAAAGCCATTATTTTAAGAAGGTATAGAATAAAAGTTACATTTTAAACCCAACATTTTTTCATAATTTTCAACAAAAGTGTGCCCCAGAAGAGACACATAGGCCAGTATTTACTAAAAATCCGAGTTTGGCCGATTTGTGTTTTTTTCCCAACACGGGAATTCACTAAGCACAAATCTCGGCAGTGTTTGGGACATTCGTAATGGTTTGAACGGCAAAGTACACAAATACGAATGAATAGACCATCGGTCAAACGTGGCTGTTATTTCCTACAACACGGGTATTCACTATTCATTCGTATTTGGGTGTTAGTCTCTGAGTGCTCAAGTGCGGGTGTATTTTTTTGCGAAGCGTTAAAAAAAGCAGCAAAAAAATAGACCTGCTTTTTCCAGTCGAGTTTGGATAACCATTCACGGATCAGTGAGATCCGTGCATGGTTATCTATGGGAAAGGGTCTGTTTAATGTAAACACTGGGAAAAAAATTTGCGTGGGGTCCCCCCTCCTAAGCATAACCAGCCTCGGGCTCTTTGAGCTGGTCCTGGTTGCAAAAATATGGGAAAAAAATTGACAGGGGTTCCCCCATATTTTAACAACCAGCACCGGGCTCTGCGCCTGGTCCTGGTGCCAAAAATACGGGGGACAAAAAGCGTAGGGGTCCCCCGTATTTTTGGAACCAGCACCGGGCTCCACTAGTCAGAGAGATAATGCCACAGCCGGGGGACACTTTTATATAGGTCCCTGCGGCCCTGGCATTAAATCACTAACTAGTCAACCCTGGCCGGGGTACCCTGGAGGAGTGGGAACCCCTTAAATCAAGGGGTCCCCCCTCCAACCACCCAAGGGCCAGGGGTGAAGCCCGAGGCTGTCCCCCCCATCCAAGGGCTGCGGATGTGGGGCTGATAGCCTTGTGAAAAAAATAGAATATTGTTTTTTGTAGCAGTACTACAAGTCCCAGCAAGCCTCCCCCGCAAGCTGGTACTTGGAGAACCACAAGTACCAGCATGTGGTGGAAAAACGGGCCCGCTGGTACCTGTAGTACTACTACAAAAAAATACCCAAATAAAATAAGAATTTACTTACCGATAATTCTATTTCTCGGAGTCCGTAGTGGATGCTGGGGTTCCTGAAAGGACCATGGGGAATAGCGGCTCCGCAGGAGACAGGGCACAAAAAAGTAAAGCTTTTACCAGATCAGGTGGTGTGCACTGGCTCCTCCCCCTATGACCCTCCTCCAGACTCCAGTTAGGTACTGTGCCCGGACGAGCGTACACAATAAGGGAGGCAATTTGAATCCCGGGTAAGACTCATACCAGCCACACCAATCACACCGTACAACTTGTGATCTAAACCCAGTTAACAGTATGATAACAGAAAGAGCCTCTTAAAGATGGCTCCTTAACAATATAACCCGAATTTGTTAACAATAACTATGTACAGTATTGCAGATAATCCGCACTTGGGATGGGCGCCCAGCATCCACTACGGACTCCGAGAAATAGAATTATCGGTAAGTAAATTCTTATTTTCTCTATCGTCCTAAGTGGATGCTGGGGTTCCTGAAAGGACCATGGGGATTATACCAAAGCTCCCAAACGGGCGGGAGAGTGCGGATGACTCTGCAGCACCGAATGAGAGAATTCCAAGTCCTCTTTTGCCAGGGTATCAAATTTGTAGAATTTTACAAACGTGTTTTCCCCCGACCACGTAGCTGCTCGGCAGAATTGTAATGCCGAGACCCCTCGGGCAGCCGCCCAAGATGAGCCCACCTTCCTTGTGGAATGGGCCTTAACAGATTTAGGCTGTGGCAGGCCTGCCACAGAATGAGCAAGTTGAATTGTGTTACAAATCCAACGAGCAATCGTCTGCTTAGAAGCAGGGGCACCCAACTTGTTGGGTGCATATAGTATCAACAGCGAGTCAGATTTTCTGACTTCAGCCGTCCTTGAAATGTATATTTTTAAGGCTCTGACAACGTCCAACAACTTGGAGTCCTCCAAGTCGCCAGTGGCCGCAGGCACCACAATAGGTTGGTTCAGGTGAAACGCTGATACCACCTTAGGGAGAAAATGCGGACGAGTCCTCAGTTCTGCCCTATCCGAATGGAAGATTAGATAAGGGCTTTTATAAGATAAAGCCGCCAATTCAGATACTCTCCTGGCGGAAGCCAGGGCCAGTAACATAGTCACTTTCCATGTGAGATATTTAAAATCCACCTTTTTCAATGGTTCAAACCAATGGGATTTGAGGAAATCTAAAACTACATTTAGATCCCACGGTGCCACCGGAGGCACCACAGGAGGCTGTATATGCAGTACTCCTTTAACAAAAGTCTGTACCTCAGGAACTGAGGCCAATTCTTTTTGGAAGAATATTGACAGGGCCGAAATTTGAACCTTAATAGATCTCAATTTGAGACCCATAGACAATCCTGATTGTAGGAAATGTAGGAAACGACCCAGTTGAAATTCCTCCGTCGGAACACTCCGATCCTCGCACCACGCGACATATTTTCGCCAAATGCGGTGATAATGTTTCGCGGTGACTTCCTTCCTTGCCTTAATCAAGGTAGGAATGACTTCTTCTGGAATGCCTTTCCCTTTTAGGATCTGGCGTTCAACCGCCATGCCGTCAAACGCAGCCGCGGTAAGTCTTGAAAGAGACAGGGACCCTGTTGTAGCAGGTCCCTTCTCAGAAGTAGAGGGCACGGGTCGTCCGTGACCAACTCTTGAAGTTCCGGGTACCAAGTCCTTCTTGGCCAATCCGGAGCCACTAGTATTGTTCTTACTCCTCCTCACCGTATAATCTTCAATACCTTTGGTATGAGAGGCAGAGGAGGAAACACATATACTGATTTGTACACCCAAGGTGTTACCAGTGCGTCCACAGCTATTGCCTGTGGATCTCTTGACCTGGCGCAATACTTGTCCAGTTTCTTGTTGAGGCGAGACGCCATCATGTCTACCATTGGTCTTTCCCAACAGTTTATTAGCATGTGGAAGACTTCTGGATGAAGACCCCCCTCTCCCGGGTGAATATCGTGTCTGCTGAGGAAGTCTGCTTCCCAGTTGTCCACGCCCGGGAAGAACACTGCTGACAGTGCTATTACGTGATTCTCCGCCCAGCGAAGAATCTTGGCAGCTTCTGCCATTGCACTCCTGCTTCTTGTGCCGCCCTGTCTGTTTACATGGGCGACCGCCGTGATGTTGTCCGACTGAATCAACACCGGTTTTCCTTGCAGGAGTGGTTCCGCCTGGCTTAGAGCATTTTAGATTGCTCTTAGTACCAGAATGTTTATGTGAAGAGACTTTTCCAGGTTCGTCCATACCCCCTGGAAGTTTCTTCCTTGTGTGACTGCTCCCCAACCTCTCAGGCTGGCGTCCGTGGTCACCAGGATCAAATCCTGTATGCCGAATCTGCGGCCCTCCAATAGATGAGCCTTTTGCAACCACCACAGAAGATATACCCTTGTCCTTGGCGACAGGGTTATTCGCAGGTGCATCTGAGGATGCGACCCTGACCATTTGTCCAACAGATCCCTTTGGAAAATTCTTGCATGGAATCTGCCGAATGGAATTGCTTCGTAAAAAGCCACCATTTTTCCCAGGACTCTTGTGCATTGATGTACAGACACCTTTCCTGGTTTTAGGAGGTTCCTGACAGGTCGGATAACTCCTTGGCTTTTTCCTCGGGAAGAAAAACCTTTTTCTGAACCGTGTCCAGAATCATCCCTAGGAACAGCAGACGTATCGTCGGAAAACAGCTGCGATTCTTGGAATATTTAGAATCCAGTCGTGCCGTCGAAGAACTACTTTAGATAGTGCTCTTCCGACCTCCAACTGTTCTCTGGAACTTGCCCTTTTTAGGTCGTGCAAGTAAGGGATAATTTAGATGCCTTTTTTCTTTGAAGAAACATCTTTTCGGCCATTACCTTGGTAAAAAGGCCCGGGGTGCCGTGGATAATTCAAACGGCATCGTCTGAAACTGATATTGACAGTTCTGTACCACGAAACAGAGGTACCCTTGATGAGAAGGACAAAATTTGGACATGGAGGTAATCCTTGATGTCCAGGGACACCATATAGTCCCCTTTTTTCCGGTTCGCTATCACTGCTCTGAGTGACTTTATCTCGATTTGAACCTTTTATGTAAGTGTTCAAAACATTTTAGATTTAGACTATGTGTCACCAAGCCGTCTGGCTTCAGTACCACAATATAGTGTGGAAAAATAATACCCTTTTCCTTGTCGTAGGAGGGGTACTTTGATTATCACCTGCTGGATATACAGCTTGTGAATTGTTTCCAATGCTGCCTCCCTGTCGGAGGGAGCCGTTGGTAAAGCAGACTTCAGGAACCTGCGAGGAGAAGATGTCTCGACTCTCCAATCTTTACCCCTGGGATAATACTCGTACGATCTAGGGGTCAACTTGCGAGTGATCCCACTGCGCCCTGAGACTCTTGAGACTACCCCCCCACCTTGAGTCCGCTTGCACGGCCCCAGCGTCATGCTGAGGACTTGGCAGACGCGGTGGAGGGCTTCTTTTCCTGGGAAAGGGCTGCCTGCTGCAGTCTACTTCCCTTACCTCTATGTCTGGGCAGATATGACTGGCCTTTTGCCTGCATGCCCTCATGGGAAAGGAAAGATTGAGGCTGAAAAGACGGTGTCTTTTTTAGCTGAGATGTAACTTGGGGTAAAAAAGGTTGGATTTCCCAGCTGTTGCTGTGGTCCCCAGGTCCGATGGACCGACCCCCAAATAACTCCTTCCCTTTATACAGCAATACTTCCATCTGCCGTATGGGATCTGTATCACCTGACCACTGTCGTGTCCCTGACATCTTCTGGGAGATATGGACAACGCACTTATCTTGATGCCAGAGAGCAAATATCCCTCTGTGCATCTCACATACATATATATAGAATGCATCCTATTAAATGCTCTACATGAATAAAATATTTTCAGTCAGGGAATCCGACCAAGCCAACCCAGCACTGCATCTCCAGGCTGATGGCGATCGCTGGTCGCAGTATAACCACCGTATGTGTGTATATACTTTTTAGGATATTTTTCCAGCTTCCTATCAGCTGGCTCCTTGAGGGCGGCCGTATCTGGAGACGGTAACGCCACTTGATAAGCGTGTGAGCGCCTTATCACCCTAAGGGGTGTTTCCCAACGTACCCTAATTTCTGGCGGGAAAGGGTATAACGCCAATATTTGCTATCGGGGTAACCCTACGCATCATCACACACTTCATTTTATTTTATCTGATTCAGGAAAAACTACAGGTAGTTTTTTCACTCCCACATAATACCCTTTCTTGTGGTACTTGTAGTATCAGAAACACGTAACACCTCCTTCATTGCCCTTAACGTGTGGCCCTAATGAGAAATACGTTTGTTTATTCACCGTCGACACTGTATTCAGTGTCCGTGTCTGTGTCGACCGACTGAGGTAAATGGGCGTTTTTAAAACCCCTGACGGTGTTTCTGAGACGCCTGGACCGGTCCTAATAGATTGTCGGCCGTCTCATGTCGTCAACCGACCTTGCAGCGTGTTGACATTCTCACGTAATTCTCTAAATAAGCCATCCATTCCGGTGTCGACTCCCTAGAGAGTGACATCACCATTACAGGCAATTTCTCCGCCTCCTCACCAACATCGTCCTCATACATGTCGACACACACGTACCGACACACAGCACACACACCGGGAATGCTCTGACAGAGGACAGGACCCACTAGCCCTTTGGGGAGACAGAGGGAGAGTCTGCCAGCACACACCAAAAACGCTATAATTATATAGGGACAACCTTATATAAGTGTTTCTCCCTTATAGCATCTTTTATATATATACAATATCGCCAAAATCAGTGCCCCCCCTCTCTGTTTTAACCCTGTTTCTGTAGTGCAGTGCAGGGGAGAGCCTGGGAGCCTTCTCTCCAGCTTTTCTGTGAGAGAAAATGGCGCTGTGTGCTGAGGAGATAGGCCCCGCCCCTTTTTCGGCGGGCTCGTCTCCCGCTATTTTTGAAGTTAGGCAGGGGTTAAATATCTCCATATAGCCTCTGTGGGCTATATGTGAGGTATTTTTTGCCTCTAATAAGGTTTTTATTTGCCTCTCAGAGCGCCCCCCCCAGCGCTCTGCACCCTCAGTGACTGTTGTGTGAAGTGTGCTGAGAGGAAAATGGCGCACAGCTGCAGTGCTGTGCGCTACCTTTATGAAGACTCAGGAGTCTTCAGCCGCCGATTTTGGACCTCTTCTCTCTTCAGCGTCTGCAAGGGGGCCGGCGGCGCGGCTCCGGTGACCATCCAGGCTGTACCTGTGATCGTCCCTCTGGAGCTAGTGTCCAGTAGCCAAGCAGCAAATCCACTCTGCACGCAGGTGAGTTCACTACTTCTCCCCTAAGTCCCTCGTTGCAGTGATCCTGTTGCCAGCAGGACTCACTGTAAAGTAAAAAACCTAAGCTAAACTTTCTCTAAGCAGCTCTTTAGGAGAGCCACCTAGATTGCACCCTTCTCGTTCGGGCACAAAATCTAACTGGAGTCTGGAGGAGGGTCATAGGGGGAGGAGCCAGTGCACACCACCTGATCTGGTAAAAGCTTTACTTTTTTGTGCCCTGTCTCCTGCGGAGCCGCTATTCCCCATGGTCCTTTCAGGAACCCCAGCATCCACTTAGGACGATAGAGAAAAACAGAACTCACACACCTTGAAAGTACAACTTTATTACATACATGCACACCTACATTCACACATACTTACCTATGTTCACACGAGGGTCGGTCCACTTCTCCACGTACTTGGCAAAAAAACAAACCGAAAAAGCCGAACCACGCACTGAAAGGGGTCCCATGTTTACACATGGGACCCCTTTCCCCGACTGCCGGGACCACCCCGTGACTCTTGTCAGAGAGAGTCCCTTCAGCCAATCAGGGAGCGCCACGAAAGTAACCTCACCGCTGACCGCAAAGTTCCCACCATTGGATACAATGGAGCGCATAGGCGCAACATTGTATCTCTGCCGTGTCCAGCCTCACTGACACTACAGGAGCACACAGCCAATCAGGAGAGTGCCACGACGTGGCGCTCACTGATTGGCTGAAGGGACCCTCTTTGACAGGAGTCAGGGGAGGTCCTGGCAGTCGGGGAAAGGGGTCCCATGTGTAAACATGGGACCCCTTTCAGTGCGTGGTTGGGTTTCCTATTTGTTTTTTTGCCAAGTACGTGGATTACAAGCTCAGAAGAGGACAGATCTACACTGGATTTTTGTGAGTATAATTTTAATTTCAGGTAACCCATGGATTCTACTTGGAGAAGTGGACCGATAGGTAAGTATGTCTGAATGTAGGTGTGCATGTATGTAATAAAGTTGTACTTTCAAAAAGTGAGTTCTGTTTTTATTTGGGTATTTTTTTGTAGTAGTACTACAGGTATCAGCGGGCCCATTTTTCCACCGCAAGCTGGTACTTGTGATTCTCCAAGTGCCAGCTTGCGGGGAAGGCTTGCTGGGACTTGTAGTACTGCTACAAAAAAACAATATTCTATTTTTTTCACAAGGCTATCAGCCCCCTATCCGCAGCCCTTGGATGGGGGGACAGCCTCGGGCTTCACCCCTGGCCCTTGGGTGGCTGGAGGGGGGGGGGGCCTTGATTTAAGGGGTTCCCACTCCTCCAGGGTACCCCGGCCAGGGGTGACTAGTTAGTGATTTAATGCCAGGGCCGCAGGGACCTATATAAAAGTGTCCCCCGGCTGTGGCATTATCTCTCTGACTAGTGGAGCCCGGTGCTGGTTCCAAAAATACGGGGGACCCCTACGCTTTTTGTCCCCCGTATTTTTGGCACCAGGACCAGGCGCAGAGCCCGGTGCTGGTTGTTAAAATATGGGGGAACCCCTGTCAATTTTTTTCCCATATTTTTGCAACCAGGACCGGCTGAAAGAGCCCCGAGGCTGGTTGTGCTTAGGAGGGGGGACCCCACGCAATTTGTTTCTTGATTTTTAACACTTTACATTTTTTTAAAAAGGTGCACAATGAAGCCCTGCACGGATCTCACAGATCCGGCCGGGATTCCTTGTGTTTTGTCAGGCAGTGTTTTACTCATCACTCCCGTAAAACACTGCCTAACATTACAAATCACATCGACATCGGAAAAAAACGAATGTGGAAAACTCGGCAGCTTAGTAACTGACCGTATCAGGATTCAAAAAGTTGCAGTAAAATGCACCCGATACCATTCGAGTTCAAACACCCTTAAAAACGGCTAAAACACGAATATTAGTAAATTTTGGCCATAGTCTTTCTTCTTTCTCTTTGGCTCCGGTACTATACGGGAACCATTCTCTACTTTTCCTCTAGGAGCATCTCCAGAAGATCCGCCTACCAGGCCTTTCTTGGCCAGTCTGGAGCAATGAGAATTGCGTGAACCTTTTCCCTTTTTATTCTTTTGAGAATTCTTGGGATCAATAGAAGAGGTGGAAACAAGTACACCATCTGGTAGACCCATGGAGTCACCAGAGCGTCCACCGCCACTGCTTGTGGGTCCCTCAACCTGGAACAATAATGCGTCAGCTTCTTGTTGAGACGAGAGGCCATCATGTCGATTTGAGAATTCCCCACCGACGTGTCAAGGACTCGAACACCTGCGGGTGAAGGCCCCACTCTCCTGGGTGGAGATCGTGTCTGCTGAGGAAGTTTGCTTACCAGCTGTCTACTCACGGAATGAAGATTGCCGACAGCACCACCGCATGCCTTTCTGCCCAGAGGTGAATCTTTGTTACCTCTGACATTGCTGCTCTGCTCTTCGTTCCGCCCTGTCGGTTTATGTATGTTACTGCCGACACATTGTCCAACTGAACTTGAATGGCGTGATCTTGAAGAAGATGTGACGCCTGTAGAAGGGTGTTGTATATGGCCCTTAACTCCAGAATGTTGATTGGAAGAATGGTTTCCTGACATGACCATTTTCCTTGGAACTGTTCCCCCTGGGTTACTGCTCCCCAACCTCTGAGGCTTGCATCTGTGGTTAGCAGAATCCAATTCTGAATCCCGAACCTTCGACCTTCAGTCAGGTGAGAAGTCTGAAGCCACAACAGAAGAGAAATCTTGGCTTTCGGTGACAGACGTATCCTCTGTGTGCATGTGAAGATGCGATCCGGACCATTTGTCCAACAGAACCAGCTGGAAGGGCCTTGCATGAAACCTTCCGTACTGCAGAGCCTCGTAAGAGGCTACCATCTTCCCCAGAAGGCAAATGCATAGGTGCACCGATATCCGGGTTAGTTTTAGAACATCCCGCACCATCGACTGGAGTACCAATGCCTTTTCCAATGGAAGGAATATCTTCTGTTCCTCCGTATCCAGTGTCATCCCCAGGAACGGAAGCCTCCATGTTGGTTCCAGGTGGGATTTTGGTAGGTTCAGAATCCACCTGTGATCCTGGAGTAGCCGGGTTGAGAGGGCAATGTTGTCCAACAACCTCTGCCTGGATGGTGCTTTTAACAGCTGATCGTCCAGGTACGGTATAATGTTCACTCCTTGCTTGTGGAGTAGAAACATCATCTCTGCCATTACCTTGGGGAATACCCTCGGTGCCGTGGAGAGGCCAAATGGCAGGGCCTGGAACTGGTAGTGACAGTCCTGTAGTGCAAACCGTAGATAAGCCTGATGAGGCAGACAAATCGGAATATGAAGGTACGCATCCTTGATGTCTAGAGACCCCAGAAATTCCCCCTCCTCCAGACCTGAGATCACCACTCTCAGAGCTCCATCTTGAATTTGAAGTACGGGTTCAGTGACTTGAGGTTTAAAATGGGCCTTACCGAACCATCTGGTTTAGGTACCACAAACAGGTTGGAGCAATAACCTTTGTTTTGTGGTTGAAGTGGAACTGGGACAATGACCTGAGTTTGTACCAGTTTCTGAATTGCTTTCTGTAAAGTCATACTTGCTTCTAGAGAAGCTGGTAAGCCTGATTTGAAGAATCTGTGAGGTGGGAGTTCCTGAAACTCCAGTCTGTAACCCTGGGCGATAAGATCTTTGACCCAGGGATCCTGGCATGATGTTGCCCAAATGTCACTAAAATAACGTAACCGGGCTCCCACCTGCCTGTCTTCCAGGCAGTGTGGTCCACCGTCATGAGGAAGGCTTTGAGGAAGCAGAACCGGAGGTCTGTTCCTGAGAACCTGCAGCTGCTGATTTCTGGGTTTACCTGTATTGCCTTTGAAGGCTGTAGAAGAACCTTTGGATTTAACCTTAAATTTCGCTGTCCGAAAGCAGAGTTGGAGCAGAGTAGGTTTTCCTAGCTGGGGGTGCTGCGGAAGGCAGGTACGTAGACTTACCCGCCGTAACCTTGGATATCCATGTATCCAGTTCATTTCCAAAAAGAGCCTCACCTTTCCACGCCTTTCCTGGAATCTGCATCCGCAGTCCACTGGCGTAGCCACAAGCCCCTGCGAACTGACACTGCCATGGCAGTGGTGCGTCCTGAATATGCTGTAGGAGTAAAATTATCCCCCCCTGGGTAAGGAATCTAACCCGTCAATTAGATTACCTGATTACCTGACCATTTAGCAATGGCCCTAGTGATCCATGCACAAGCAATAGTGGGTCTCTGGACCACCCCAGCAGCCATGTATAGGGATTTGAGAGTGGTCTTAATCTTGCGGTCAGCCGTGTCCTTTAAGGATGCTGCCCCAGGAACAAGTAAGACTTTCTTACGTGACAACCTAAATACCGATGCATCCACAATCGGCTGGTTTTCCCTTTTCTTTCGTGGTGGGGCGTGCGAATGGTTCCCTCAGGAGCTCAATGTCCTGTCAGCGGGGAACGGAACCATTAACCCTATAGGAGGTTGGGCCGTTCTCCCCCCCCCCCCCCCCCTTAAAGTCCCACGAAGCAGGCAGACTGGTGCCAACAAGACCTGCCTGAAAATAAGTTAAATAACAAGTCGAATATAAATGCAGAAAACTCCTCAGGAGCTTCCCTAACCATGACCGACTCCTCCGTGCACATTTTCTAAACTGTCTGGTAGGAGGGGCATAGAGGGAGGAGCCAGTGCACACTATTGATTTCTTAAAGTGCCCAAGGCTCCTAGTGGACCCGTCTATACCCCATGGTACTAATGTGGATCCCAGTATCCTCTAGGACGTAAGTACTACTTTATTAATCACCTAGCTACTTACCACCCCTCTACACAGAAGCTCTCCCTGATTCCCAGGAGAGTAGGAACCCTCCTAATCCCGACCCACCTAACTGGTTAAATGGCCAAATTAGTAAATACTGTATGAGCAAACACTTTTCTAATAGCGTGCAATGGTGTTTACATACTATGCGATTCGTTCCGTGGGCAATATCACATAGTGTTTCACCTCCTGGCCCAGGCCACCGACATTGTGCGTACACACTAAGTGATTTTGTTAATTATATTGCTCAGTGATGTCATGCTGCGGACAGCCCATGCATGCAGTTTTAGACGATATGTCTAAATTGAGCTGCATGCACAGCCAATAGCGGGAGACGATAACGATGTGTAGTCCCGTGCATTGTTCATCGTCCTTAGCATACACACTGGATGATATTACAAACAATATCACTCAGAAGGGGAAAAATTAGCAATATCAATTGCTCAATTTTATTTTATTACTGTATGTATTATCAATTGTAAAGCAATGCAGAGTATGCTGGCACTATATAAATGAATTTTAATAATTGTTTTTTTTATGATCTACACATTAAATTAAATGTTAATCCACATAATAGTATCGGACAGATATATGTGTTCGTCTATAATTTCTTATTGGATGAATTGCGCAGTATGAAAGTAACTAGTTATCTTATGATAAAATTAAGTGTATATAATGGAACAATTTCACAGCCACATTTTATTATTGTTCATAGCAACATCATTAGCTCATCCAATCACTCCAAACAGATGTACAGTACACTGTATTGCATATTACTACTGTATCTTAGCTCCAACCTACGTGCGCCATCTTGTGGTTGTTCTGTATAACTTCTTGTACTATGAAAAGGTTCTTGTTGCAATACTGCTTGTTCAGGAGCTGTCAGATGTGTATACCTTTATGGGGGACCAGAGAGTATCAGAAAACAGTAAATATGACATTACTAAAAAATAAAATTAAAAAAAATTAACAGTATTTTTGGCACATATCCACAATGATTACTTATGTGTATAGTAGCTTATGGAATAATTTTAAAATAATACATTTATGTTGAACATTCACTCGGCTTTTGAGTGTCTGGTGGCCACAAAGCACTGCCTCTATGAGAAGACCACATATACTAGTACAGTACATCACTTTCAGAGAACGCAATGTTCTCCTTGGGTGGGTCCTGATGTTATATAGGGGAACTCAAGTGAGTCTAAATGCAAGGGCTGTGACTACAGAACCAGTCAAAGAGGCTGGCGGAAGAACCCAGCTGAGCCAGTACAAATGTAATAAATATTATATTATTTGGACATTTTTAATATTTACTGAGTTTTAAACTCAAGTAGAAACCATAGGCTCCGGAAACTGCTTAAGCCAGGGTTTGTGAAATCCAGTGTTCAATTATCAACAGGTTGGGTGTTGAAGATATACACAAAGAAATGTAGATTCATTTATTTATTTGACTGGGACAATAACTATCCAACCTATTCCAAATATAAAAATCATCCAAATATAAGGTGTACATGAAAGATTTATGAAGCCTTTTTTCATTTATTTTGGTGCTACTAAATACGGATATTTTAAAACATCCAATACAATAAACTGTACCCTTACTCCCAGTAGATGCGCATTCAGAGAAAACCCACAGAACATGCATAACTGTTTGAATTAATGGGATATTGTATGTAACTAAGTCAAATCAATGACACCCACATACGATTCCTGCTCATATGGGCCCTACACACTTTGCGATCCGAGCTGCCCGACGACGGATGCGGCCGACAGACGACCGGCAGCGGGGGGGGGGGGGGGAGTGAAGTTTCTTCGCTCCCCCCGTCACCTGGCTCCATAGCAGTGCAGGCAAATATGGACGAGATCGTCCATATTGGGCTGCATGAACAAGCGACGGGGCACCAGTGACGAACGAGCATCGTTCATCGCTGGTGCCTCCACACCGAAAGATATGAATGGCATCTTGTTAATTGATGAACGAGATTGTTCAGTATTATCGCCCAGTGTGTAGTACCCATTAGATCTTATAAGCTATCTAATGATTCTTAAGAAAGCAAAGTGCAGGAGTTAAAAATATTAGCCACAACCGTATCACTCAACAAGTGTAAACAATAGCATCACTCACAGAGAGACTACTCAAAGGAAAGCAGCACATCACTGCCTCACTCTGACATAAATGCAAATATGTGAAAGAAAAATTTAAAAAAACACCAGAATTACCACATACCTCAAAGGACCTGACATCAATCCTGACCAAAGATGACTGGTACAATGATGATCTCTCAAAGAACTTGTACTTACCTGAGCAGCTACTTTAGAATGCAAAACAGCAAATATGTTTTCTTTACAACATGAACCACTCTTCAAGTGACAGTACTCATTAATGTCCAACTGTTTAAACAGTCTATTCCAGTGGTTCCCAAACGTGGTTTTCAATGCACCCCAACAGTCCAGAGTTTTAACAATATCCATGCTTAGGCAAAGGTGACTTAATTAGAACCTCAGTTGGATTATACCATCTGTGCACAAGCAGAGATATCCCTAAACCTGGAGTGTTGTGGTGTCTTGGGGACTGTGTTTGGGAACCACTGGCCTATTCTAAATGTTCATCTGTTTATTCACTTACACTGTTATCCAGTTAAATGTTTATTCATTAAAAATACTTCAAATTAAACAGCCTGTTCTGAATTATTGTATCCTCCTATCCTGTATCCGTTTCACATCATGTCCATGTAGAACTATTTTGTCACAACAGTAACCATTTTATAAGATACATATACCGCTCTTGGGTGTGCGGTCCCGTTCTGATATACACACACCATGGGTGGTTAACCACACCAAGGCATGCGTATATCAGAGCATAACCGCTCACTCAAGAGTGGTATCAGGGCCATCTTAATGTATGGGCTCATTGGGCAGCTGCCATTGGGCCCATGATTCTAGGGGCCTTCAAGCATGGGTTGGTACAATCAGAGTAACCAGGCATTATTCTCTTCCTGCCTCACAGCCTTCAGTCATACAGTGAATGGCTGTCAGTATGATGACTGGTTGATGTCTGGAGCTATCCACCAGAGTGCTGACAGCTATTCAATGTATAGAAGCGTGTGGAGAGATGGCACAGGAGGGGTATGTGGAGAGATGGCACAGGAGGGGTATGTGGAGAGATGGCACAGGAGGGGTATATTATTTCTTATTTATTTTACATGCATGAATGAGTGGGTAGGTTCCCCAATGCATTGCTTTGCCAGGGCCTACAATGCTGCTAAGATGGCCCTGAGTGGTATATCCATATCCATTACACACACAAGTGCAGGGACACACGGACCTGCGCGCGCACACACACACACACACATATAATGTATATTTATTGCTGATTAGACTATAAGTTGTAATGTATTACCGAGAAAAGGCTGTCATAGGACCTTTAGGTTTGAAGACAAACTTCTGTAGACTCATGCTTTTTGCCTCACTTTGCATCTGCATCTAGGGAATATAATGTTTTATTGTATAAAATAAGAAATAGCCATGTGAACTATGGAATAATGGGAAACACAAACAGAAATTTAATTGAGATTAGTTGATGTAATGATGTATCACCATGGAGAAAATAAAAAACGAAAAAAAATTATTAACTGTTATTTTTATAACGCACATATATTCCGTAGCTCTTTGCAGGAAATATTTAGCCATGCACATTGGTTCCTGCCTCAGTGGAGGAACCATATATTCCCTATCACATAAACAGACACATACACACTTTTGGGTTGTACGTTCTTAAAGTAGAAAACCCACACACAGATGTGGACAACATACAATCTCCTCACACATAGGGCCATGAGCATCTTCTAATATCATAGAAGAGGAAACTCACTATAGAAGGTAATATGGTAGATGTTTCCTTTTGCTTTACGTAGGGCATGTGGAACATACTGGTAAGTATATTTACACATTGGAGTCTAGGGGGTTGATTCATCAGAATAGAATCCCTAAATTCTGTGAAAATTGTACATTTTCACAGGATTTTGAGCTCTTGCCTATTTAACAAAGCCCTTCTCCTGGTGCCATTCATGCACTGAACACTTTCTGCAATGCTTCTGCAAAGCATGGGAAAGACTATCATAGGACAGGTAACTAACACTTTACTAGAATCTGGAACTGGAAATCCGAGTTCAAGCTTCCCATACCAGTGTACATGCGCGAGTCGATAATTGAGGCCACACATGCTCCCTGGCATCTAACTGGCCTGACAAGCTGTGAGATTTCAGCCAGTGTCACAGGAACCTCAACATCACTCATCTCCCCTTGTGATTTTTTAAATAAAATTGCGGTAAATAAGGTTTTCACTGTATAAATTCTTCTTTCTGAAGGTCTGCCCTAAACACATGTACATGCACACACGAGTGTTAATTTTTGTTAGGAACCAATTAACCTACCAGTATAATTTTGGCTAACCATTACATCATCTGTACTGCCCTGCAAATTAAAGTAATAACTGATGTTTTTGGTAAGGTCTAGGCCTGAATCAGATTTGTACGCAAACTTGATGGTCTACTTACAAATCCAGTGGTTTGGGGTCTGTGTATGTGCAGAACAGATCCTGTGAAAACACCCGCAGCCCCCCCTTAGCCACAGCATGATTGACATGCTGTGGTGTTGGGGGGGCAGAGACCGGGTCCGTTTTACAAAATGGGGGCATGTTGCTCCCATTTTTTAGGTGTAAACAAAAATAGAAAAAAATAGTGTATTGCGCTAGATGTACTAATTGATAAATACAAATAGGTGTCTGCTTTGACTTCACACACTTATAGGAACTTGCTTGTTAATTTATATGATAAGTTGAATAAAATTTAACACAAATACAACACACAATTAAACTTGTATGCACAGATGGTAAAATCAATTCATATATTACCACCACACTGATAGAGAGCGCACTGAACAAAATAATTAACCATAAATATATAGCAACACTGTACGTTGGAGTCACTAAACAGACCCGCCTGGTCTGTTAATAAAGTGCAACAAAACTGCAACAATAGCAGGTGCCTGTGGGAAATTGGTAACACAGTTTCTCCTTTACTGTGTTACCAATTTCCCACAGGCACCTGCTATTGTTGCAGTTTTGTTGCACTTTATTAACAGACCAGGCGGGTCTGTTTAGTGACTCCAACATACAGTGTTGCTATATATTTATAGTTAATTATTTTATTTAGTGCGCTCTCTATCAGTGTGGTGGTAATATATGAATTGATTTTACCATCTGTGCATACAGGTTTAATTGTGTGTTGTATTTGTGTTAAACTTTATTAAACTTATCATATAAATTAACAAGCAAGTTCCTATAAGTGTGTGAAGTCAAAGCAGACACCTATTTGTATTTATCAATTAGTACATCTAGCGCAATAAACTATTTTTTTCTATTTTTGTTTCTGTGGCTTTGGGGATTTTGCCAATCCTTTAGTGTATGCAGCTGATGTCTAAATCAATTAACTAATTAATTTCTTTATTATTTATTCTTATTGGTTATTTGCGCCGGGAATTGGGGTGATCTCACCTCTAAAATTGTCCCATTTTTTAGATGTGCCAGGCCCAGGACCCTATTCCAACAGGTTCATCTAAGCAAGCGTTGGCTTACGCAGACTGGCCAAGGGCTGCTACCATGGTGAGCCATTACCGATGGTCACGATGGTAGTCTGATGCTGCATCCTCAGATGCAACACTCGGATATCACAGATGCTGGCAGTAGGTGTTTATTATACAGGCATCTCCTGCTGAATTTGCAGCTCAGCAATACCTTACAAATCAGAATCAGACCCTAGGTGTATGTTGCCACCATGTTGCAATTTTAGGTCTAACTTGAATCATTGCTACTGTTACTGATCATTTAGACTTTCATAGAAGATAGTCCACAAAATATATGATGTATTTCAGCTACTAAAGCTATATTTAAGGTCTGATGCTTATATTTCAAAATAAACATAATGTTATCTATATGATAAACTGATCAACTAAGATTTTTTTATTTGTGCTGTAGACATCGGGCCTGATTCAGAGATGTACCCAATGCCGATATTTACAGAGTTAAGTGATTGCACTGCACAGGTGCCACTGCGCCAAAGTACCATAGCAATGTCGCTTGCAAAGAGGATTATTTGCAAAGTGATTAATAGTCAGGGAATATTTGAGGGAAGTTAATGGGAGAGTGGAGACAAAAAGGAGATTTATGGTAGACTTACCATGGGTAAATCTCTTTCTGCGAGGTACACTGGATTCCACAGGGAATACATCGAGGTGTAGAGTTGGATCTTGATCCGAGGCACCAACAGGCTAAAGCTTTGACTGTTCCCAGGATGCATTACACCGCCTCCTCTATAACCCTACCTCCAGGCACTGGAGCTCAGTTTCGTTAACCAGTCCAATGTAGTAGCAGGTAAAAGAGATGGTAGATGTTAGTCACATAGAGCCACATTCTCACGACAGGAGAAGGTACTAGCAGCTAATGCCATACAAACCCAAAGAAGCTAAGTGCATTAGGGTGGGCACCCTGTGGAATCCAGTGTACCTCGCAGAAGGAGATTTAACCATGGTAAGTCTACCATAAATCTCCTTTTCTGCAGCGGGGTACACTGGGATTCCACAGGGATTACATTGGGAATATCCTAAAGCAGTTCCTCATGGGAGGGGATGTACTGTAGCGGGCACAAGAACCCGGCGTCCAAAGGAAGCATCCTGGGAGGCGGAAGTATCAAAGGCATAGAACCTGATGAACGTGTTCACTTGCACAATTGTTCAGTGGACGCGCCTCGGTGGGTCGCCCAAGAAGATCCAACAGACCAAGTAGAATGGGCTTTAATAGCAGCAGGAGCTGGGAGTCCAGCCTGCGCATAGGCTTGTGCAATTACCATTCTAATCCATCTGGCCAATGTTTGCTTATTTGCAGGCCAGCCACGTTTGTGAAAACCAAAAAGTATAAAAAGGGTATCTGACCTCCTGAGGGAGGCAGTCCTCTTGACGTAAATACGGAGAGCCCGTACCACATCCAAAGACTGCTCTTTGGAGGACAAACCAGAAGAGATAAAGGCCGGAATCACAATCTCTTGGTTAAGATGAAAAGATGATACCATCTTAGGTAGATAACCAGGGCGAGTTCGATGAACTGCCCGGTCACAGTGAAAAATCAGAAAGGGTGGACGACAGGACAAAGCGCCTAAGTCCAACACCCTCCTAGCAGAGGCAATAGCCAGTAAAAACATGACCTTAAGTGTAAGACATTTAAGATCCACAGACTCAAGAGGTTCAAATGGAGACTCTTGCAGGGCATTTAAGACAACTGACAGATCCCATGGAGCCACAGGAGGGACATAAGAAGTCTGAATCCGTAAAACAACCTGAGTGAAAGTATGAACGTCAGGAATAGACGCAATTTTCCTCTGAAACCACACCGACAAGGCAGATATATGAACCTTGATATATCGAAGGCCTAAATTTAGGCCTTGTTGTAGAAAAGACAAAAGCCTAGAAGTTCTGAACGAATAGGCATCATAATTCTTAGCAGCACACCATGTGAAGAGTTCCAGACCCTGTAATAAGTCCGTGCAGAAGCCGGTTTGCGGGCCTTCAACATAGTTTAAATAACCACCCCAGATAATCCCTTGGCCCTCAGGAGTGAAGCTTCAAGAGCCATGCCATCAAAGCCAGTCTGGCCAGGTGCGGATAGACACAAGGGCCCTGAACAAGGAGGTCTGGGCATTGAGGAAGCAGAAGAGGACACTCTATCGATAGACCCTGCAGGTCTGAGAACCAATGCTGTCTGGGCCACACTGGAGCGACTAGAAGTAGTATTCCTCTTTCTTGCTTGAACTTCCATAGTACCCTGCGCAGGAGTGACACTGGAGGGAACACGTATGGCAGCCAAAAGTTCCATGGAATTGCCAGTGCGTCCACGAATGCTGCTTGAGGGTCCCTTGTCCTTGATCCGAAGACCGGAACCTTGTGATTGTGTCGAGACGCCATCAGGTATACATCTGGTAGGCTCCACTTGTCCACTAGGAATTGAAAGACTTCTGGATGAAGACTCCACTCTCCGGCGTGAACGTCCTGACGACTGAGAAAATCTGCTTCCCAGTTGAGGACTCCGGGAATGAACACTGCCGATATTGCTGGCAGATGGCGTTCCACCAAACGGAGGATTTCTGATACTTCCAGCATTGACATGCGGCTTCGAGTGCCACCTTGATGATTTATGTACGTTGGCTGGTTGTACTTGAACAGGCCTGTTCTGTACTAGAGGCAGGGCCAGTGTCAATGCATTGAACACTGCCCGCAATTCCAGAATGTTTATCGGGAGGAGAAATTTCTCCCTGGTCCACCGATCCTAGAGAGAGTGTTGCTCCGACACCGCGCCCCAACCCTGCAGACTGGCATCCGTTGTCAAGAGGACCCAGTTGGAGATCCAGAAGGGACAGCCCCTGATCTACTGTTGGTCCTGTAGCCACCAGCTCAGTGAAAGACGAACCTCCGGAGTCAAGGAGATCATTGGAGACCTGATCCGATGAGGCACCGTTCCACTTGGAGACAAAAACAATCATTGGTTGTGTGTGTCCAGTAGTACCCCCAGGTGCACCATGCTCCGAGCAGGGACCAGCGAGGACTTTTCCAGTTGATGAGCCACCAGTGGGCTTGTAGGAATTGTACCGTTAGTTCCAGATGACTGAGGAGAACCTCTTGGGAGTTCACCAGGATCAGCAAGTCATCCAGATACGGCAGAATCCTGATTCCCTGACAGCAGAGAAGAGCCGTCATCACGGCCATGACCTTGGTGAAGATCCGAGGGGCCGTGGACAATCCAAAAGGCAGTGCCTGGAATTGATAATGTAGATTGCCAATAGCAAACCGCAGATATTGCTGATGTGACATGGCAATAGGTATGTGCAGGTAAGCATCCTGTATGTCCAAGGATACCATATACTCTTTGGGTTCCAAAGCCAGCACTATAGAGAGCAGAGTTTCCATATGGAATTTGGATACTCCCACAAACATGTTCAATGATCTGAGGTTGAGTATAGGCTGGAAGGACCCATTTGGCTTCGGAACTAGAAACAGGGTCGAATAGTATCCCCTGCCTCTCTGAGACAGAGGTACTGGTACTACCACTCCTGTATCCAGGAGGGATTGTACAACCAGGTGTAGAGCTTGCGCTTTTAATGGATCCACATGGATAACCGTTGTGCAAAACTGGCGAGGGGGTCGTCTCTTGAAAGAGATTGTGTACCCGTGAGAGACAACTTCCCGCACCCAGGCATCCGAAGTGGTCTTTAACCAGGCCTGGGCGAATTGCAGAAGTCAGCCTCCCTCCCTGGGGTCCCCCAGGGGGAGGCCCGCCCCGTCATATGGCAGGCTTGTCTTGTTTGGAAGCAGGCTGTCGGGCGGCTCAGGATTGTTTAGATTTAGGTTTACTGGTTTTAGAAGCACGAGCCTGTCTCGGATACGCCTGACCCTTTGCTTTTCCTGGAGGTTGAAAGGAATGAAAGGTGGTACTCTTAGCCTTCGGAGTAGAAGGATTAGTATTTGGGAGACACGCAGTCTTGGCAGTAGCCAAGTCAGTTACAATCTTATTCAGAACCTCCCCAAATAGGATGTCTCCCTTAAAAGGGAGCACCTCCAAGGTATTTTTGGAGACCAGGTCCACCTTCCAGGACCTCAACCACATAATTCGACGAGCCAGGATAGACGTAGTAGATTCCTTGGCCGCCATTACACCGGCATCAGAGGCCGCCTCCTGAATATCATTCCTGACGTATGTCAATTAAGTGGTCAGAATGTGGTAAGACTACCTTCGCAACCTTCTGACATTTGAACTTATCAGGTTTCTTAGACACAGTTGTAGGCTCAATGTCATCATCTATTTGAAGAATTAGCTTAATAGCCTCCACTAGGTCAGGAACATCAACCTGGGTTGTAGATTCCTCATCAGAAGCAACTGTATCAGTGTCTGGCGGATCAGTATATTCCCCATCCTCATCGGAAGAATTATCCAAAATATTAGTGGATTGTGAGGAAGAAATGGCCCTTTTAGATGACCCCTTGGCCCCAGAGGGTCATGGGGTAGACTTTTGTCTAACCAAGGACTGAGTTAATTGTTGTAATTGGGTAGACAGAGTATCCGCCCAGGACGGATTAACTACAGTGACAATATCTGGCTGCAATGGCACTGGGGGTCCCACAGGGTGCATAAGACGTGTCACAAGTGTACTCAGCATACTTGAGAACGCTGCCCAAGGTGGGTCCTGATTGGCCACAGGTGCTGCAGGTTGACTGGGTGTATGGCACTCAGCGCTGAACCAGAAGCTGAACCTTCCCCTCAGGTAAATCCGTGGTACCAGTACTGCAGGATGCAGAAGTATCCGCGGATTTCCCACCCTGTGTAGCAGACATTATAAGGAATGTAGCCTTAGGGCGTAACAGTACAATATAGCCATACACAATACCTGCAAAAAAAACCTATGTTATGTGACAATAAACACAGGACACAAAAAAGAGGATTTAAGTGGTATGAGGTGACTGAAACACACAGTAAAAATACCAAATTGTATATTCTGTGTAACACTACATATATACATGGGACCCTGACGCACCTAGCCCCTCAGGGCACAGAATATAGTGATAGCAATATGTGATACAGGAGAATGGAATCCCACACAACAGCTACAGGCACACTCAGTCACATGTATAATGCAGAAGTTATTACATATAAACAATAAAACTGCACTTGACTAGTAATTTACATACAATTACCGTATATACTCGAGTATAAGTCGACCCGAATATAAGCCGAGGCATCTAATTTTACCACAAAAACCTGGGAAAACTTACTGACTCGAGTATAAGTCTAGGGTGGGAAATGCAGCTCTAGCCGTACACAGCCCTCATACTGCCAGATATGCCCCCACAGTGCCAGATATGCCCTCATACTGCCAGATATGCCCCCACAGTGCCATATATGTCCTCATAGTGACAGATATGCCCCCACAGTGCCAGATATGCCCTCATACTGCCAGATATGCCCCCACAGTGCCAGATATGCCCTCATACTGCCAGATATGCCCCCACAGTGCCAGATATGCCCTCATAGTGCCAGATATGCCCCCACAGTGCCAGATATGCCCTCATAGTGCCAGATATGCCCCCACAGTGCCAGATATGCCGTCATAGTGCCAGATATGCCCCCACAGTGCCAGATATGCCCTCATAGTGCCAGATATTCCCCCTCAGTGCCACATTTGCCCCCCAAGTGCCAAATATGCTCCCCCAGTGCCAGTTTCAACTTACCCTCCGCCGCTCCCACGCTGTTTTGTGAAGGAGGGACATGTAGGGCACAGCGCGCGCCTCTCCTGTGTCCCTCCTGCGTCTCCGGCGGCAGCGGCGTGTGTGTGTTAAATTAAGTGCCGGTTCGTGAGCCAATCAGAGCTCACGAATGGGTACTTCATTTAATAGACCCGCCGCTGCCTCCGGAGACGCAGGAGGGACACAGGAGAGGCGCGCGCTGTGCCCTCCGTGTCCCTCCTTCCCACTGACTCGAGTACAAGCTGAGGGGGCTTTTTCAGCACACAAAAAAAGTGCTGAAAAAGTCGGCTTATACTCGAGTATATACAGTATGTATGAGTATAGATAGAACAATGCACAGTAGATACTGGATGTATATCACAGAATACTTGTATTAAATATTCAGATAGCAGTACACTTGTTATTAACTAACACTGTCTAAAATGACATGTAGAATACTTAAGTGCCTGTAAATGCACAGCGCTGATGAGTGATGAGACAGGCGGCTTTACAGAGGAGAGCCCTGCAGTCCCGGAGATCAGCCCAGTTAGTAGTGAAGATGATGCCAAAATCTCTGTCAGGGAGTGAGGGAGAGTGAAATGCAGCTCCAGGGCGGGAACACCAGCAGTAGATGGCGCCCGGAGCTGGGGGAGGGGCTACAGGTCAGCGCCTTATCCCCTATGCTGGTCCTCACCACCGGGTACCGTGGAACCTATATCAAATGGATTTTAGTAAATCCGACCTGTGCTCCCTTGCCCTGGTGGATATAGTGGGGTCCCTGTGCAGTACAGTGTCCACGCCAGCGGCGCAGTCCGTCTCCTGGTACCGCGACCGAACTTGCGATTAACCAGCAGGTCCCACCTGGGGAACCCTCTTACCTCCTCCCTCATGTGCTGCCATGTGATCCTGGAGAGCGTCAGCGGTGGTGTGCCTGATGACCGGTGTGCCTCCACTGCAAGTACCCGGGAACCTGGCCGCGGGAGTATGCAGAGCTGCTGGGGAGGTGATAGAGCCGCAGCACAGAATGTCAGACTGACATAAATAGTACTGCGGCCCTTGAAGTCTTCTTAAAAAGCTCATTTCAGGGCTGCCTAGCGCAGCTCCACCTGTTAGTGACCTGCACTGCAGGCACCAACTTACAAACTGAGCTCCAGTGCCTGGAGGTGGGTTATAGAGGAGGCGGTGCAATGCATCCGGGGAGCAGTCAAAGCTTTAGCCTGTTGGTGCCTCAGATCAAGATCCAACTCTACACCCCGATGTATACCCTGTGGAATCCCAGTGTACCCCGCTGCAGAAATCACAGGTGTGTCGGTGGAAGGCTCAACCTCCAATCGTGATCCCTTATACACAAAACATGGTGCCAGCATCTCAATTCCCACGACCATTCTGCGTGACCGCAGAGTTACTCAGATGGGCGATTATGGAAGGCTATGCGACCACCGCTGTGTGTTTGTACACCACTGCTTGGATCTGCAATGCCATCTGTGGGAATCTTAGTACAATTCCAGGCGGCGACAGCATATTATTGCACATCCACTGAGTACGGGATGGCAGCTGCAATTGTATTAGTGGAGATCTCTGAATCAGGCCCATTGGCTGATAGCTCAGTGTTAACATTTTTAAGTGGCTTTCTCTCAGCCATAGCACATCTGCTTAATGATAAGGGGCCTAATTCAGAGTTGATTGCAGCAGCAAATTTGTTAGCAGTTAGGCAAAACCATGGCCCTCATTCCGAGTTGTTCGCTTGCAAGCTGCTTTTAGCAGCATTGCACACGCTAAGCCGCCGCCTACTGGGAGTGAATCTTAGCTTAGCAGAATTACGAACGAAAGATTCGCAATATTGCGAAAAGATTTCTCTGTGCAGTTTCTGAGTAGCTCGAGACTTACTCTTCCAGTGCGATCAGTTCAGTGCTTGTCGTTCCTGGTTTGACGTCACAAACACACCCAGCGTTCGCCCAGACACTCCCCCGTTTCTTCAGCCACTCCCGCGTTTTTCCCAGAAACGGCAGCGTTTTTTCACACACTCCCATAAAACGGTCAGTTTCCGCCCAGAAACACCCACTTCCTGTCAATCACACTCCGATCACCAGAACGAAGAAAAAACCTCGTAATGCCGTGAGTAAAATACCAATCTTCAAAGCAAATTTACTTGGCGCAGTCGCAGTGCGAACATTGCGCATGCGCAATTAGCGGAAAATCGCTGCGATGCGAAGAAAATTACAGAGCGAACAACTCGGAATTAGGGCCATGTGCACTGTAGGGGGAGCAGATATAACATGTGCAGAGACAGATTTGGGTGAGATGTGTTCAAACTGAAATTTAAATTGCAGTGTAAAAATAAAGCATCCAGTATTTACCCTGCACAGAAACAAAATAACCCACCCAAATCTAACTCTCTCTGCAAATGTTATATCTGCCCCACCTGCAGTGCACATGGTTTTGCCCAACTGTTAACAAATTTGCTGCTTCGATCAACTCTGTATTACTCCCAAAGTTGGTTAATTACAGACTTTTATATTAACTTTGTGTGCTTATCTTGTTCTACTGTATTATTATTGAGCCCATATTTCTGACCTCCTCTCCTCAAGATACAGTTGATTCTGTGGCCTATCATATCAGTTACTTATTATTTATCTGTTCCACAATGTGTTCCAACCTATAGGGGCACTGATGTTGCTGATTAAATTTATATCATTGTTGTATGCATGAATGACTCCAAAAGAATTATTTAAAAAATAAATAAATAAATGAATGGTTATTGAATGTGGTTCCAATATCTCTTTAACCTGTACAAAAACTAAGACTGTCGAACAAAAATAAAAAAATAGGTCCTGTTGCAAATATGTCAACCCATCTTTAATCTTGTAAAAGCATTATTACAGTATATAAGGTAATTATGTTCTTAAAATTATGGTAATATAGTTATAGCTTTTGTACTAGTTTGCTATCCTTTTATCATTTGCTGAAATTGAGTTCCCAGACACGAATTAAAGGAAACAATTACTGCTCTGCTGAAAGACACTGAACGCAGAGATATAACGTGAGCCGTCTCTGCCTCATAAACATCAGATACCCATCTTGTGCTGTTGTGGATGCCTCAGTGGGGATCTGCTCTTCTGCATAGCATGCTAGCTGCTTTCTCTGCATGACGTTAGTTTAACTATCCCGCTAATGTAACATTCATTAAGTAATCCATGTGCTGATGTCGCAAAAGCCATTTTATGTAATGACATGTTCTTTGAATTTCCTCATCCTACCTTTTTGATCATGTTACCTTTAGTCTCTTTACTGGTGGAGCTGATGAAACTGAATTTCGACTCCTTAGATCACTTAGATATGAAGAGAAGTTTGAATTAGTTTTATTGTCAGCCTTGTGAGAAACTCCAGTTTTACCTGTTATTTGTAAATAAACAGAATACATTTGATTGTGTAAATGTATGTCTGTCTCAGTCTGTAATTACCATATCTAAGAAGGTAAAAAACTAAATACAATGAATTACCAATTGTATCTTAAAGCAAGGTACACACTTCTCACCAACATTTTATTGTCACTAAACACATCACTGAAATGTCTGGCTGTTTAATTATTTAGCTTCAAGGTATACCAAGGCTTGGCGTTGGAATGTTTTTAGACAGTATTAAGAAAGTAAAGAACCTGCAGTAAAAATATGCAAATATAAGGAGATCATACAAACTCCACCAAGACAGGGCTCTGGTCAGATTGGCAACCATGGCACCAGCATGGCCAAGCCAGCTTCAGCCCATGAAGTTTCTTTGTATAAAAGCAAATTACTGACATCTATGTACTCTATATCTATTACTCTATATTAGTGGTTCTAAACTCCTGGGGGTAAATTTACTAAAGGTCGACTTTGGTCAATTTGTTGTTTTTTGGTGCATAAGCCACGATTTTGCTAATCGTGAATTTTCTAAGGATTAAATATCATGGAGGTCACATGTCAAATGCGACATTGCACTCACTTGAGAACAAAACACCATCGGTACAGACATACATCATCAAAATAACAATAGTATCAGTGGAAATCGCAAATTTACTAAGATTCGTCTTTGCAAAAGTGTACAAATTTGCACCACAATTACATTACAATCACACCTCAATGCACAAAATCAATGCACTGTTGTTTTTTTTAGAGCATGCTGAATGGGAAAACCATTATAAATAAGACACAACCAATCAGAATGCTAATAAAAGCGGCATTTGTGTAGGGCACTAGATGTGTACAGCATAACGGTTTGGTTTTGTATTTACGCACCTATATTGTCTGTGCAGTGCAAATGAAAGTAGCAGGTGGCAGAAATTCTGAAGAGGAGCACTGTGCAAACTGTAAGTGTCACATGAGAACCATAACTTCTAGCACAGTACAACCAACTTTTCATTGAAGTAAAGTTTCTATTTTTCGCCTAAACAATGCTCAGTTAAACAATGCGCATGGCTTAAATTAAGGGAGTAAGTGAGTTGTTCACTGTGCTGCCTTTATTACATGTGTCACTGTGTGTGTTTGAAGGTTTTCTTTATACTGGGCACAAGGCACATAGAAATGTACCGGTAGAAGTGAAACAGTTAACAATGAAACGTGCAAATTTCAAATAATTGCCAAGAAAAATTGACTGTGTCCTTCAACAAATCATATGTTCCCTGCAAAAATGTACAGTAGGTGCTAACTGAGGCATGACGAGGCTGCATCTGTGCTGTGGAACCCCCATTCTGTGCTTCGTAGATGACCCCCACTAGCTTTACCTGCTCATCAAGTCATTTTATTTTACAGTAAGATGTACAAACTCACAGCATTCATGTCCACAGGCTTCCTTATTTTTGCAGTGATGATTACATTCTCTCATCCTAGATTTTATTATTGTCTGCAAGTTGAGGCAGCCTACATTTTTGAAAAAGAGACACGTTACATATTGTTGGTGGGGAAAAATATTAATTATAATGAATATTCATATTGTTAAATGTAAATTAACAACTTCAGTAAAATGTAACAAAATGAATATAGAGTATCAGTCTTCTCAATTCCCACTCAACACATATAAGTGACAGGGACTTCCTGATGCTGTATGATATGAGATGATTCATAAACCAGTGAGCGCTTGCGGATGAATCAGTCACAGCGGAATCATTAAGGCAGGCAAATGCAGGCAATTATGCGTAACTACTGAATCACCTACATTGTAGTACTCAACATGTATGTAATTGCATGTGAAAGCATGATTATGTGCTATTCAGTATAACATCATACAGTTGACTAGTTACAATGTTGATATAGATGATGACTGGTATTTCCATTTAGATATATGATGTGAATAAAAAATAATAATAATAATAATAATAATAATAATAATTGTATTTATATAGCGCTCTTTCTCCAAACAGGACTCAAGGCACTTTACAGACATCAAAACAAACATAATACAGAAGATTAATACAGCAATACACATGCATAAAAATGAAAACCTAAAGTGCATAGAGTAATCATAATGCAGGGTTGGTGTAGGCATTTTGGGTAATAACTTCCATGGGCTGTGTATTCCACCCTCACAGGGTACCAGGTGCGGCAGCCATCTTCGGCGCACAGCGTAGGATTACCCTGGGTGGAATAGTCCATCCCTAGAAGAGGTGACACAAAATGGGGGTGATTGCAGCATCCTAACATTCAGAGTAGGGTACAAACAAAACTATCAGGTCCATGTATTTTCATCCCATCCACAAGCGTACCAGATGAGGCAGCCATATTGGGCGCACTAGAGAGGTTACACTGGGAAGTAAGCCATACATTGGCGCAATGCATACATGGGAGAATGGGTACTTGTGTAGTCGTATGATATAACCTGTATGAACAATCCACATGAGGTACATCCTGCCCGCAGAGGAACCACCAGAGGCTCCCATTTGGGGTTCACTGTGTTAGATGCTGCTGGCAGGGTGTGCCATCAGTGGAGGCACACCTCACAGGAATACCACACGGTGGGGTGGAGGTATGCAGTAAAAGTGTTTTTTGTTTTTTTAAAGAAGAAAGCACATGGTGAGCTTACCTTTGCAGGTAAACAATGAAAGGAGGGAAATTATCCTGGTCTAATTGGAGCAGTACGGGGGGGTATGAGAATGTGGGGAGCACACCAAAATCTGAAGAAAATAACCCTGCTGAGCCGTAAGTTCCGGCCCACCCACTTGTGTAAGTGACACACGCCGCCGCTCAGTCCGGCGGCAGCGTGTCTCAGCTGTCAGGGAGGAGAGCGCAGCTACTATGTCCGGCGGCAGGTAAGATCTCAAACCAGCCGCCGGTTCGTGAGCCAATCAGAGCTCGCGGACCGGCAGCCAATCAGGAGCCGCCACTGCCGGTCCGCGAGCTCTGATTGGCTCACGAACCGGCGGCTGGTTTGAGGTCCTACACGCCGCCCGACATAGCCGCGCTCTCCTCCCTGTCCTGACACCCGAGACATGCCGCCGGATGGAGCAGCAGCAGGCAGCACAGTGGGGTGGGGGGGCACTGTAGGGGCATTTCTGGATCTGGCACTGTGGGGGCATTTGTATACCTGGCACTGTGGGGGCATTTGTATACCTGACACTGTGGGGGCATTTGTATACCTGACACTGTGGGGGCATTTGTGGATCTGGCACTGTGGGGGCATTTGTGGATCTGGCACTGTGGGGGCATTTGTATACCTGACACTGTGGGGGCATTTGTATACATGACACTGTGGGGGCATTTGTGGATCTAACACTGTTGGGGACATTTGTATACCTGACACTGTGGGGGCATTTGTATACCTGACACTGTGGGGGCATTTGTATACCTGGCACTGTGGGGCCAATTGTGGATCTGGCACTGTGGGGGCAATTGTGGATCTGACACTGCACTATTGGGGGCATATGTGTATCACGTCCCATTTTAATTGGCCACACTAATGTTTTTGGCGCACGCGCCTCCAGCGCACACACACAGTACCTCTAAGGGGCAGACCTACTGGGGGGCAGGGTCATTTTTTAAGTTGAGAATTTTTGTTTGGCCCCCGAAAGATTTTATAAATATCCAAAAAGGTTCCCCACCCCTGACTTAGACAATGACAACTGAATAGATGTGTGATACCCAGATACAGATCCTTTGAATCTTCTACAGAGAGTTGAAGTGTGGGGGAAGCCGCACCGGTTGGAGAAAATGTGTTTGTATGTATTAATAGTCCTCTGAAATACTGATTTCCATTAAAGAATTTACTTCTCATTCGAGTGACCATACACTTTGAGACATGTTATTGTCTATATATAGTGTATATATGGTGATTATCAGTGATGCTCCCCAGAGTCAGTGAGTACAAAGTGAAACACAGAACAGGTACAGTAGAAGGCAGAAGACTCTTTTTGGGAAGCACTCATATACAGATGGACTTATGAGTTCATATACAAAAAGGCAGACAAAATATACAATTTTAATAGATATGCATTAAAAATAGGGAGTTCCAACAGTATTAGTGTCAAATGCTAAAAGCACAGTAAAAAATATATAAGCAAAAGTATAATTTTGTAATACCTTCAAGGCTAACATAATCAATATGCGGACTTATGGTAGTTACTGTATTACTGCAGTTATGCAGTTAGGTATTTCTTTTTAAATGGTATCCATATACTGGGAGATTATGACCATCATTTCTCCTGCATATATCCCATAGGGAAAAGATGTTGCAAATAATTGGTCACACTGTAACACTTCCAGTACTGGCTTTCTCAATTATGCTCCCTCGGTGGTGTATATAGGTGGCAAACAATAGTGAATTACAGTAGCTGGGTATTCTTAGGAGGTCTCCCATCCAAGTACTGACCTGGCCCTCCACTGCTTAGCTTCCAAGATCAGCTGATATTGGGCATCTCCAGTGGGGTATGACCGCAAAAACTAGGGTGCCCCTATTCACCAGTAAGATTTGGTGAGCGATATTATTTTTAGACAAAGCCAAGTGTGTACATATAGATGGTAATAAAGGTCAAAAAGAATATTACGGGAATCTCACATGTTGACTCACGTACAGCGGTAACGCCGCAGTTTGCCCGTCTGTTAGGATACATCAGCCCGGCCAGCCCGGCTGTTAGGATACATTAGCCTGGTCACATCAACATGAGGATGGGGGGGGGGGGGGGGCAGATGGCCCCCAGTCCAGCCTTTCCCTACTTGAAGGCCCCTAGAACCGGGTAGGGGGGGGGGGGGGGGGCTGGACAGTTGTCCAGTGTTCCTATATGTTAAGATGATGCTGGTTAGCACAAGACCATTTCCTAGACCACATGACAGTAGATGTAACATGTAGTAAAAGCTAGAATATAGCACAATGTCCAAGCAGCTGAGCTCCTTCTCTAAGGCCTGTCTGCTAAGGTGGTTTTGTTTTGGTGGTACTGAGCTTACAGTAGTGATTTCCTGCTGGATTTGTTACCTGCATAATAGGGGCGGCGCCTGGTGAGAAAATTATGATCATAAAATACAAATCAGGAAACTCCAGAACAGTCACTATAAATAGCAGATAACACTGTTCATAACTAGATGGAGAGGAGATGCCAGGAGGGCTTAAACTTTATTTTCAATACAGCAGGCAGCCTGCCACATCCACAGAACACAAACTGTGCTTCTCCTTAAAGAAATAAACAGCCCTGTGCTGAAAGCATTAGGGCTCTTCCCTAAGAAAGAGAAGAGGATCACCCTTGGAGTTAGGTAGCCAATACATTACTAAATCGTGGTGTGTGGTTTTTTTTTTCTCATCAGAATTTTTATTTATTTATGGTGTCCCTGGGGTATATTTACTAAGGTCCCGATTTTGACCGATTTTGCGTTTTTTCTTCTAAGTGTCATCTCGGGAATTTACTAAACTAAAATCTCGGCAGTGATGAGGGCATTCGTATTTTTTTTTAAGTCAAAGAAAAAAAAACCGAATGAATACACCATCGGTCAAATATGCCTGTTATTTGATAGAACTTGGTCATTTACTAAAATTTGTATTTCACAAACACTGCCGGCAATAGGCAAGCGGGTGTAGTACTGGTGACCGGCGGTCTCCTGACCGCCGGTCACCTTACCGACGCCGGGATCCCGGCAGCATACCGACGCCGGGATCACGGCGGGGAGGGGCGAGTGCAGCAAGCCCCTTGCGGGCTCGCTGCGGGCTCGGTGGCGACCTGCGGTCGCCACGGGTTCTATTCCCACTCTATGGGTGTCGTGGACACCCACGAGTGGATATAGTCCCTGTTGGTCGGCATGCCGACCATCGGGATAGTGAGCCGTCGGGCTCACGGAGGAGGTCATGTGACTGTCGGTCAGCTGACCGGCGGTCACATGAATACCACCCAGGCAAACACTGCCATGAATAAATACAAATCGTAAAAAAAAGCAGTTTTAAAATAGACCTGCTTTTTTTTACCGTGTTCTGATAGGCATGCACGGATCCGTGAGATCCGTGCATGTTTATCAGTGGTAAGGGGTGTAAAGTGTTATATTTTGTAAAAAAAAATGTGTGGGGTCCCCCCTCCTAAGCAAAACCAGCCTCGGGCTCTTTGAGCCGTTCCTGGTTGACAAAATATGGGTAAAAAAATGACAGGGGTTCCCTCATATTTCATCAACCAGCACCGGGCTCTGCGCCTGGTCCTGGTTCCAAAAATACGGGGGACAAAAAGCGTAGGGGTCCCCCGTATTTTTAAAACCAGCACCGGGCTCCACTAGCCAGGTACATAATGCCACAGCCGGGGGACACTTTTATTGTGGTCCTGGCGGCCCTGGCATTACATACCCAACTAGTCACCCCTGGCCAGGGTTCCCTGGAGGAGTGGGAACCCCTTAAATCAAGGGGTCCCCCCCTCCAGCCACCCAAGGGCCAGGGGTGAAGCCCGAGGCTGTCCCCCCCATCCAAGGGCGGCGGATGGGGGGCTGATAGCCTTGTGTAAAAAATTAGAATATTGTTTTTAGTAGCAGTACTACAAATCCCAGCAAGCCTCCCCCGAAAGCTGGTACTTGGAGAACCACAAGTACCAGCATGCGGTGGAAAACCGGGCCCGCTGGTACCTGTAGTACTAGTACTAAAAAAATACCCCAAAAAAACCAGAACACACACACCGTGACAGTATAAGTTTATTACATACATGCACACCTCCAAACATACATACTTACCTAAGTTCACACGAGGCTCGGTCCTCTTCTCCATGTAGAATCCTAGGGGTACCTGTGAAAAAAATTATACTCACATAATCCATTCTGTTCTTTGTATAATCCACGTACTTGGCAAAATAAAAAAACGGAAACCCGACCACGCACTGAAAGGGGCCCCATGTTTACACATGGGACCCCTTTGCCCGACTGCCAGGACCCCCCCTGACTCCTGTCAAAGAGGGTCCCTTCTGCCAATCAGGGAGCGCCACGTCGTGGCACCCTCCTGATTGGCTGTGTGCTCCTGTAGTGTCTGTGAGGTAGCACACGGCAGAGATACAATGTAGTGCCTATGTGCTCCATTGTATCCAATGGTGGGAACTTTGCGGTCAGCGGTTGACCGAAAGTAACCTCACCGCTGATTGGCAGAAGGGACCCTCTTTGACAGGAGTCAGGGGGGTCCTGGCAGTCGGGGAAAGGGGTCCCATGTGTAAACATGGGGCCCCTTTCAGTGCGTGGTCGGGTTTTCGTTTTTTTATTTTTGCCAAGTACGTGGATTATACAAAGAACAGAAGGTACAATGGATTATTTGAGAATAATTTTTTCCACAGGTACCCCTAGGATTCTACATGGAGAAGAGGACCCAGCCTCGTGTGAACATAGGTAAGTATGTATGTTTGGAGGTGTGCATGTATGTAATAAACTTATACTGTCACGGTGTGTGTGTCCTGGTTTTTTTGGGGTATTTTTTTAGTACTAGTACTACAGGTACCAGCGGGCCCGGTTTTCCGCTGCATGCTGGTACTTGTGGTTCTCCAAGTACCAGCTTGCGGGGGAGGCTTGCTGGGACTTGTAGTACTGCTACTAAAAACAATATTCTCATTTTTTTCAAAAGGCTATCAGCCCCCCATCCGCCGCCCTTGGATGGGGGGACAGCCTCGGGCTTCACCCCTGGCACTTGGGTGGCTGGAGGGGGGGACCCCTTGATTTAAGGGGTTCCCACTCCTCCAGGGAACCCCGGCCAGGGGTGACTAGTTGGGTATGTAATGCCAGGGCCGCCAGGACCACAATAAAAGTGTCCTCCGGCTGTGGCATTATGTACCTGGCTAGTGGAGCCCGGCGCTGGTTTTAAAAATACGGGGGACCCCTACGCTTTTTGTCCCCCGTATTTTTGGAACCAGGACCAGGTGCAGAGTTCGGTGCTGGTTGATGAAATATGGGGGAACCCCTGTCATTTCCCCCCCCATATTTTATCAACCAGGACCGGCTCAAAGAGCCCGAGGCTGGTTTTGCTTAGGAGGGGGGACCCCACGCATTTTTTCCCCCTGCTTTTACACTATTTTTCATTTATTTAAAGATGCACAATGAAACCCTGCACGGATCTCACAGATCCGGCCGAGTTTCATTGTTGTAATGTCGGCAGTGTTTTACTATTCACTCCCGTAAACACGAAAATGTAAAATACGGCAGCTTAGTAAATGAGGCGTAATAAATTCAAAAAGTTGCAATTTTACACATTCTATGTCATTCGTGTTTGAACTTTAACCTCATTCTGAAAATTACGAATTTTAGTAAATATACCCCCCTGTGTCTGTTTTACTGTATTTTTTAAATAGACACAACAGATTCCAGTGGACCCTGGATGCCAGGGCATGCTGGTGACTTCAGTTCCACAAGAGGCAGCTTGCTTTAAAGTCATGGTTTATGCAGGCACCAGCGTACCTAAACACTTTAGGCTTGCAAGAGCTTGTGGAGACTAGTAGTGTACCAACAAAAATAATTATAGCTATCTTTAAAAAATGTTATGGCTCCAATAACTAGCACAGGGCTGTGTTTTTAGGGTAAGGTGTTGGTGCATTTCTCTTGCAGACCTGATTCTCCTAGGTAATTCAGCTCCATACTGAATAAGCTAAGGCCGAGTGACATTATGGCTGGAGGACTTTACTCTGCGAATTTCCAAGCAATTGTGTCACCAGCAGTGGCAAGTTTTCCCACTAGGCACGTGACTAGGGGCGGCACTTGCTGGGGGGTGGCACACCAGGCTGATGAGGCCAGGTTATTTTTTTATTTTTTTTTGTCATTATAACTTTTTTTTCATATTTTAGTTTGCAACTGACGGGAGTAGGACATTGAAGTTGTCTTCTTTGGTGGCCTTGAGGCATCCTGACTGGCCGCAAAATGAAGGGGGCGGTGGCGTGATGGGAGGGGCAGTCAATAATGTGTGTAGGGGTGGCCTGACCCCTAAATCCGCTTCTGGTCACCAGCCAATCTCGTCATAGCCTAGTACATGGGGGAAATGTGATAGGGTGTAAATTCAGAGAGTGAGAGATTTTGTGAGAGCTCTCCTGTTTCTTTAAAGTGGCAATCATTTACATGGCAAATGTAAATGATTGGCACTTTAATAACACAGGAGAACTCTCACAAAATTCTCACTTTCTGATTCTCACACCGGCCCTAATCAATATGATGCCCTAGGCAAAATTTTGGCTGGTGCCCCCTAGCACCGCCGCTAGTTCCGCCTCTTATGCTGCGCTCCTTTCTCAGCAATATCACTCATTTTGGTCCTCCTACCCCCTATTTCTTAAGAAGAAACAGTGCGCACATTCGACAAACAGCCCAAAAAGGGGCGTGTTCTTGCTGGGAAGGGGTATGGCCATACAATAGTACCCCCAATTCAAATATGACACACAATATTAATGTCTTTATAAACATAATGCTCCTTACACATTATGCCAACCTCTATTAATGCCCTTATACACATAATGTCCCTTACACATATGCTGCACATTATTAATGCCCTGATACACATAATGATACACATAATGTCCTTACACATATCGGCACATTATTAATGCCCTTATACACATAATGACGGGTTCACTATGGGTGGCCGGCGGTCGGGCTCCCGGCGACCAGCATCCCGGCGCCGGGAGGCCGACCGCCGGCTTACCGACAGCTTGGCGAGCGCAAATGAGCCCCTTGCGGGCTCGCTGCGCTCGCCACGCTACGGGCACGGTGGCGCGCTACGCGCGCCACACTATTTTATTCTCCCTCTATGGGGGTCGTGGACCCCCACGAGGGAAAATAAGTGTCGGTAAGCCGGCGGTCGGGCTCCCGGCGCCGGTATACTGAGCGCCGGGAGCCCGACCGCCGGCAAACAGAAGACCACCCATAATGACACACATAGTGCCACTTACACATATGCCGCACATTATTAATTAATTTATAAACATGACACACATAATGCCCCTTACACATATGCTGAACACTATTGCATAACCAACCCAACCGCACACAGCACTAACACTGCCACTAACACTGTGACTTCTGCCTCTGCTTGGATACAGATGTGTCCTCATACATCTTACCTCAATAAGCCATGCAGCAGGAGATGCATGGCATTAGTCAGTTGGCAGCTCCCGTCCAGCTCTACTAACGTTTGTTTGCTGAAAATACATTATATTTGCTTTGCTATGCGACTAGGATGAACAGGCAGCTTCGGCTGATTAAAGTGATATGCGGCATGCTTATATTCTGTGTGTGACTGTGTCTGTATCTGCATATGAAATGCTACATTACAGTGATTTCCAGGAATACACTGTAACATAGCATTTCATATGCAGATACAGCCATAGTCAAACACAGAATATAGGCATGCTGCATATCATTTTAATCAGCAGAAAATGCTTGTGCCCCTAGGCATTACAAATGCCCTAGGCATTTGCATAGTTTGCCTATGTCTAGGGCCGGCTCTGCCTGTGTGAGAATGCACATTATGACACTGAACGATAGTCTTGGAAAACTGCAATGCATAAGCAAAGCGATAGTAAATATACTTACCAAAGTTAAGCGTGGCAGTGTTTTTGCTTGAAATAGAATTTTCAGATTTCCATTCATCTCCCACAACTGCTCTAACTCTCTGGGGCCCCACATAGAAAACACTGACGTTTTGCTGAATATCAAGGCCAACTTTGTATAAGATAAAAATACAACACATATTAGTACAGGATGAGTTGGTTAAAGCTTAATTGGCCACATGTGTGTATCTATAATGGGTGTAGGAAGTGCGGTGCCCACTGGCCCTTGAGTCAGTGGGGGTCCATGTTGCTCACTCGGCACCCACAGACTAAGCTGCAACAAGATGCTTAGAATACATTTTTAATACTGTCTATAATATGTTTGTAATATGTTTTTAAATAACATATTATAGAAATCTATATTATAACCATGCAAATCGTTCCAATTTCAGTGGACACTCCTGATTTGAGAGCACTGCCCACTTCTATGATCAGTGTACTGCATTTTCCTGATCACTGGCCAGTGGGGGAGATATGTTCATTCACTACTAGACAGCATGTGAGAGCAGCAGTACACTGCTAAATACTGCTGACATTATTATCTGTGAACTATACTGTGCAACTACTATAGATACCTTTTAACTATAACTATGAAGTGTGGAACGGCCTAATTTATTTCCCTATACAAAACATTTAGCACCATTTAGCATTTGTTTTTTAATGTTATATTTGGTTTTACTGCGGACTCTCACTGACGCATACATTTTTGATAAAGAATTAGTAACAAGTTAACCTTGAATTAATTTCTCAAAATGTTATTTGCAGATAATCATTAACAAATATATTTATTGTAGCCTCTTTCAGTTGCATTCTGAAACCATATAAGTCCTGAGCATTATTCATTTATAGGATTTTTGTTTTACTTTTTTTTATATAAGTTTTAGCATTAATATGTAATATGCACGAATTGGATTATGGTACTGTATAGATGTACAGAACATTTAATCATAGAAAAGGATGATTAGGATGATTGCCTGCAATTCATCTTTCTATCGTTAGATGGCACTAATTCTTTTCTTTCATCCAATATTTCCAATAGGGGGAAAACAACTCGCTAATTTACATTACCTGTATTTACAAATCATTAAAAAAAATATTGGTAAAGTGTTTCTATATTTTGAAAAGTCACATTATTATAATTTACATTTTTATATGCAAACCAGAATTTAAAAAAAGAAATAGTAATGAAATAGAAATAAAATATCAAAATAATTACAAATACTGTAGAGTCTATCAATTGTATTTGCTAGGTTGATGAAATTTTATTAATGAGGGCTGATAGCATTTTAACCAATTATACGCACAACTAACATTGGGGCAGATGTATTATGATATATCACGGCAGTGCCGTAACTATTAATTTTAGCGCTGTGTGCAAGAAACAGCATTGGCGCCCCCCACCACCACCATATACAAAACAGTGCCAATGCACGCCATAGCCGCGCGCAAAAATATAGGGTCGTGGCTTCATGGGGAAGGGGCATGTCCACAGAGCTCTCTTTTGCACATTACGGCAGGCAGAGCTCCCTTTTACACAGTACGGCAGGTAGAGTCCCCATTTTACACAGTACAGCAGGTAGAGACCCATTTTACACATTACGGCAGGTAGAGTCCCCTTTTACACAGTACGGCAGGTAGAGTCCATTTTTACACATTACAGCAAGCAGAGTCCCACTTTTACACAGTACGGCAGGTAGAGTCCCCTTTTATACATTAGGCAGGTAGAGTCCCCCTTTTTACACATTACAGCAGCAGAGTCCCCCTTTTACATAGTACGGCAGGTAGAGTCTCCTTTTACACATTATGACAGCAGAGTCCCCCTTTTTACACATTACAGCAGCAGAGTCCCCTTTTTACACATTAGGCAGACAGAGTCCCCCCTTTTTACACATTAGGCAGGCAGAGTCCCCCTTTTTTTTTTTACACATTAAGCAGGCAGAGTCCCCCTTTTTTACATATTACAGCAACAGAGACCCTTTTTTTTAAACACTTTAGGCAGGCAGAGTGTGTGTCTGCCTGTGTGTGTGTGTGTGTGTGTGTGTGTGTGTGTGTGTGTGTGTGTGTGTGTGTTACTCACCTGGGGGGGGGGGGGATACGGCTTCCAAGGCTTCCAGACAGACTTATGTCCGGGAGCTAGAGGCTGCAGTAGTGCTCCCACTCCCTTGCAGAGGCGGCAGCTGGACTCACGGACAGAATAAGGGCACAGGGGTGTGTGCTACCACATGGCAGCAGCAGCACCGCTCAACGTCCCTTGCGGCGGCTGAAGACAGGCTGCAGCAGGTGGGACTTTCAGTAGTGCCTCACTGGATATAACGCCCATACCGGGTGCTGCCAGATGGTGCGCCCTTCATACAAGGCAAGGCACCATCGGCACTCACTAAGTTACGGCCCTGTATCACGGTGATATGCCCACACACTTCACCCTAATATATGAACATTGGCCCTCTGTTCATATCAAATCTTTATTCCTCCCCCTGGCATTTTCCTGAGCATGCGCAGTAATCATCCCACTCACCGGGCCCCGCGCCTGTCACCCTGGGCATGCGCAATTCATCTGTAAGAACTCCAGGGACCTGAGGCGAGCAATGCAGCGCGCATGTCCCAACTCCCCAGCTCCCAGCAAACATGCCATGTGACCCGGTGCATGCACAGAGGAGCCCTAAGGATGCCACTCGTGGCCAGCCAATAAAGTTGTTTTAAAAACAAAATAACACAACACACAATGAAGTAGCTACAGTGCTGCAACGCCAGCCCCGACCTGGTGAGGTGACAGAGGGGGATTATCGAATGTTGAAAAGCCACCTAAGCATTAATACATTAGGTATGCATTGCCTTCCTATGCACACAGCGCGACATACGTTATTGTAGTATGCACTATGGGCCTAATTCAGACCTGATCGTAGATGTGCTAAATTTAGCACATCTACGATCAGTCACACAGACATGCGGGGGTCGCCCAGCACAGGGCTAGTCCGCCCCCCATGTCAAGCCCGACCCCCCCGCACAAGTACAAAAGCATCGCACAGCGGCGATGCTTTTGTACTTTAGGAGTAGCTTCCTGCAAGTCCTGTGAGGGTTGCAGCCACCACGGCCCACTCCCCCAACGGTTCCGGCAAGCCTGCGTTGCCCGGACTGCACCCTAAATGTCGGCCAAACATCGCCGGCCCGCCCCCTCCCACCCGGCGGCCGCCTCTGCCTGTCAATCAGGCAGAGGTGATCGCAGGGCTGAGACAGCTGTCTGGCAAGCGCCGATGCACTGTGGCGCCAGTGCATGCGCAGTTCAGACCTGATCGACTGCTGTGCGATCGGCTGCTGTTCCATAAAACCCGGCTGAGAGCTGCCTCATACGGTGAAGCAGGAACTGCAGAAAGCACATACATCTACCCCATTATTCTTTGCATTCCTACAAAGGTTTGTATAGTTTCTTATTTACGTGGATAAAGAAGTAAGAAAGCATTGAGCATGACCCAGTACTACCAAAAGACTTCAGGGAGGAACTCGGTAGTAGAGGCTCTAGAAGATATGGTAGAGTGTAATGAGCAAGAGATATATATATATATATATATATATATATTAGTAACATGTACCCAGCATATGCTCGTTCATCCCAACTCAAACCCCCCCTCCCCCGTAATAATTATACGTGGTGCCACAGAGTTCACTTCTCGTGTTCCTATCTCCGTCGCTGCAGTAAGAGCTGTTGGTGGGGAGTGTAAGGGTTGGGCGACATTCCATGGGCGATTATTATAAAGACTAGTAAAAGGACCCTCAATGCCCCTCTCTGTCTGCTGCTCTTCCGTCCCCTTTACATTCTCCTCTATTCCATTCTGCCTCTGCCCCTTCCTCCCTTCCCCCCTTGCCCCACACACACACTCTGCCCTGCCATCCCAGTGGCTTCCACTGCCATCCCAGTAGCAGTGGAAGCCATTAGGGCATGTATCCCGGCTCCCACTGCGCATGCATGTTGGAAATAGGACAAGCCTCAGAAAATTATTAAATAGATGTACTGTGCATAGGCTTGCCATAATATCACTTTTAGCAGAGACATCTATGATTTACACAGTGTTTTGTGGCTGGATAAATTCAAGTCTGCATTCCACCTAGTATTAATCAGCCACAGGGTGTTAATCATAGGTGTCCTGAATGAAGGGATATTATGGCAAGCCTAGATATACAAATGAAGCACAGGTATGTAATGAGTCAGGGAGTCACCTAGGGATTTGGTCAGGCTTTCGGCTGTCAGGATCCCGGCAGTCGGAATGCTGGCGCTGGAATCCCGACACTGTTCGGAATGCCAGCAACAGCATTCCAACTAGGTTCACAAACCCACTGCTGGAATTCCAACAGATGGGATTCCGAACAAGTGGATGCCAGGCCACCGAAGAGGTAAGCCACGCTGAGGGGTTAGGTTTGGGCCACGGGGAAGGGTTAGGCTGCGGGTGTGCGGGGGGGGGGGGGTTTAGGCTGTGGGAAGGGGGGATAGGGTTAGGCACCCCTGGGGAGGGTTAGGCTGCAGGGGAGGGAGCACTAGCGGACACAGGGGGGGAGGAGTTCTGAGTACCCAGAAACCCTCCTGACAGACCAAATAGTTTATTTCATGTAAGGGAGCCATTGCCACAGCCCTCAATGTAAGCCCGGCCCCTCCAATATTTGGCTCCACCCCTTTTAAAGACCTGCAAATCACGAGTTGTGCACTTGTCTTTGCTGTGTGTCTTCGCAGCTGCTGTAATCTCCACCCTACTTCAGTCCCTCCAGTTGCTGCTGCTTCTTATCACTCAGCCCGCTATTAGATCCTCTTCCTGGAGGCACTTGTACTGTAAGTTAGAGATGTGCACCGGAAATTTTTCGGGTTTTGTGTTTTGGTTTTGGGTTCGGTTCCGCGGCCGTGTTTTGGGTTCGAACGCGTTTTGGCAAAACCTCACCGAATTTTTTTTGTCGGATTCGGGTGTGTTTTGGATTCGGGTGTTTTTTTCAAAAAACCCTAAAAAACAGCTTAAATCATAGAATTTGGGGGTCATTTTGATCCCAAAGTATTATTAACCTCAATAACCATATTTTCCACTCATTTTCAGTCTATTCTGAACACCTCACACCTCACAATATTATTTTTAGTCCTAAAATTTGCACCGAGGTCGCTGGATGGCTAAGCTAAGCGACCCAAGTGGCCGACACAAACACCTGGCCCAATCCGCCACACTTTGGAGGGTGAAACCAATAAAAAAAATTTAAAACATGTTTTTTTTTCTTTCTTTTCTTCTTGGTAATATCAGATCTATTTATATTAGAAGGTATTAGGTACTTGGTTTGTCTTTTTTGGAGGCACAAGTAATATTTATATATTTTTTAAAATAATATTTTTTTATTTTTTTATTTTTTTTTATAGATGGATGGTAAAATCCCTGAAAAAAATGGCGTGGGGTCCCCCCTCCAAAGCATAACCAGCCTCGGGCTCTTCGAGCTGGTCCTGGTTCTAAAAATGCGGGGAAAAAATTGACAGGGGATCCCCCGTATTTTTAAAACCAGCACCGGGCTCTGCGCCTGGTGCTGGTGCAAAAAATACGGGGGACAAAACGAGTAGGGGTCCCCCGTATTTTTCACACCAGCATCGGGCTCCACTAGCTGGACAGATAATGCCACAGCCGGGGGTCACTTTTATACAGTGCCCTGCGGCCGTGGCATTAAATATCCAACTAGTCACCCCTGGCCGGGGTACCCTGGGGAAGTGGGGACCCCTTCAATCAAGGGGTCCACCCCCCCCCCAGCCACCCAAGGGCCAGGGGTGAAGCCCGAGGCTGTCCCCCCCCATCCAATGGGCTGCGGATGGGAGACTGATAGCCTGGAGTAAAATGTCTGAATATTGTTTTTTCCAGTAGTACTACAAGTCCCAGCAAGCCTCCCCCGCAAGTTGGTACTTGGAGAACCACAAGTACCAGCATGCGGGAGAAAAACGGGCCCGCTGGTCCCTGTAGTACTACTGGGAAAAAAATACCCAAATAAAAACAGGACACACACACAGTGAAAGTAAAACTTTATTTCATACGTCGACACACACATACTTACCTATGTTCACACGCCGACATCGGTCCTCTTCTCCATGTAGAATCCACGGATACCTGAAAAGAAAAGATCAATATACTCACCTCAACCAGGGTCCAGAGATAAATCCACGTACTTGTAAAAAAACAACAAACCGGACACCCGACCAAACGGACTGAAAGGGGTCCCATGCTTACACATGGGACCCCTTACCCCGAATGCTGAGAGTCCTCTCCGTGACAGCTGTCACAGAAAGGTCCCTTCAGCCAATCAGGAAGCGCTACTACGTGGCGCTCACCTGATTGGCTGTGCGCTGTCTGTGCTGTGACAGCGCATCGCACAGCTTTCTCCATTACTTACAATGGTGGGAACTTTGCCGTCTGCGGGGGTTACCCGCGGTCAGCCGCTGACCGGCGGGTGACCCCACCGCTAGCCGCAAAGTTCCCACCATTGAATATAATGGAGGGAGCTGTGCGATGCGCTGTCTGAGTTCAGACAGCGCACAGCCAATCAGGTGAGCGCCACGTAGTAGCGCTTCCTGATTGGCTGAAGGGACCTTAGTGACAGGAGTCACGTGGGGTCCCGGCTCATTCGGGGAAAGGGGTCTCATATGTCAATATGGGACCCCTTTCAGTCCGCAGAATCGGGTCTTTGCGTTTTTTTTATTTTGCCAAGTACCTGGATTTATCTCTGGACCCTGGCTGAGGTGAGTATATTGATCTTTTCTTTTCAGGTATCCGTGGATTCTACATGGAGAAGAGGACCGATGTCGGCGTGTGAACATAGGTAAGTATGTGTGTGTCGACGTATGAATTAAAGTTTTACTGTCACGGTGTGTGTGTCCTGTTTTTATTTGGGTATTTTTTTCCCAGTAGTACTACAGGTACCAGCGGGCCCGTTTTTCTCCCGCATGCTGGTACTTGTGGTTCTCCAAGTACCAGCTTGCGGGGAGGCTTGCTGGGACTTGTAGTACAACTGGAAAAAACAATATTCAGACATTTTACTCCAGGCTATCAGCCTCCCATCCGCAGCTCATTGGATGGGGGGGGCGACAGCCTCGGGCTTCACCCCTGGCCCTTGGGTGGCTGGGGGGGACGACCCCTTGATTGAAGGGGTCCCCACTTCGCCAGGGTACCCCGGCCAGGGGTGACTAGTTGGATATTTAATGCCACGGCCGCAGGGCACTGTATAAAAGTGACCCCCGGCTGTGGCATTATCTGTCCAGCTAGTGGAGCCCGATGCTGGTGTGAAAAATACGGGGGACCCCTACTCGTTTTGTCCCCCGTATTTTTTGCACCAGCACCAGGCGCAGAGCCCGGTGCTGGTTTTAAAAACACGGGGGATCCCCTGTCAATTTCCCCCCCGCATTTTTAGAACCAGGACCAGCTCGAAGAGCCCGAGGCTGGTTATGCTTTGGAGGGGGGACCCCACGCCATTTTTTCCCGTTTTTTCCCGTTTTTTAAAATCGCGGCAAAATCCGGCAAATCGGCCGTTTTTCGCCCGCGGAAATGTCGAATCCGTTTTTTATTGAATATGGTGAATTCCGGCAGCCACCTGCCGGAATTCACCTGTCGAATTGTGTCGAATTAAAAAACGGCGATAATTTGCCGCGATTCGCCGTGAATTGCATATACCCCTAAGTCTTTTCATTTTTCTAGCGAGAGGCTGAGTGCTTCCATCCTCATGTGAAGCTGAACCACTAGCCATGAACATAGGCCAGGGCCTCAGCCGTTCCTTGCCACTCCATGTGGTAAATGGCATATTGGCAAGTTTACGCTTCTCCTCCGACGATTTTATTTTAGATTTTTGAGTCCTTTTTTTACTGATATTTTGTGTTTTGGATTTTACATGCTCTGTACTATGACATTGGGCATCGGCCTTGGCAGACGACGTTGATGGAATTTCATCGTCTCGGCCATGACTAGTGGCAGCAGCTTCAGCACGAGGTGGAAGTGGATCTTGATCTTTCCCTATTTTTGGAACCTCAACATTTTTGTTCTCCATATTTTAATAGGCACAACTAAAAGGCACCTCAGGTAAACAATGGAGATGGATGGATACTAGTATACTTATGGATGACGAGTGACTGACGACACAGAGGTAGCTACAGCCGTGGACTACCGTACTGCGTCTGCTAGTATAGAGATGATAATGATATAAAAAATATATATATATCACTATTGCAGGTATATATAATATAATGACGGACCTGCTGGACACTGTCAGCAGACTCCTAAACTACTAGTATGAAGAAGATAGGAAAAAAAAACCCACCACAGGTAGGTATACAATTATGGACGAGCACTGACGACACAGAGGTAGCTACAGCCGTGGACTACCGTACTGCGTCTGCTAGTATAGAGATGATAATGATATAAAAAATATATATATATCACTACTGAAGGTATATATAATATAATGACGGACCTGCTGGACACTGTCAGCAGACTCCTGAACTACTAGAATGAAGAAGATAGAAAAAAAAACCCCACCACAGGTAGGTATACAATTATGGACGAGCACTGACGACACAGAGGTAGCTACAGCCGTGGACACCTGTACTGCGTCTGCTAGTATAGAGATGATAATGATATAAAAAATATATATATATCACTACTGCAGGTATATATAATATAATGACGGACCTGCTGGACACTGTCAGCAGACTCCTAAACTACTAGTATGAAGAAGATAGAAAAAAAAAACCCACCACAGGTAGGTATACAATTATGGACGAGCACTGACGACACAGAGGTAGCCACAGCCGTGGACTACCGTACTGTGTCTGCTAATATAAAGATGATAAAGATGATAGAGATGAACAAAAAAAATATAACACTACTGCAGGTAAATATTTATATAATATAATGAATGACGGACCTGCTGGACACTGTCAGCAGAATGCGTTTATAGAATAAAAAAAAAACACCACAGGAGTGTTTAACTTTTTCAGGCAGACAATATACTGGTGGTCACTGGTCAGTCACACTGGCAGCAAAAGTGTGCACTGTACTCCTGCTATAACTGCACCCCAGTCTCCCCCACAATTCAGCTGTGTGAGCAGTGAGCACTCAGCACAGTCAGATATACATATAGATGATATTATCATGCAGCACACTGAGGCTGAGCACAGATATGGTATGTGACTGTGTATCGTTTTTTTTTCAGGCAGAGAACGGATTATATTAAATAATAAATAAAACTGGTGGTGGTCAGTCACTAGTAACTATCAGCAAAACTCTGCACTCTGAGTACTCCTAATGCTCCCCAAAATTACTAAATAATCAACTCAAGTGTCTCTATCTATTCTAACGGAGAGGACGCCAGCCACGTCCTCTCCCTATCAATCTCAATGCACGTGTGAAAATGGCGGCGACGCGCGGCTCCTTATATAGAATCCGAGTCTCGCGATAGAATACGAGCCTCGCGAGAATCCGACAGCGGGATGATGACGTTCGGGCGCGCTCGGGTTAGCCGAGCAAGGCGGGAAGATCCGAGTCTGCCTCGGACCCGTGTAAAAAGGCTGAAGTTCGGGGGGGTTCGGATTCCGAGGAACCGAACCCGCTCATCTCTACTGTAAGTGCTTAATAAAGTCAGGTATTTCAAGTTTACATTGTGCCAAAATAAAAGGGGTTCAGTATGAAATCCTGACAGTCGTGATCCCGGCGGTCGAAAGCCCGACGCCGAAATCCAGACAGTCAGAATCCCAACCTTGAGCGCAGCGTGTCCCCATATAGGCGCACTGCGCTCGCCACGCTTCGGGCCTGATGGTGACCTTTGGTCGCCACACTAACCTATTCCACCTCAGGTGGTGGCGTGGACCACCGTCAAGTGGGGTTTCTGTGCACGACCGTCGGCATTTAATGGGTGTCAGGATTTTGCCGTCAGTATTTCAACCGCCGGGATCCTGACTGTCAGGAATTTAACTGCCTCCCACATATCTAGTTCCTCCTTCAAAATAATTTATAAATATATATATTCTGTATATATGTATGTATATATATATATATAAAGATATATATATATATATATTTAAAGGAATTGGTGACAATAAGCGCCCAAGAGTGTGATTTATATAACAAGGTGAGTATAAATGAAGGTATCAAGGGTGGTTATATTGAAACCAGTTAGAATAACTTATCTGAAAACCAGAGAAGCTAATTTCAGGCGATGCTTCTTGGATGCTTAATACATGTTGAAAAAAAGAAGAGCAAACATAGTGTGTACTGTTTTGTACAATATCAAAGTATAACACTGACAATAAAACACTTAGGGGTATATGCAATTGCGGTCGAATTCCCGAAATTGTCGAATTTCGGGTCATTTTCGACCAAAAAAAAAATCGCCTATGCAATTCAGTGCTTTCCGACCAAAAAACGGACTTTCAAAATTCGACTTTTTGAAATTCGACTTTTTGCAAATTCGACTTTTCTGCAATGATACAAGTGCTGCAATTCGACCAAAGCATATTCAATTCAAGTTTGGAAATTCGACAGCAGTGCTTTTAGACAGCACATTCGTCATTTTCAATCCGCCACACTTTGGAGGGTGAAAACAAATAAAAAAAATTTAAACATGGTTTTTTTTGTGTTTTTTGGGGGGGAATAGCAGATCTATTTATATTAGAAGGGATTAGGTACTTTTTTTTTTTTTTTTTTGGAGGCACAAATATTATTTATATATTTTTTAAAATATTATTATTATTTTTTTTTTTTTTTATGCTGGAACGGTGAAATCATAAAAAAAAATGGCGTGGGGTCCCCCCTCCAAAGCATAACCAGCCTCGGGCTCTTCGAGCTGGTCCTGGTTCTAAAAATGCGGGGGAAAAATTGACAGGGGATCCCCCGTATTTTTAAAACCAGCACCGGGCTCTGCGCCTGGTGCTGGTGCCAAAAATACGGGGGACAAAAAGAGTAGGGGTCCCCCGTATTTTTAACACCAGCATCGGGCTCCACTAGCTGGACAGATAATGCCACAGCCGGGGGTCACTTTTATGCCGTGCCCTGCGGCCGTGGCATTAAATATCCAACTAGTCACCCCTGGCCGGGGTACCCTGGGGGAGTGGGGACCCCTTCAATCAAGGGGTCCCCCCCCCCAGCCACCCAAGGGCCAGGGGTGAAGCCCGAGGCTGTCCCCCCATCCAATGGGCTGCGGATGGGGGGGCTGATAGCCTTTTGTGATAATAAAAAGATATTGTTTTTTCCAGTAGTACTACAAGTCCCAGCAAGCCTCCCCCGCAAGCTGGTACTTGGAGAACCACAAGTACCAGCATGCGGGAGAAAAACGGGCCAGCTGGTACCTGTAGTACTACTGGGAAAAAAATACCCAAATAAAAACAGGACACACACACCGTCGACAGTAAAACTTTATTTCATACGTCGACACACACATACTTACCTATGTTCACACGCCGACATCGGTCCTCTTCTCCATGTAGAATCCACGGATACCTGAAAAGAAAAGATCAATATACTCACCTCAGCCATGGTCCAGAGATAAATCCACGTACTTGGCAAAAAAACAAACCGAACACCCGCTCCATGCCGGACTGAAAGGGGTCCCATGCTGACACATGGGACACCTTTCCACGAATGAGACCTGTCAGTGACAGCTGTCACAGAAAGGTCTCTAAGCCAATCAGGAAGCGCAACTTCGTTGCGCTCACCTGATTGGCTGTGCGCTGTCTGTACTGTGACAACACATCGCAAAGCCGCTCCATTACTTTCAATGGTGGGAACTTAGCGGCTAGCGGTAAGGTCACCCGCCGGTCAGCGGCTAACCGGCGGGTGACCCCACCGCTACCCGCAAAGTTCCCACCATTGAAAGTAATGGAGCGGCTTTGCGATGTGCTGTCACAGTACAGACAGCGCACAGCCAATCAGGTGAGCGCCACGGAAGTAGCGCTTCCTGATTGGCTGAAGGGACGTCAGTGACAGGAGTCACGTGATGTCCCGGCATTCGGGAGAAAGGGGTCTGATGTGAAAGCATTGGACCCCTTTCTAGTCCGGTATGGAGCGGGTTTTTGCGGGGTTTTTTTTTTAAACAAGTACGTGGATTTTACTCTCTGGACGTGGATTTATCTCTGGACGCTGGAAGGTGAGTATAATTTTTTCACAGGTACCCTCGGATCGTCGGAGACCGTGGCAGTCGGCGTGTCAACATAGGTAAGTATGTGTGTGTCGGTAGTGTGTAATAAAGTTTTACTATCAAGGTGTGTGTGTCCTGTTTTTATTTGGGTATTTTTTCCCAGTAGTACTACAGGTACCAGCGGACCCGTTTTTCTCCCGCATGCTGGTACTTGTGGTTCTCCAAGTACCAGCTTGCGGGGGAGGCTTGCTGGGACTTGTAGTACTGCTGGAAAAAACAATATCTTTTTATTATCACAAAAGGCTATCAGCCCCCCCATCCGCAGCCCATTGGATGGGGGGGGACAGCCTCGGGCTTCACCCCTGGCCCTTGGGTGGCTGGGGGGGGGACCCCTTGATTGAAGGGGTCCCCACTCCCCCAGGGTACCCCGGCCAGGGGTGACTAGTTGGATATTTAATGCCACGGCCGCAGGGCACGGCATAAAAGTGACCCCCGGCTGTGGCATTATCTGTCCAGCTAGTGGAGCCCGATGCTGGTGTTAAAAATACGGGGGACCCCTACTCTTTTTGTCCCCCGTATTTTTGGCACCAGCACCAGGCGCAGAGCCCGGTGCTGGTTTTAAAAATACGGGGGATCCCTGGCCAATTTTTCCCCTGCATTTTTAGAACCAGGACCAGCTCGATGAGCCCGAGGCTGGTTATGGTTTGGAGGGGGGACCCCACGCCATTTTTTTTCCGGGTTTTTCACGTTTTTTTACCGTTTTTTAAAATCGCGGCAAAATCCGCCAAATCGGCCGATTTTCGCCCGCGACTCTGGCGAATCCGTTTTTCATTGAATATGGTGAATTCCGGAAGCCACCTTCCGGGATTCACCTGTCGAATTGAGTCGAATTAAAAAACGGCGAAAATTGCCGCGAATTCGACCGCAATTGCATATACCCCTTAGGCTTAATTAGGGAAATAGCATATTCCCAAGTATGTAATCAGTATATAGCCTAGGCAGTGTATATATAAAAACTTAAATTATTTAATACAAAAAATTACATAAAAATACATAAAGATGCATAAAAATATGTGAATAGCTGTATATCATGCGTACAGGATGAAAGATTATATCTAGCTTATCTGTCCATAAATAACTGGAATGCATGCGTACAGAATTCAGAGTGATAAAATGGCTTATCTGTCCATAAGAGGAAGTGTCAGCAGGTAATCCCAACACGTTTCGTCCGTCTTCAGCAGGACTTCATCAAGGGAATAGACAAACAGAGCAGGCATGCTTTATTTATACCCTGCTTGGGCAATTTATGATGACATCACTTCCTGTGATGTCATGTACTGAAATATTGTTGTAGAATTAAAAAGGGGATTTTAATTGCACTCAAAAAGTGACAATATATAATAGTGAGGTGGAGAGATAGAAGGAAGAAAGAACTAGGAAGAACGAGGTGGAGAAGTGACTTAAAACGCCAAAGAAGCGTCCGGAATTTACTGTGGAACGCATGTGGAACGCATGCGTCATTTCCGCGTATGGCACAGACGTAACTTCCGGTCGGCGTATTCCGATTGAAATCGGTCTAGACAATAAAGTGACCAGGGTTATTTGTGTGTGGCCTCATTAAGAAGATGTGTAGGGATGAAGAACTAGGCTGATTAGTGATTATAGGTGACTGTAGAAGATGTGGTGATCCGTCTTAGTTTGGCGGTCACGTGACTTCCGATATATCACGGAAGTAAGTGTGTGGAACGCAAACAAATGACGTAACTTCCGCTAAAGCCGGAGTTACGGACGGAATCGTCAGGAATTAATATACATATGGGCACTTGGGAGTATAAACTACAAGGCCAAAAGTGAGAAGTGATATTACTGGATATTTGTGATCCGTCGTGTGGCATCCATTAGAAATGTGTGTTGAACACAATAAAGTGACATATCTTCCGCTAAAGATCGGAAATACGGGGGAAAAGAAAGATATATTAAACATTAAAAAAGAAACATTATATATTGCACCACTGTGATGCTATTTATCACAAAAATTATTGTGACTAGTGAGATTAAGGTGAACAATAGCGGTGTAAAGCACCATCTTTGTAACTTATCACCAAAGAATTAATTTTTATTTTTTGAATTTTTTTAAAATAACCGTAATTAATTTTATAAAGAAGTGCAATTAATGTGTATTTTTTGAGTGCAATAGAGAAAGGGGATAGTCCATATCATAAGGAAGGATCATAATAGGCGAGATATGAACTGATTACACCATGACACAAGGAAAGTATTTAAGTGGCAACGTTGTAGTTAACTGGTGGTTTCCTTCATCAAAGATGCATAGTCATATCATATTTAGGCTGCGCAACACTTGTTGATGGTTTCCTTCAACGGAATTGCATAGTCATATCACGTTTAAGGTGCACATTGTGTGTTCTTCTTTAGAGAAAGTCTTGATGATAATCCACATCAGGCTAGGGGTTGGTATTTTACTGAAATAATAAAAAATATTGACTATTGATATCTAATCTAAAGGAGAATAATGTTACTAGAAAGTTGCTGAATCTAGATAGTAAGAAACAATGGAATATTTGTGAAGGTTAGGGATTATATGGAAAAAACGAGAGTGAATGGAAGCAGGAAAATTAGAGAAAGGGGGCTATCTCGAAAGCTTCATTAAGTCCGAACGGTGATGAGGTCTTTAGTTCAAGGATCCAGAACATTTCTCTTTTGGAGAGTTTGTTCAAGATATCTCCCCCTCTTTCACCAGGTTTGACGAGTTCTATTGCTTTAAAAAATATGTTTTCTGGATTCGATTGATGTTTTTCAATGAAGTGTTTGGGGACTGTATGATTGTCGATCTTATTTTTGATGTTCCGAATATGCTCCTGGATTCTTAATTTTAGGACCCTTTTGGTTTTACCAACATATTTAAGTCCGCATGTACATTCAAGCAAATAAATTACCATTGTAGAGTTGCAATTTATGTATTCTTTAATGCTGTATTCTTTTGTGTTGTTGTGGTTGCTAAATTTTTTCCTGACTGGATGAAGGTATTTACAAATGTTACATTTTCCACATTTAAAGCAACCTTTGCAATTAATAAATGTGTTATTTCCAGGTTTATTTTTGCTTCGTAAATGACTGGGTGCCAAAATATCTTTCAAATTGCTGGTTTTTCGGAACACGATGTCAGGTTGTGGTGGAAGGATTTCTCTTAGTATTGGGTCCATCAACAAAATATTCCAATGTTGATTGATGGATTTCCTAATTATTGATTCTTGATTACTGTATGTGGTGATGAAAGGAGTGAAATTGTCGGGTTTCTTTTGTATCTGTTTAGTGAATAGCTCAGATCTTTGTTTCTTGGCGGTTTTTTCTAACGCTTTGTTGATCACATGCTCTGGATATTTCCTGTCTTTGAATCTGGTGGCATATGTTGTGAGTTGTTGTTGACATTCTTGTTCATTACTACAGTTGCGTTTAATCCGGTAGAACTGTGAATATGGAATATTGGTTTTCCAGTTCTGAGCATGACAGCTGTCAAAGTGAAGATAACTATTAGTATCTACTTCTTTTATGTAGTTGCTCGTTATGATCTTGGATGAAGTGTTGGAGAGAGTTAGGTCCAGATAGTGTACATTTTCTTTATTCATCTCATACGTGAATTTCAAATTGTATTTGTTCATGATGAGTATTGAAAAGAATGACTTGAACGATTCTTCGTCTCCTTCCCAGATGATTAATATATCATCTATATAACGCTTGTAGATGATCAAGTTGCTGATGTACAGATTGCTATTGTATATACAATCTTCTTCCCATGCACCCATTAGTAAATTTGCGAAGCTAGGTGCAAATGATGTGCCCATGGCTGTTCCACAGGTTTGTAAATAGAATATCTGTTGGAACATAAAGTAGTTATGGCCCAAAATGAATTGCATGAAATCGCAAATTGCATTCTTATGGGTTGTAGAGAGTTCAGGGTCTTTGTCCAGGAATCTCCTGCAGGCCTCTATCCCTTTCTCATGGATGATGGATGTATACAGGCTTTGTACGTCTATTGTGATCCAAATATAGGAGTCCTTCCATTCTACTGAGGATAATATGTTGATGATACTGCTAGTATCTTTCAGGAAAGATGGTAAGCAAATCACATATTTGCACAAAAAAATGTCAACATATTCTGATAGATGGCTGGTGAGTGAATCAATACCTGCGATGATAGGTCTGCCCGGCGGTTGTGTAAGGTTTTTATGTATTTTTGGGAGATAGTAAAATGTTGGTATTACTGGTGTTGCTGTCAGAAGGTATTGGAATTCATTTTTATCCAGAGTATTATTGTGAAAATAATGTACCAGCAGACTTCTGAGTTCTTCTACAAAATTGGTAGTGGGGTTGTTTTGAAGTTGCTTATAAGAGGATGTATCCTGAAGAAGACGTAGTGCTTCGGTTTCGTATGCATCTCTGTCGAGGATTACAATCCCGCCTCCTTTATCTGCTTGCTTTATGACGAGTTCATTATTATCTTGTAGCTGTTTCAATGCTTCTTTCTCCTTATTCTTCAGGTTTGGATGGCTTGGTTTCTTTAGTTCAATATCACATAGGTCCTTTTTCACCAATTCCTGGAATACATTGATGTAATTACCTTTGGATTCCAGGGGGTAGTAGGTTGATTTTCGTTTCAGTCCCGATTTAGATGGTTCAGTTGGGTCAATTGACTTTTCTTGTTTTGCGAAATGTCTTTTAAGAGTAAGGGTTCTTGAAAATTTGTTGATATCTATGAATGTGTCGAATCTATTCATTTGTTTGTCAGGAGCAAATTTAAGACCCTTACTTAATAACGATATTTCTGTCTCACTAAGGGTATGCCTAGATAAATTGAAAATGCCTTGTTCCACGGGGTTCGTTACGGTAGGTACCGTCGTTTGTTTGTTCATCCTACGCCCGCCCCTTGTGCCTCTTCTTCTTGAAAACCTCTTTTCATGGGGGAGGTCCCTTTCAGTCTCTCTTTGAAGAATGTTTTCCTTGTCGAGAATAAATTCTCTGTTGGGTCCGGTGATAAAAAATCAGAGTCACTGTTGGACTCCAATCTTTGGAGAGCTGAAAATCTGTTATTTGTAGTGATGAGTCTTGAGGTCGAAGGTTTATTTTTGTCTTGTTCATGGTACGTTTGTTGTCGATTTTGAGGGCGGGTGTTCTTAGTCCGATAGGGTGTTGTTTTCCATTTTCTTTGTCTTTGGTCCTGATATACAGGAATGTGTTGATACTTGGTATCCTGGAATCTACTCCAATTCTGTATTTTGTTGTGAAGATAATCTTGTTTGTCCCTGAAGAATTTCTTTTGTTTACCTTTAATCACATCTTCCTCAATATGTTCAAGCTTTTTTGTCAGTGTCAGGTCATTTGCTTTAAACTCTTCTTTATCTTTGTGTATAGCGAGTTTTTGTTCTTTTGCATTTGTGGAACTCTTGGGCGCTTATTGTCACCAATTCCTTTAAATTTTTATGTGTGCATGCCAAGCACATCTTTATGTATTATAAGCTGCCACTCACTTAACATTGTGAGAAGTGTTTTTCTATTTCTTACAAAAAGGTTATTTTTAAAATTTAAGGTATAGATAACACAAAGCCGCACCTAAGCGCCGTAGTCTTTATTTCTATATCTTCTTTTTGGTTTTTGCCTTCTGGCAGCTGGTGTTTTGTGCTCTTACCAATAATGTTTAAAAATAGAGGTCATGAAAAAAGGAACGACCTCTGCCATCATATTTTTAATGAAGGTTCCACAAATGCTGATATAAATACACATAATGAAAATGATATGGATTCCTTATTCTGGGAGGCAGAAAGGTTACTAACAAAAGAAATTAAAGCATGGTGGGAAGTAAAAGGTTTAGAACAATATATAACAGTAAACAGGATCCCTAGGGGTCTAAGATTATTAAAAAGACCTACTTTTGGCCTAGACAACCCGGAATTCATCTCTAAATGGGATGAGACTTTACACAACTGTTCAATCAACCTTATTAAGCTAATCATTTTAGAGAAGCAGAAAGTTCTTATTAAGATTGAGGAGGAGCTCAAAGCAAAAGAACAAAAACTCGCTATACACAAAGATAAAGAAGAGTTTAAAGCAAATGACCTGACACTGACAAAAAAGCTTGAACATATTGAGGAAGATGTGATTAAAGGTAAACAAAAGAAATTCTTCAGGGACAAACAAGATTATCTTCACAACAAAATACAGAATTGGAGTAGATTCCAGGATACCAAGTATCAACACATTCCTGTATATCAGGACCAAAGACAAAGAAAATGGAAAACAACACCCTATCGGACTAAGAACACCCGCCCTCAAAATCGACAACAAACGTACCATGAACAAGACAAAAATAAACCTTCGACCTCAAGACTCATCACTACAAATAACAGATTTTCAGCTCTCCGAAGATTGGAGTCCAACAGTGACTCTGATTTTTTATCACCGGACCCAACAGAGAATTTATTCTCGACAAGGAAAACATTCTTCAAAGAGAGACTGAAAGGGACCTCCCCCATGAAAAGAGGTTTTCAAGAAGAAGAGGCACAAGGGGCGGGCGTAGGAAGAACAAACAAACGACGGTACCTACCGTAACGAACCCCGTGGAACAAGGCATTTTCAATTTATCTAGGCATACCCTTAGTGAGACAGAAATATCGTTATTAAGTAAGGGTCTTAAATTTGCTCCTGACAAACAAATGAATAGATTCGACACATTCATAGATATCAACAAATTTTCAAGAACCCTTACTCTTAAAAGACATTTCGCAAAACAAGAAAAGTCAATTGACCCAACTGAACCATCTAAATCGGGACTGAAATGAAAATCAACCTACTACCCCCTGGAATCCAAAGGTAATTACATCAATGTATTCCAGGAATTGGTGAAAAAGGACCTATGTGATATTGAACTAAAGAAACCAAGCCATCCAAACCTGAAGAATAAGGAGAAAGAAGCATTGAAACAGCTACAAGATAATAATGAACTCGTCATAAAGCAAGCAGATAAAGGAGGCGGGATTGTAATCCTCGACAGAGATGCATACGAAACCGAAGCACTACGTCTTCTTCAGGATACATCCTCTTATAAGCAACTTCAAAACGACCCCACTACCAATTTTGTAGAAGAACTCAGAAGTCTGCTGGTACATTATTTTCACAATAATACTCTGGATAAAAATGAATTCCAATACCTTCTGACAGCAACACCAGTAATACCAACATTTTACTATCTCCCAAAAATACATAAAAACCTTACACAACCACCGGGCAGACCTATCATCGCAGGTATTGATTCACTCACCAGCCATCTATCAGAATATGTTGAAATTTTTTTGTGCAAATATGTGATTTGCTTACCATCTTTCCTGAAAGATACTAGCAGTATCATCAACATATTATCCTCAGTAGAATGGAAGGACTCCTATATTTGGATCACAATAGACGTACAAAGCCTGTATACATCCATCATCCATGAGAAAGGGATAGAGGCCTGCAGGAGATTCCTGGACAAAGACCCTGAACTCTCTACAACCCATAAGAATGCAATTTGCGATTTCATGCAATTCATTTTGGGCCATAACTACTTTATGTTCCAACAGATATTCTATTTACAAACCTGTGGAACAGCCATGGGCACATCATTTGCACCTAGCTTCGCAAATTTACTAATGGGTGCATGGGAAGAAGATTGTATATACAATAACAATCTGTACATCAGCAACTTGATCATCTACAAGCATTATATAGATGATATATTAATCATCTGGGAAGGAGACGAAGAATCGTTCAAGTCATTCTTTTCAATACTCATCATGAACAAATACAATTTGAAATTCATGTATGAGATGAATAAAGAAAATGTACACTATCTGGACCTAACTCTCTCCACCACTTCATCCAAGATCATAACGAGCAACTACATAAAAGAAGTAGATACTAATAGTTATCTTCACTTTGACAGCTGTCATGCTCAGAACTGGAAAACCAATATTCCATATTCACAGTTCTACCGGATTAAACGCAACTGTAGTAATGAACAAGAATGTCAACAACAACTCACAACATATGCCACCAGATTCAAAGACAGGAAATATCTAGAGCATGTGATCAACAAAGCGTTAGAAAAAACCGCCAAGAAACAAAGATCTGAGCTATTCACTAAACAGATACAAAAGAAACCCGACAATTTCACTCCTTTCATCACCACATACAGTAATCAAGAATCAATAATTAGGAAATCCATCAATCAACATTGGAATATTTTGTTGATGGACCCAATACTAAGAGAAATCCTTCCACCACAACCTGACATCGTGTTCCGAAAAACCAGCAATTTGAAAGATATTTTGGCACCCAGTCATTTACGAAGCAAAAATAAACCTGGAAATAACACATTTATTAATTGCAAAGGTTGCTTTAAATGTGGAAAATGTAACATTTGTAAATACCTTCATCCAGTCAGGAAAAAATTTAGCAACCACAACAACACAAAAGAATACAGCATTAAAGAATACATAAATTGCAACTCTACAATGGTAATTTATTTGCTTGAATGTACATGCGGACTTAAATATGTTGGTAAAACCAAAAGGGTCCTAAAATTAAGAATCCAGGAGCATATTCGGAACATCAAAAATAAAATCGACAATCATACAGTCCCCAAACACTTCATTGAAAAACATCAATCGAATCCAGAAAACATATTTTTTAAAGCAATAGAACTCGTCAAACCTGGTGAAAGAGGGGGAGATATCTTGAACAAACTCTCCAAAAGAGAAATGTTCTGGATCCATGAACTAAAGACCTTATCACCGTTCGGACTTAATGAAGCTTTCGAGATAGCCCCCTTTCTCTAATTTTCCTGCTTCCATTCACTCTCGTTTTTTCCATATAATCCCTAACCTTCACAAATATTCCATTGTTTCTTACTATCTAGATTCAGCAACTTTCTAGTAACATTATTCTCCTTTAGATTAGATATCAATAGTCAATATTTTTTATTATTTCAGTAAAATACCAACCCCTAGCCTGATGTGGATTATCATCAAGACTTTCTCTAAAGAAGAACACACAATGCGCACCTTAAACGCAGTGGCGTGCGGTGAGGTCAGTGGCTGGTGAGGCACTGCAGCCACAATGTCTACTGAGTCCCGCCGATGACCCCTACCATCGCCGAGCTGATGCCCGCTACTGCCCCCGAGCCGATGCCTGCTACTGCCACCGCCCCTTATGCCCGCTATTGCTAATCATTGCCACTGCCACTAATGGCCTACAAAATCACCACCATCTAACTCTCACACTGCCATTTCACATCTCATTACAATGCCACCAATGCCCGCAGCTTGCCTGCTCATCAAACAGGCGGCTAATATGTTGTACATTTTTATAAAATAACAAACGTATATTAGTGTTTGGGACTGGGGAGGGAGTGGAAGTGAATGCTATTTTGTCCATTGCTGCAGTAATCCCCCTGCCATAAAGCCCTTCTCACCCCGCCAGGTAGACCTACAAAGAGAAGTCTGCAGCGGCCTTACAAGGTGCCTGTCAGCCGGGCAGACTATGGGGTCACCGTGGCTGCGGAGATGCCCCCAGTGTCAGATAAAGGACCACATGGGCCTGGAGCTGAAATTTATGAAAGGCCTATTGTGTGCCGCCGCAGAGGGCGTGACCAGTGTTGTTGGGGTGTGGTCTGCACAGGGGTATACCCTGCACAGAGGTTATAATAATGTATTGTGAGAGCCTATAAAGGGAAAAAAACTTTGTTTATGTCACTATAATTTGATAAAATAAATGAAAATGGCACTTAGTGATGATGTAAATCTGCTAAGGTCTGTCCGGTCTCTGACATGCATGCGTAATAGGAGACGGGACATATCTAGCCTAGGAGGAGGACCTGGCTGCCCGACGGAAATGGAGTAAGTATGGTAGAGGGCTGGGGTAGGAAAGAGGCAATACCTGACCGGACGGGGCAGGAGTGGTGGCATAACGGAAGCAGCAGATAGAGGGGTTGGGGTGGAGCTGGGGGCATACTGAGATGACCTGACGTATGCTAATGTATCTAATGTGTGTGTAGAGATAGGCAGTATATTTCTATATACAGCACACACATACGTATATAAATATATACATACTGTGTGTGTGTATATATATATTATCTATATATTCTAAATACGCTTTTAACACCATTGGTCACCAGAACCCCTATTTCCCCACATTGCACTTTTTTTTGAAACAGCATCTTACCAATGCTGAACCTTTAGGTGACGGCTGAAGCCCCATAGCATATAAGGGAATGCTATATTGTCATACCAGACTGTTACTTGGTCTTTTCACCCCCACACGTGGCGCTATACTTTTATTAAACACACACACATATATATATATATATATATAGAGAGAGAGAGAGAGAGCAAAAGAGGGGTGACCTCACTGGATTTTGTTAAGGTTCCCAAAGTTTTATTCAGCAAAAAGTCAGTGGTGCAGGAGGCAGGTACACTAATTCTAACCCTCCCTCCCAGCAGCCTAATTGTAACCCTCCCCTCCCTGCAGGGAAAACCCTAATCTCTCCTCCCTGCAGTCTAACCCTAACCCTCCCTTCCCGCAGTCTAACCCTAACCCTCCCCTCCCCGCAGCCTAAACCTAACCCTCCCCGCAACCTAAACCTAACCCTCCCCTCCACGCAGTCTAACCCTAACCCTCCCCTCCCACAGCCTAACCCTAACCCTCCCCTCCACGCAGTCTAACCCTAACCCTCCCCTCCCACAGCCTAACCCTAACCCTCACCTCCCCGCAACCTAAACCTCCCCACAGCCTAACCCTAACCCCCCTCCCCGCAGCCTAACCCTAACCCTCCCCTCCCACAGCCTAACCCTAACCCTCACCTCCCCGCAACCTAAACCTCCCCACAGCCTAACCCTAACCCCCCTCCCCGTAGCCTAACCCTAACCCCCTTCCCCGCAACCGAAACCTAACCCTCCCCTCCCTGCAGTCTAACCCTAATCAGAGCTGGATTAAGGCTATAGGGGACCCCGGGGCACTTCAGACAGTGGGGCCCCTAATAAAGAGGCAGGCAGATAAATTGTGTGTGTGTGTATATATATATATATATATATATATATATACACACAGTGGGGGGTATAGTGTCCACTCCGGGGGGTATTGTTGCGCATGCCACAGGGGCACACGTGAAAGGCATGCGCGCTGAAAAAGGGGCGTGTCCTCAAGAGGCACTGGATGAGAAGGAGGATACATGGTGGAGGGAGGACTGAGAAGGACGGGGACAGTGGGTGGGAGGAGGAGATAATAAGGTGAGGGGACAGAGGAAGCCCCCCTTGCTGGGTGGGAGAGGATCATATTGTGGGGGATTGGGATACTGGGTGGGAGAGGGACATATTGTGGGGGATTGGGATACTGGGTGGGAGAGGGACATATTAGGGATTGGGACTCTGGGTGGGAGAGGGGTGCAGGGTGGGAGAGGGGCACCAGGTGAGAGGGGGGATGCAGGGTGTGAATAGGACATATTGGGGAGAGGGAAAAAGGAAGACTCCCCGCCTTCCTTTTTCCCTCTCCCCAATATGTCCTATCAGGTGAGCCAGGGGTGTACAGGGTGGGAGAGGACGCAGGGTGAGAGGGGGTGTGCAGGGTGGGAGAGGACGCAGGGTGAGAGGGGGTTGTGCTGTGCAGGGTGGGAGAGGACGCAGGGTGAGAGGGGGTGTGTGCAGGCTCGGAGAGGACGTAGGGTGATAGAGGGGTGTGCAGGGTGAGAGGGGGTTGTGCTGTGCAGGGTGGGAGAGGAAGCAGGGTGAGGGGGGGTGTGCAGGGTGGGAGAGGTCACAGGTTGATAGAGGGGTGTGCAGGGTGGGAGAGGACGCAAGATGAGAAGGGGATGTGCAGGGTGGGAGGGGACGCAGGGTGAGAGAGAGGTGTGCAGGGTGAAAGGAGAAGCAGGGTGAAAGGGGGGGTGCAGGATGGGTGAGGATGCAGGGTGAGGGGGGTGTAAGGTGAGAAGAGGGGACGCAGAGTGAGAGGGGTGTGTGCAGGGTGGGTGAGGATGCAGGGTGAGAGGGGTGTGTCGGGTGAGAAGAGGGGACGCAGGGTGAGAGGAGGGTGTGCAGGGTGGGTGAGGATGCAGGGTGAGAAGAGGGGACGCAGGGTGAGAAAAGGGGACGCAGGGTGAGAAGAGGGGACGCAGGGTGAGAGGAGGGTGTGCAGGGTGGGTAAGGATGCAGGGTGAGAAGAGGGGACGCAGGGTGAGAGTAGGGTGTGCAGGGTTTGTGAGGATGCTGGGTGAGAAGAGGGGATGCAGGGTGAGAAGAGGGGACGCAGGGTGAGAGGAGGGTGTGCAGGGTTTTTGCCACAGCGATGGGAATGCAGAGGACTGAGAACAGGGAGGGTAATAATGGGCAGGAGATGGGAGGGAGGACAGTAGGGGAGCAGTGGTTGAGGTGACCTGGCAGGTGATCCATTTATTTACTTAAGAGAGAGAGAGAGAGTGTTAAAACAGTAAAGTAGTAATGCAGACAATTCTGTATTAAAATGACAATATATGTACTCACATTTACATAGAAACCAGTATCTTTTAACTCCTTCCCATGCTGAGGCTGTCTGTCATAACACTTGGTCTCTTCTTCCATTTTCCTGCTGGACCAGTGTGAGTGAGGACTAGGGGGAGGAGGAGGAGGAGAAGAGAGAGAGAGAGAGAGAGAGAGAGAGAGAGAGAGAGAGACAGAGAGAGTATGTTGAGGGGGGTGGGGGTGCCGCGAGGGGGGTGGGGGCGGGCATTTGGAGCTCTGAGGGGAGGGAGAAGATGAAGGGAAGCTGAGAAGAAAGGAGGAAGCTGATGGGAGAGGGGAGGGACATACTGTACTAAGCAGGAGGGGTGAGCAGATGGCTAACAGAACGAGATTGGTGAGCAGGGAGGGAAGGAGGACCCACAGGAACTAACCATTGTATCCTCTGCTTGTGTTGACGCTGGACAAGCTGTGTGTGCAGGGGGAAGTGAGCCCCGGAGCAGCTTCATGCCCCTGTGTCTTTCAGTGTTCCACAGTGAGTGGAACAGTATGTCTGATGTTTGCCCACTCAGGGGGGGGGGGGGGCATCTGAAGGACAGCAGCTGGAAGGCTCCCAGTGCCTGTAGTGATCCCCCTGCACAGTGGGCACACGCACAAGCTGATGACTTAGGGTGCGGGGACATTGGGGAGTGGGACCCATAGAAATGTAGGAAACGTTTGGAAACAACACTGACAGTACCTGCCGCAACCTGACCCAGACAGCTGCAGGGATCATCGGCGGAACACAGGAGAAGCGGGGATGGACGAACAGGAGCACAGAGATCTGTGCACCTGTCAGACACAATCCAGAGTGGGTTGTTGTAATGGTAGGGCCGCCCCCGCTCACTGTCCAATCACATCTGTTTCTGTGACAGGGGCGTGCTTTCATATGAGCTGACAGCACGCCCCTGTCACAGAGGCACTGCTATTAGGTGCCGCTTACGGGGTTTTTTGTAATGGGTTTTTGGTGCCCGATGCTTGGCCCCGCCCCACGCTTCCGGCCCATTCACTGTGAGATCGGGAGGCACTAAGAGGGGTGCCTCCAACACCCATTGAAAACTGTTTTATACATCGTTAAAAAATAAAAAAAATAAAAATAATATAAATGCTAAAGGATTCATTAATAAAATAATACCAAGAAGATGTTCTGTGTCATAACGATCTTCTTAGTATTATTTTAAGCATTAAGACAGGGGAGGCACTGCCTCCCCTGACTGCACGTCCCTGCTTAAACGTGATATGACTATGCAATTCCGTTGAAGGAAACCATCAACAAGTGTTGCGCAGCCTAAATATGATATGACTATGCATCTTTGATGAAGGAAACCACCAGTTAACTACAACGTTGCCACTTAAAATACTTTCCTTGTGTAATGGTGTAATCAGTTCATATCTCGCCTATTATGATCCTTCCTTATGATATGGACTATCCCCTTTCTCTATTGCACTCAAAAAATACACATTAATTGCACTTCTTTATAAAATTAATTACGGTTATTTTAAAAAAATTCAAAAAATAAAAATTAATTCTTTGGTGATAAGTTACAAAGACGGTGCTTTACACCGCTATTGTTCACTTTAATCTCACTAGTCACAATAATTTTTGTGATAAATAGCATCACAGTGGTGCAATATATGTTTATTTTTTAATGTTTAATATATCTTTCTTTTCCCCCGTATTTCCGATCTTTAGCGGAAGATATGTCACTTTATTGTGTTCAACACACATTTCTAATGGATGCCACACGACGGATCACAAATATCCAGTAATATCACTTCTCACTTTTGGCCTTGTAGTTTATACTCCCAAGTGCCCATATGTATATTAATTCCTGACGATTCCGTCCGTAACTCCGGCTTTAGCGGAAGTTACGTCATTTGTTTGCGTTCCACACACTTACTTCCGTGATATATCGGAAGTCACGTGACCGCCAAACTAAGACGGATCACCACATCTTCTACGGTCACCTATAATCACTAATCAGCCTAGTTCTTCATCCCTACACATCTTCTTAATGAGGCCACACACAAATAACCCTGGTCACTTTATTGTCTAGACCGATTTCAATCGGAATACGCCGACCGGAAGTTACGTCTGTGCCATACGCGGAAATGACGCATGCGTTCCACAGTAAATTCCGGACGCTTCTTTGGCGTTTTAAGTCACTTCTCCACCTCGTTCTTCCTAGTTCTTTCTTCCTTCTATCTCTCCACCTCACTATTATATATTGTCACTTTTTGAGTGCAATTAAAATCCCCTTTTTAATTCTACAACAATATTTCAGTACATGACATCACAGGAAGTGATGTCATCATAAATTGCCCAAGCAAGGTATAAATAAAGCATGCCTGCTCTGTTTGTCTATTCCCTTGATGAAGTCCTGCTGAAGATGGACGAAACGCGTTGGGATTACCTGCTGACACTTCCTCTTATGGACAGATAAGCCATTTTATCACTCTGAATTCTGTACGCATGCATTCCAGTTATTTATGGACAGATAAGCTAGATATAATCTTTCATCCTGTACGCATGATATACAGCTATTCACATATTTTTATGCATCTTTATGTATTTTTATGTCATTTTTTGTATTAAATAATTTAAGTTTTTATATATACACTGCCTAGGCTATATACTGATTACATACTTGGGAATATGCTATTTCCCTAATTAAGCCTAAGTGTTTTATTGTCAGTGTTATACTTTGATATTGTACAAAACAGTACACACTATGTTTGCTCTTCTTTTTTTCAACATGTATTAAGCATCCAAGAAGTATCGCCTGAAATTAGCTTCTCTGGTTTTCAGATAAGTTATTCTAACTGGTTTCAATATACCCACCCTTGATACCTTCATTTATACTCACCTTGTTATATAAATCACACTCTTGGGCGCTTATTGTCACCAATTCCTTTAAATTTTTATGTGTGCATGCCAAGCACATCTTTATGTATTATAAGCTGCCACTCACTTAACATTGTGAGAAGTGTTTTTCTATTTCTTACAAAAAGGTTATTTTTAAAATTTAAGGTATAGATAACACAAAGCCGCACCTAAGCGCCGTAGTCTTTATTTCTATATATATATATATATGTATGTATATATGGGATCCGGTCTCTAGGTCGACAGTAACTAGGTCGACACTATCTAGGTTGACCACTATTGGTCAACAGTAACTAGGTCGACAGGTCAAAAAGCCGACATGAGATTTTCACGATTTTTTTCTTGTTTTGAACCTTTTCATACTTAACGATCCATGTGGACTACGATTGGAACGGTAATTTTGCCCGAAGCATGGCGAGCGAAGCGAGCCATGCGAGGGGACATGGTGCACTAATTGGAGTTCCCGGTCACTCTACGAAGAAAACGACACAAACCCCCCCATAAAAAACTCATGTCGACCTTTTGACCTAGACCATGTCGACCTAAAGAGCCTGTTGACCTAGTTACTGTCGACCAATAGTGGTCGACCTAGATAACGTCGACCTAGTTACTATCTACCTTCCATACCACACCTATATACATGTGGTAAAAGTCCCTGATGGTTGGGATGCCGACTGTCTGTACTGTGAGGGGTCGGGATGTAGGGGGGGGGGGGGGGGGTTATGTGGCCGTCGGTCTCCGGAACGCCGGTCACATGACTACATACCCATAATACAGATCTGGCTGTAAACATGAGATGTGACCAGGTTTGTATAGGTAGCAAAGTTAGGAAGGCAGGCCCAAATCCGAATAGATCCCATCAGCTGATCTGGTGGTACCCAGCATGGCCATCAGGCATGTATCCGGTGGGATCCAGCCCTGCCTGTCCTCTCAGCAGAGTACAGCAGTGGTTGTGGGTACAGTGGTGGCGGGGACCCACCACAACCGCCCCATGTGGACACTGGTGTCAGGCCTGAAATTACCAGGTGGGCATTAGGCCTAGAAGCCAGAATAGAGCACGAGGCCTGCTAGGCTTACATTGTATAGTATTTGTTAGGCTCCACTAGGGCATACTGCAAAGGGCAGTAGACAACGTAGAATTGTATAGTATATGTTAGTTGGCACTAGGCTGTGCTGCAAAGGGCAAAAGGCCCTGTAGAACTGTATTGCATTTGTCAGGCAGCTGTTATGAGGCTCATTCCTGTTTGCATTCTGTTCATGAATTTTATGTTCTATTTCTGGTGCATGCCAGGTTTTCTCATGTACTTGTTTAGAGTACTGTTGTAGGAAATTATGTGGGGAGTCTGTGTAACTGCAGCCTTTTTCCTATGTGTGTGGCCTGTGCAGCCTCATCTGTCAGATTATTAGGTCATTATGTGGTGAGTCTGTGTAACTGCAGTCTGTCTCTTGTATTTGGATTGTGCTGTCTCACCTGTCAGTTAATTAGGCCATTACCTTGTGTCTAGCTTCCAGTCATCCTGATTGGGGCTTGTTTCCTTTATTACCCTGCCTGCCCTGCACCTGGAGCCGGTGATAGCTTCATGTCCAGTTTGTACCTGTGTCCAGGCCCTATCCGATGGTGGAATCTTGTATTTGTGCTATTGGTGCTATTGTATTCCTTTTGTTATCCAGTTGTCACCAGAGTTCCTGCATTCAGTGAGAACCTGTCAGCTTCATGTGATCCTGTCTGCCAGCCTATGGTTAGTCTCTGTTTCCAGAACACCTCAGAATCCCGGCAGTCCTTACATACCCTGCTCGTGGTACCGTGAGTTAGTGGCTCTGCCGCATTTGGTGACAGAAAGTCACATCTTCTATCTCTCTTTCAGTTGTGTTGTTTCTGTGGAGGCTTCCGCACTGCTTTTGTTTCTTGTTTGCGACGATGTCACATTATGTGGCTTGGCCGCAATCCTTAGTTGTATTCCCAGAGTAGCAACGGGTTTGCATTCTGTGGTTCGGCCGCTTGTCTTGGTCGCTGTGTCTTGGTTTGGCAGCAGCGTCGCACATCATTTGTTTATTGTTTTTTCCTTCTGTATTCTTTTCCGTTGGTAGTCTTGCAGGGTTTAGTTAGCTTTCCCCTTACTCACTCACTCACAGTCTCGGTTGGTGCCTTGTTACCTCATAAGACCTGGGGGGCATCGGAGTCTGGGATGACCTACTTCGCCCATTCAAACGCGGCTGCTAAAGGCAGAAGATTAGCTCTGCAGGCACCATCCGACCACTGGGTGGAGAAACGGAGTCAGGGATAGAGTAGGTGTAGCTGCGGTTACTCATTCCCAGCCGCAGCTCCACACGTAAGTTCTGGAACTCCCTAGTTGTCACCCAGTCTCTAGAGTTCCAGATACTCATTTCCTAACAGCGGCACTAGGCCATGCTGCAAAGAGCAGCAGGCCCTGTAGAAATGTATTGTACCAGTCCATGCTCTTAAAGGGTGATAGGCCCCTTAGAATTGTGTTACTTTATTTAGGCACCATCACCTCCACATACAGCCATGCCTCTATTAAAGGTAGGCTGTACTTAAGTCACTGCAGTAAGGCCCCAATTAATGGTAGTATGTGGTAAGGTACTGTTTCTCTTGTATTCTTGTATTGCTTTGGAACTGCATTGCTACTTTGTGTATGAATTTCTGTACTGTTTGTGCTATTGCATGCTGGGGTAAATGTAGTGTTGTGAAGTTTAGGAGCAAAGGGTTAAGGGAGTCCACAACACCCAGTCTGGGGTTTGTTGTTCATTGGGCAAGCTAGTGCTAGGGCCCTGATGTATGTATAAGTAGTCAGGTTGTTGTGGGTGGAAGAAGTGTATCGCAGCCGTGTGGGTGGGCTGCTTTCGTTTTGTGTTTAGAGGGCAGGTACCGAGACCAGTATCATCCGTCCATCAAAGGGGCAAGAGTATATTTGGTGAGCTTATTCTGTGTTTGTATGTTAATCCTATCCCTACCCATACTTGCCTACCTGACCCTCTCCATGAGGGAGAAAATGCTCTGTTCCTGAACTTTCCTGGTAATGTATGATTGCCATCACCTGTGGTGAGCTAGTTAATTGATAAGAAAGGTGTTTCATCACAGGTGATGGCAATCATACATTACCAGGAAAGTCCAGGAACAGAGCATTTTCTCCCTCATGGAGAGGGTCAGGTAGGCAAGTATGTCCCTACCCCTCTCCTTTCGGCATTCTCATTCAAGGTTGCATCCTGATGCTCTGCACTAAGGTATAACCAGTCTGAGGCATAAGTGTAGTGTATTGTCTTTCTTTGCAGAGTCAAACAGGAAGTTCCCGTCCATGTCCGACCTATGTTTCAGGAGCATCGACTGGAGTCTCATCAACGGACTGAAGGTGATAGGGAGTAAATATCAGACTACACCTGCACCGCAGCAGGCTTTTGTACCACCCCCTAACCACCCGTTTACATTTGCATTTAGTCACAACTTATGTCTCTAATCACAGTTGCACAGATTGCAGTATTCTGTATATAACTAAAATAAGTGTCCTCCACCCTCCTTAAAGTACAACCCTTGGTGCCCATCTTTAATGCCAGCAATCCTATATGCAGCTGTGTCAGCCATCGTACATTTGAGTTCACGCATGTGCAATAGCGGTTTTCAGGAGTTTTCACGCATGCACAGTAGCAAAAAAATCTGTCAACTGTGCAAACATCAATATAGCGTCCACCTGTCAATCAGGCCCTATGAATGAAATGCAATTTGTGTGTCACGATCCGGGTATCTGGACGCCATTACTTGCCTTTTAGATGCCTCCTGAGGCTGGCTCAGCGTTCCAGGGCCGGATTTCATCTGTGATACTGATGTCCACATTCTGCTTCCCTCTCCTGTCACCCTGAGACGCTGTCACAGCGGCGCCATGTTTACTACCTGAATGGCGTCTCCCGTCCTCCGCGGCCTCCGCCGCCGTTCCTGTGTTTCAGTGTACAGGATGTCAGAGTGGCGCCTCATGCCAGCCGCGGCCTCCGCCTTCGTCCGCGTGGTTCTAGTGTGCAGTCATCAGTCTGGCGTCTCCTGTCCTCTGTGGCCGGCGCCGCCATTGCTGCTAAGTTTCCACATGGATTATCAACCAACTTTCCCTCCGGGTGACTGCATGGGCGCAGCCATGTTGGATTCTGTCACCTGCTCCATTTCCACAAATCCGTTGCTCCACTGAAATCTGCATAATTGCCTAGCCAATCCCTTCCTTGCTGCAGGTATAAGTATTCTGTGCCTGAGCAAGGAAGGAGTCAGTGCTTTGGTTGTCAAACCTAGTTCCAGTTTGTCTCTCTCCTGTGGTTGTTTTCCAGGTTCCAGTTCCTGTCTCCAAGCTTCCACTAAAGAGATCCGCTCCAGTCTACCATCTGCGGTGCAGCCTGACTCTCCAGTCCTTTGGGACTCATCTGTTTCCAGCTACAGATTCACCTGCTTCCAGCATTTAGCTTCCAGCAGAGATCAGCTCTTCTTAAAGTGCCGGTACCATTTCTGCAGATTTCCATTTACCACCGGTACTAATATTTCACCGCTCTCAAGCTTCATTTACCATCTGTATTTCATCGCTCTCAAGCTTCATTTATCATTTAACTGGTTCCAGCCAGTATCCACTCCGTGCCTACATCTGTCTGGTTCCAACCAGTACCCACAGCAGCCATTTTATCTACAGCAGCCCAGCTTTCCCTGTAACATCAGCTGATATGATCCTGGGCTATCTCCATTACTACAGTCGGGCCTGGTAAGGACTTTCCATCTAGAGGATAATAAGAACTGTCTCATACTACCAGAGCCCTGTGGCCATTGCCATCCTGTAGTACCCAGGAACTGTGTATAATACTGCTGATTTTACGTTTCTCTTTTATTACTGCTGTGTTGCATGGAGTTTGTCAAATAAACATCATTGACTTTTATCTTGGTTGTCGTGTTCACGCCTTCGGGCAATCTCTTTACGTGTAACTTACATGTCCAGGGGTCTGATACAACCTCCCTGGTTTCACTACATCTCAGCCCCTACAACTGAGGCTGCCTCCCGTCAGCTCAGGCCCTCAGTTGTGACAGTAAGCACTGACCAAATGAATCCAGCCAGAGACCAGGATCAAGCGGCCAGGCCGATACAAGAACTGGCAGCCAGACTCGAACATCAGGAGGCTGCACAGGGCCACATCATCCGCTGTCTCCAGGATCTCTCTACTCGGCTGGATGGGATTCAGACAACCCTCCGTGGATCAGGCGTGTCCAGTGCGTCACCCACAGTGACTCCAGCTGTAACCCCACCCACCTTACCGATTTCTGCTCCACGTCTTCATCTTCCAACGCCAGCAAAATTTTACGGATCTCCAAGATTCTGCAGGGGATTTCTCAACCAGTGTGAGATCCACTTTGAGCTACAACCTGGCAATTTCCCCAGTGATCGTACTAAAATTGCCTACATTATTTCTCTTCTCAGTGGCTCAGCCCTTGACTGGGCATTACCGTTATGGGAGAAGTCTGATACCCTGCTGTCTTCCTATTCTGATTTTATAACAACATTCAGGCGTATCTTCGACGAGCCAGGCCGGGTAACTTCAGCTTCATCTGAGATTCTCCGTTTACGCCAGGGATCGCGTACTGTAGGACAGTATCTTATACAGTTCAAGATCCTGGCATCCGAACTGGCATGGAACGACGAGGCTCTGTATGCTGCATTCTGGCATGGCTTATCAGAGCGCATTAAGGATGAGTTAGCTAACAGAGACTTGCCTTCTAAGTTAGATGAGGTAATCTCATTATGCACGAAAGTTGATCTACGGTTCAGAGAAAGAGCAACTGAGCGTGGAAGATCATCTGCTCCAAAATCTTCTGCTCCTCCTCCTCGTCAACCGTCTCCATCCAAAGATGAGCCCATGCAAATTGGTCGTTCCCGTCTATCTCCTGCTGAGCGCCGAAGACGTCTTTCTGAGTCTCTCTGTCTTTACTGTGCAGCTCCGTCTCACACCATCAATGCCTGTCCCAAACGTCCGGGAAACTTCAAATCCTAGCTCGCCAGGGAGAGGGCCAGCTAGGAGTAATGATCTCCTCTCCATCTCCTCATGATTGTAATCTCCCAGTCTCGCTTCAAATTGCTCAACGTTATAGGAACATCATTGCCCTCCTAGATTCCGGAGCAGCTGGGAATTTCATGACTGAAGCCTATGTTAAACGGTGGTCCCTACCCACCGAGAGACTTCCCTCGTCCATTTCCTTGACTGCCGTGGATGGCAGTAAGATTTTTGACGCAGTTATTTCTCTAAGGACTCTACCAGTTCGTCTGAGAGTGGGAGTTCTTCATTCAGAATTTATTTCTTTTTTACTGATTCCAAGAGCCACACATCCAGTGGTTTTGGGCCTTCCATGGCTCCGTCTCCACAATCCATTGATTGACTGGACGACTACGCAAATACTGGCATGGGGTCCTTCCTGTGCTGAGACATGTTTGTTTAAGGTACTTCCTGTTTGTTCTTCCTCCTCCAGGTCGTCTGATGTTCCACCTGCTCCATATCAAGACTTCACGGATGTGTTCAGTAAAGCTTCTGCTGATATCCTTCCTCCTCATAGAGAATGGGACTGCCCAATTGATCTCATTCCAGGGAAGGTTCCACCTCGAGGCCGAACTTATCCGTTGTCTCTGCCTGAGACGCACTCCATGGAGGAGTACATCAAAGAGAACCTGGCGAAGGGTTTTATCCGACCTTCCTCTTCTCCAGCTGGCGCAGGCTTCTTTTTCGTAAAGAAGAAAGATGGTGGTCTGCGGCCGTGCATCAACTACAGAGGTTTGAACGACATTACCATCAAGAACCGATATCCTTTACCCCTGATTACAGAGCTCTTCGATAGAGTTAGCGGAGCAACCATCTTTACAAAGTTGGATTTGAGGGGTGCCTACAATCTCATCCGGATCCGTGAGGGTGACGAGTGGAAGACCGCCTTTAACACCCGTGATGGACATTATGAGTACCTCGTCATGCCCTTCGGATTGAGCAACGCTCCAGCTGTCTTCCAACATTTCGTGAATGAGATCTTCAGAGACATCTTATACCGCCATGTCGTGGTTTATCTAGATCAGGGGTGTCAAAGACAAGGCCCGCGGGCCAAATCCGGCCCGCCAGACCTCGTCTGATGGCCCGCGGTGCCGCCGCCATGAAACCCCCTTCTCCCGAGTGCCCAGCTGGGGGGGGGCGGGGTTTCGCGGAATGACGCGATTGCGTCGTGACGTCACGGCGCAAACGCGTCATTCAACGAAACCCCGTCGGAGGAGGGAGAAGGGAGCCGCGCAGACGAGGAGGGAGAGGCGGCTGAAGAGCGGCGAGAACCGCTTCAAATGTAAGTCAGCCCCTCTCCCTTCCTCTCTTTCTCTCTCTCTCCCTCCTTCCACCACCTGCCACAATGTGTAAAATGGGGACCTGTACCTGCCGCTATGTGTAAAATGGGGACCTGTACCTGCCGCTATGTGTAAAATGGGGACCTGTGCCTGCCACAATGTGTAAAATGGGGACCTGTGCCTGCCACAATGTGTAAAATGGGGACCTGTACCTGCCGCTATGTGTAAAATGGGGACACCTGTCTGCCGCAATGTGTAAAATGGGGACCTGTGCCTGCCGCAATGTGTAAACTGGGGACCTGTGCCTGCCGCAATGTGTAAAATGGGGACCTGTGCCTGCCGCAATGTGTAAAATGGGGACCTGTACCTGCCACAATGTGTAAAATGGGGACCTGTGCCTGCCACAATGTGTAAAATGGGGACCTGTACCTGCCACAATGTGTAAAATGGGGACCTGTGCCTGCCACAATGTGTAAAATGGGGACCTGTGCCTGCCGCTATGTGTAAAATGGGGACCTGTGCCTGCCGCTATGTGTAAAATGGGGACCTGTGCCTGCCGCTATGTGTAAAATGGGGACCTGTACCTGCCGCTATGTGTAAAATGGGGACCTGTGCCTGCCACAATGTGTAAAATGGGGACCTGTACCTGCCGCTATGTGTAAAATGGGGACCTGTGCCTGCCGCTATGTGTAAAATGGGGACCTGTACCTGCCGCTATGTGTAAAATGGGGACCTGTGCCTGCCGCTATGTGTAAAATGGGGACCTGTGCCTGCCGCTATGTGTAAAATGGGGACCTGTACCTGCCGCTATGTGTAAAATGGGGACCTGTGCCTGCCGCTATGTGTAAAATGGGGACCTGTGCCTGCCACAATGTGTAAAATGGGGACCTGTACCTGCCGCTATGTGTAAAATGGGGACCTGTGCCTGCCGCAATGTGTAAAATGGGGACCTGTGCCTGCCGCAATGTGTAAAATGGGGACCTGTGCACTATAAAAGGGGGCACATGGCTGGGCACTATAAAAGGGGGCACATGGCTGGGCACTTTAAAAGGGGGCAGATGGCTGGGCACATATAAGGCAGGTGGAGCGGTAAATTTTGGATAGACCTACAGATACAACCGGCCCTTTGATGGGGACCAAACTGCTGATGCGGCCCCCGATGAATTTGAGTTTGACACCCCTGATCTAGATGATATCCTCATCTTTGCCAATAATCTAGAGGAACATCGTTTCTGGGTAAAGGAGGTTCTGTCCCATCTTCGTGTCAATCATCTCTATTGCAAATTAGAGAAATGTGTCTTTGAAGTCAAATCCATTCCGTTTCTAGGTTACATTGTGTCCGGTTCCGGACTAGAGATGGATCCTGAGAAACTACAAGCAATACAGAATTGGCCGATACCCTTAACCCTCAAAGGGGTCCTGAGGTTCTTAGGGTTCGCCAATTACTACAGAAAGTTTATACGAGACTTTTCCACCATTGTGGCGCCTATCACTGCGTTGACTAAGAAGGGTGCTAACCCGTCCAAGTGGTCTGAAGAGGCTATGCAAGCTTTTCATCTATTAAAACAACGGTTCATCTCTGCACCAGTCCTGAAACAGCCCGACATCGACTCTCCTTTCATCTTAGAGGTGGATGCCTCCTCCGTTGGAGTAGGAGCGGTGTTATCCCAGAGGGCTAAAGATGGCCATCTACATCCTTGCAGTCTCTTCTCCCGGAAGTTCTCCCCAGCTGAACGCAACTATGCCATTGGCGACCAGGAGTTGCTAGCCATCAAGCTCGCTCTAGAGGAGTGGAGATATCTGTTGGAGGGAGCTTCTCATTCAATCACTATACTTACCGACCACAAGAATCTTTTATATCTGAAAAGCGCACAATGTCTTAACCCTCGTCAGGCCAGATGGGCACTTTTCTTTTCCAGGTTCGACTTTAAACTCCAGTTCTGTCGGGGCTCTCAGAATCGCAAGGCCGATGCCCTTTCCCGCTCATGGGAGCAAGAAAATGAGTCAGAGTCTTCAGACAAGCATCCTATTATTAATCCGTTGGAATTCTCCACGGTAGGGATGGACTCTACGCCCCCACCAGGGAAAAGTTTTGTGAAGCCGGTGTTAAGGAAGAAGCTCATGCATTGGGCCCATGCTTCCCGTTTTGCCGGACATACAGGCATTCAAAAGACCCTTGAGTTCATCTCTAGGTCCTATTGGTGGCCAACTCTGAAGAAGGACGTCATGGAGTTCATCGCCTCTTGCCCAAAGTGTGCCCAACACAAAGTCTCCCGCCAGTCGCCTGCGGGGCAACTGGTTCCATTATCTGTTCCCCGTCGACCGTGGACCCATTTGTCGATGGACTTTGTTACAGACCTGCCTATGTGCAACAAGTTTAATACCATCTGGGTGGTAGTTGACCGGTTCACCAAGATGGCCCATTTCATACCTCTCACCGGTCTTCCGTCAGCTTCCAAGTTGGCTCAAGTGTTCATACAAGAGATCTTCCGACTCCACGGTCTTCCTGAAGAGATTATCTCAGATCGAGGAGTACAATTCACAGCCAAATTCTGGCGAAGTTTGTGTCAAGTCCTCCAAGTCAAACTAAAGTTTTCCACAGCTTACCATCCTCAGACCAATGGTCAAACTGAGAGGGTGAATCAGGACTTGGAGGCCTTCCTCCGCATCTATGTGTCTTCCTCTCAAGATGACTGGGTTCAACTACTTCCCTGGGCCGAGTTCTGTCATAACAACCAATATCATTCCTCATCTTCTTCAACACCATTCTTCACTAACTATGGATTCCACCCTAAAGTTCCAGAATTCCAACCGCTTCCAGCAACTTCTGTTCCAGCAGTGGATATCACCTTGCGTCAGTTTGCAAACAACTGGAAGAATGGGGGTAATTCCAAGTTGATCGCAGCAGGAATTCTATTAGCAACTGGGCAAAACCATGTGCACTGCAGGGGAGGCAGATATAACATGTGCAGGGAGAGTTAGATTTGGGTGTGGTGTGTTCAATCTGCAATCTAATTTGCAGTGTAAAAATAAAGCAGCCAGTATTACCCTGCACAGAAATAAAATAACCCACCCAAATCTAACTCTCTCTGCAAATGTTATATCTGCCACACCTGCAGTGCACATGGTTTTGCCCAACTGCTAAAAAATTTCCTGCTGCGATCAACTTGGAATTACCCCCAATGTACGAGCGGCTCTGCTCAAAGCATCGTTCAGGTACAAAAAGTTTGCTGATAAGAAGCGTAGAGCGGTTCCTGCTCTCAAGGTGGGTGATCGTGTATGGTTGTCCACGAAGAATTTGAGGTTAAGAGTTCCCAGCATGAAGTTTGCACCTCGTTACATCGGTCCTTTCAAAATTGAACAAGTCATCAATCCTGTTGCTTACAGACTCCAGTTACCTCCCTTCTTGAAAATACCCAGGACATTCCATGTTTCCTGTTGAAACCGCTGATCCTGAATCGGTTTCATTCTACACTTCCTCCGGCTCCGAAAGTCCAAACTCAACGGGGAGTTGAGTATGAAGTTGCCAAGATTCTGGAATCACATCACCGTTACGGTCAATTACAGTATCTCATTGACTGGAAGGGCTATGGTCCTGAGGAACATTCTTGGACCAATGCTTCTGATGTCCATGCTCCTGCCTTGGTCCGGAATTTCCACTCCAAGTTTCCTCAAAAGCCAAAGAAGTGTCCTGCGGCCACTCCTAAAGGGGGGGGTGCTGTCACGATCCGGGTATCTGGACGCCATTACTTGCCTTTCAGATGCCTCCTGAGGCTGGCTCAGCGTTCCAGGGCCGGATTTCATCTGTGATACTGATGTCCACATTCTGTTTCCATCTCTTGTCACCCTGAGACGCTGTCACAGCGGCGCCATGTTTACTACCTGAATGGCGTCTCCCGTCCTCCGCGGCCTCCGCCGCCGTTCCTGTGTTTCAGTGTACAGGATGTCAGAGTGGCGCCTCATGCCAGCCGCGGCCTCCGCTGTCGTCCGCTTCAGTGCTTTGGTTGTCAAACCTAGTTCCAGTTTGTCTCTCTCCTGTGGTTGTTATCCAGGTTCCAGTTCCTGTCTCCAAGCTTCCACTAAAGAGATCCGCTCCAGTCTACCATCTGCGGTGCAGCCTGACTCTCCAGTCCTTTGGGACTCATCTGTTTCCAGCTACAGATTCACCTGCTTCCAGCATTTAGCTTCCAGCAGAGATCAGCTCTTCTTAAAGTGCCGGTACCATTTCTGCAGATTTCCATTTACCACCGGTACTAATATTTCACCGCTCTCAAGCTTCATTTACCATCTGTATTTCATCGCTCTCAAGCTTCATTTATCATTTAACTGGTTCCAGCCAGTATCCACTCCGTGCCTACATCTGTCTGGTTCCAACCAGTACCCACAGCAGCCATTTTATCTACAGCAGCCCAGCTTTCCCTGGAACATCAGCTGATATGATCCTGGGCTATCTCCATTACTACAGTCGGGCCTGGTAAGGACTTTCCATCTAGAGGATAATAAGAACTGTCTCATACTACCAGAGCCCTGTGGCCATTGCCATCCTGTAGTACCCAGGAACTGTGTATAATACTGCTGATTTTACGTTTCTCTTTTATTACTGCTGTGTTGCATGGAGTTTGTCAAATAAACATCATTGACTTTTATCTTGGTTGTCGTGTTCACGCCTTCGGGCAATCTCTCTACGTGTAACTTACATGTCTAGGGGTCTGATACAACCTCCCAGGTTTCACTACATCTCAGCCCCTACAACTGAGGCTGCCTCCCGTCAGCTCAGGCCCTCAGTTGTGACATTGTGGAGTCCAGGAAAAAAAATAAGAATTTACTTACCGATAATTCTATTTCTCATAGTCCGTAGTGGATGCTGGGGACTCCGTCAGGACCATGGGGAATAGCGGCTCCGCAGGAGACAGGGCACAAAAAGCAAGCTTTTAAGATCACATGGTGTGTACTGGCTCCTCCCCCTATGACCCTCCTCCAAGCCTCAGTTAGGTACTGTGCCCGGACGAGCGTACACAATAAGGAAGGATCTTGAATCCCGGGTAAGACTCATACCAGCCACACCAATCACACCGTACAACTTGTGATTTGAACCCAGTTAACAGTATGATAACAACGAAGAAGCCTCTGAAAAGATGGCTCACAACAATAATAACCCGATTTTTGTAACAATAACTATGTACAAGTATTGCAGACAATCCGCACTTGGGATGGGCGCCCAGCATCCACTACGGACTATGAGAAATAGAATTATCGGTAAGTAAATTCTTATTTTCTCTAACGTCCTAGTGGATGCTGGGGACTCCGTCAGGACCATGGGGATTATACCAAAGCTCCCAAACGGGCGGGAGAGTGCGGATGACTCTGCAGCACCGAATGAGAGAACTCCAGGTCCTCCTTAGCCAGAGTATCAAATTTGTAAAATTTTACAAACGTGTTCTCCCCTGACCACGTAGCTGCTCGGCAAAGTTGTAATGCCGAGACCCCTCGGGCAGCCGCCCAAGATGAGCCCACCTTCCTTGTGGAGTGGGCATTTACAGATTTAGGCTGTGGCAGGCCTGCCACAGAATGTGCAAGTTGGATTGTGCTACAGATCCAATGAGCAATCGTCTGCTTAGACGCAGGAGCACCCATCTTGTTGGGTGCATACAGGATAAACAGCGAGTCAGATTTTCTGACTCCAGCCGTCCTTGAAATATATATTTTCAATGCTCTGACAACGTCCAGCAACTTGGAGTCCTCCAAGTCGCTAGTAGCCGCAGGCACCACAATAGGCTGGTTCAAGTGAAAAGCCGAAACCACCTTAGGCAGTTCTGCCCTGTCCGAATGGAAAATCAGATATGGGCTTTTGTACGATAAAGCCGCCAACTCTGATACTCTCCTGGCTGAAGCCAGGGCCAGTAGCATGGTTACTTTCCATGTAAGATACTTCAAATCTACCGATTTGAGCGGCTCAAACCAATGGGATTTGAGAAAATCCAAAACTACGTTGAGATCCCACGGTGCCACTGGAGGCACAATCGGGGGCTGTATATGTAGTACACCTTTGACAAAGGTTTGTACTTCAGGCACTGAAGCCAATTCTTTCTGGAAGAAAATCGATAAGGCCGAAATTTGAACCTTAATAGACCCCAATTTGAGGCCCATAGACAATCCTGCCTGCAGGAAATGTAGGAATCGACCCAATTGAAATTCCTCCGTTGGGACCTTCTTGGCCTCACACCACGCAACATATTTTCTCCAAATGCGGTGATAATGTTGTGCGGTCACTTCCTTCCTGGCTTTAATCAAGGTAGGAATAACTTCCTCTGGAATGCCCTTTTCTTTTAGAATCCGGCGTTCAACCGCCATGCCGTCAAACGCAGTCGCGGTAAGTCTTGGAACATACAAGGTCCCTGCTGAAGCAGATCCCTTCTTAACGGTAGAGGCCACGGCTCTTCCGTGAGCATCTCTTGAAGTTCCGGGTACCAAGTCCTTCTCGGCCAATCCGGAGCCACGAGTATTGTTCTTACTCCCCGTAGCCGTATAATTCTCAGTACCTTTGGTATGAGAGGCAGAGGAGGAAACACATACACGGACTGGTACACCCACGGTGTTACCAGAGCGTCCACAGCTATTGCCTGAGGGTCTCTTGACCTGGCGCAATATCTGTCCAGTTTCTTGTTGAGGCGGGACGCCATCATGTCCACCTTTGGTTTTTCCCAACGGTTCACAATCATGTGGAAAACTTCTGGATGAAGTCCCCACTCTCCCGGGTGGAGGTCGTGTCTGCTGAGGAAGTCTGCTTCCCAGTTGTCCACTCCCGGAATGAACACTGCTGACAGTGCTATGACATGATTTTCCGCCCAGCGAAGAATCCTTGCAGCTTCTGTCATTGCTCTTCTGCTTCTCGTGCCGCCCTGTCTGTTTACGTGGGCGACTGCCGTGATGTTGTCCGACTGGATCAACACCGGCTGACCCTGAAGCAGCGGTTTTGCCAGGCTTAGAGCATTGTAAATCGCTCTTAGCTCCAGTATATTTATGTGAAGAGACGTCTCCAGGTTCGACCACACGCCCTGGAAGTTTCTCCCCTGTGTGACTGCTCCCCAGCCTCGTAGGCTGGCATCCGTAGTCACCAGGACCCAGTCCTGTATGCCGAATCTGCGGCCCTCTAACAGATGGGCACTCTGCAACCACCACAGAAGAGACACCCTTGTTCTTGGTGACAGTGTTATCCGCTGATGCATGTGCAGATGCGATCCGGACCATTTGTCCAGCAGATCCCACTGAAATATTCGTGCGTGGAATCTGCCGAATGGAATTGCTTCGTAAGAAGCCACCATCTTTCCCAGGACTCTTGTGCATTGATGTACTGACACATTTCCTGGTTTTAGGAGGTTCCTGACAAGTTCGGATAACTCCCTTGCTTTCTCCTCCGGGAGAAACACCTTTTTCTGAACAGTGTCCAGAATCATTCCCAGGAACAGCAGACGTGTCGTCGGGGTCAATTGAGATTTTGGAAGATTCAGAATCCACCCGTGTTGTTGAAGCACTACTTGGGTTAGTGCTACTCCGACTTCCAGCTGTTCTCTGGACCTTGCCCTTATCAGGAGATCGTCCAAGTAAGGGATAATTAATACGCCTTTTCTTCGTAGAAGAACCATCATTTCGGCCATTACCTTGGTAAAGACCCGAGGTGCCGTGGACAAACCAAACGGCAGCGTTTGAAACTGATAATGACAGTTTTGTATCACGAACCTGAGATACCCTTGGTGTGAAGGGTAAATTGGGACATGCAGATAAGCATCTTTTATGTCCAGGGACACCATGAAGTCCCCTTCTTCCAGATTCGCTATCACTGCTCTGAGTGACTCCATCTTGAACTTGAATTTCTGTATGTACAGGTTCAAGGATTTCAGATTTAGAATAGGTCTTACCGAACCGTCCGGCTTCGGTACCACAAATAGTGTGGAATAATACCCCTTTCCCTGTTGTAGGAGGGGTACCTTGACTATCACCTGCTGAGAATACAGCTTGTGAATGGCTTCCAATACCGTCGCCCTTTCTGAGGGAGACGTTGGTAAAGCAGACTTTAGGAACCGGCGAGGGGGAGACTTTTCGAATTCCAACTTGTAACCCTGAGATACTACCTGCAGGATCCAAGGGTCCACCTGTGAGCGCGCCCACTGTGTGCTGAAAATCTTTAGTCGACCCCCCACCGCCCCTGAGTCCGCTTGCACAGCCCCAGCGTCATGCTGAGGGCTTTGTAGAAGCCGGGGAGGGCTTCTGTTCGTGGGAAGTAGTTGCTTGCTGCACCCTCTTACCCCTTCCTTTGCCTCTGGGCAAATATGACTGTCCTTTTGCCCGCTTGTTCTTATAGGAACGAAAGGACTGCGGCTGAAAAGACGGTGTCTTTTTCTGTTGGGAGGTGACCTGAGGTAAAAAAGTGGATTTTCCGGCTGTTGCCGTGGCCACCAGATCCGATAGACCGACCCCAAATAATTCCTCTCCTTTATACGGCAATACTTCCATATGCCGTTTGGAATCCGCATCACCTGACCACTGTCGCGTCCATAAACTTCTTCTGGCAGATATGGACATCGCACTTACTCTCGATGCCAGAGTGCAAATATCCCTCTGAGCATCTCGCATATAAAGAAAAGCATCCTTTAATTGCTCTATAGTCAATAAAATACTGTCCCTATCCAGGGTATCAATATTTTCAGTCAGGGAATCCGACCACACCACCCCAGCACTGCACATCCAGGCTGAGGCTATTGCTGGTCGCAGTATAACACCAGTATGTGTGTATATACTCTTCAGGGTAGTTTCCAGCCTCCTATCAGCTGGATCCTTGAGGGCGGCCGTATCAGGAGACGGTAACGCCACTTGTTTTGATAAGCGTGTGAGCGCCTTATCCACCCTAGGGGGTGTTTCCCAGCGCGCCCTAACCTCTGGTGGGAAAGGGTATAATGCCAATAACTTCTTTGAAATTAGCAGTTTTCTATCGGGGTTAACCCACGCTTCATCACACACGTCATTCAATTCCTCTGATTCTGGAAAAGCTACAGGTAGTTTTTTCACACCCCACATAATACCCCCCTTTGAGGTACCTGCAGTATCAGAGATATGCAAAGCCTCCTTCATTGCCGTGATCATATAACGTGTGGCCCTATTGGAAAATACGTTTCTTTCTTCACCGTCGACACTAGATTCATCTGTGTCGGTACCTGTGTCGACTGACTGAGGTAAGGGACGTTTTACAGCCCCTGACAGTGCCTGAGACGCCTGGACAGGTACTAACTGGTTTTCCGGCCGTCTCATGTCGTCAACTGACTTTTGCAGCGTGCTAACATTATCACGTAATTCCATAATTAAAGCCATACATTCCGGTGTCGACTCCCTAGGGGGTGACATCACCATTACCGGCAATTGCTCCGCCTCCACACCAACATCGTCCTCATACATGTCGACACACACGTACCGACACACAGCAGACACACAGGGAATGCTCTTATCGAAGACAGGACCCCACTAGCCCTTTGGGGAGACAGAGGGAGAGTTTGCCAGCACACACCAAAGCGCTATAAAAATGTATATAAACAACCCTAAAAGGTGTTGTTTCTGTTATATGCGCTTAATATATAAAAATATCGCCAAAATATGCCCCCCTTCTCTGTTTTACCCTGTTTCTGTAGTGCAGTGCAGGGGAGAGTCCTGGGAGCCTTCCTCACAGCGGAGCCATAGAAAAAGGTATTATACATTGCTGCCCAGGGCGCCCCCCCCAGCGCCCTGCACCCTCAGTGACCGCTGGTGTGAAGTGTGCCGACAACAATGGCGCACAGCTGCAGTGCTGTGCGCTACCTTATGAAGACTGAAAGTCTTCTGCCGCCTGTTTCCGGACCTCTGGACCTCTTCAACTTCGGCATCTGCAAGGGGGGTCGGCGGCACGGCTCCGGGACCGGACTCCATGGCTGGGCCTGTGTTCGATCCCTCTGGAGCTAATGGTGTCCAGTAGCCTAAGAAGCAAATCCATCCTGCACGCAGGTGAGTTCACTTCTCTCCCCTAAGTCCCTCGTAGCAGTGAGCCTGTTGCCAGCAGGACTCACTGAAAATAAGAAACCTAAAAAACTTTTTCTAAGCAGCTCTTTATGAGAGCCACCTAGATTGCACCCTGCTCGGACGGGCACAAAAACCTAACTGAGGCTTGGAGGAGGGTCATAGGGGGAGGAGCCAGTACACACCATGTGATCCTAAAAGCTTGCTTTTTGTGCCCTGTCTCCTGCGGAGCCGCTATTCCCCATGGTCCTGACGGAGTCCCCAGCATCCACTAGGACGTTAGAGAAATATTGTATGATGCGGACAGTATTATTGATGCTATTTCGATGTGTGCATTATTATTTGTGCTATTATTTGATGTGGGCATTTTTATTAAGGCTATGTTTTTAACTACATTGACACCTGCTTACAGTTAGGAATGAGGTTTCAACACATTAATGCTGGTAGATCACTGCTAAGTAAGTGAACAAAAATACACTTCTTTAGCTTTCTGAAACAGAGTAACATATTTTGCCAAACGTCATGATGTTTGGAGCTATTCATTATCCCTTGTATCCTGACTAGAGCCCGCCTGAGCTTAAGAGAAAATCAGGAAAGCGTGATTCTGCCACCACCATGCTTTACAGTGAGTATGGTGTATTTAGAGCTTAGTTATTTCTGTGCCAAATATTTCTTTTAGAATTCAGGCTAAGTTCAAATTTGTGGCGGGATGTAATGAGTCAAGTTTTTTGTGCGAGTTCAAACTCGCACATTCTCGCATACTTAAAATGTGCAAGTTGTTTCCGCAACTCGCATGATGTAATAGCGTGTGACTTTTTACATACAAACGTAACTCGCATGTGACTTTTCACGAGATTTTACAGCAGGGAGCATGCATGTGTTTAGACCAAACAGAATGCAAGTTTCATTATGAGAGTTACACTTGTTGCAAGAAAGTCACCCATTGGCACCCAAATGTCCCATGATTGAAGCAACACATAGCCTATATAAACCCCAGTCCTCCAGGACGCACAAGCAGCTCGGCTGCGGATTAAAATGATATGCGGCATGGCTATATTCTGTGTGCAATTGTTTGGCAGGAAAACACTGTAGCATAACATTTTGTATGCAATTACACACAGAATATAGCAATGCCACATATCATTTTAATCATCAGTACCTGCTCCCCCCCTCTTGGCACCACTGGTAATGTGGTGCAAGAAGGTAACGCGGTTATGTGGTGCAGGGAGTTAGCGCAGTAATGTGCTTTTGGAAGGTAGTAGCGCAGTATGGTGGTGTGGGAAGGTAGCGCAGTAATGTGGTTCTGGAAGGTAACGCAGTAATGTGGTGTAGGAAGGTATCGCAGTAATGTGGTGTGGGAATGTGGTGTGGGATGGTAGCAAAGTACAGTGGCGTGGGAAGGTAGTTCAGTACAGTAGTGTGGAAAGGTAGCTCATTATTGTGGGTTGGGAAGGTAACACAGTAATGTGGTGTAGGAAGGTATCACAGTAATGTGGTGTGGGAAGGTAGCGCAGTAATGTGTTGTGGGAAGGTATCGCAGTAATGTGTTGTGGGACGGTATCGCAGTAATGTGTTGTGGGAAGGTAGCGCAGTAATGTGGTGTGGGAAGGTAGTGCAGTAATGTGTTGTGGGAAGGTAGCGCAGTAATGTGGTGTGGGAAGGTAGCGCAGTAATGTGGTGTAGGAAGGTAGCACAGTACTGTGGTGCGGGAAGATAGCATAGTACTGTGGTGTAGGAAGGTTGTCCAGTACGGTGGTGTGGAAAGGTAGCGCAGTAATGTTGTGTGGACGGTAGCGCAGTACGGTGGTGTGGGAAGGTTTCGCAGTAATGTTGTGTGAAAGGTAGCACAGTAATGTGGTATGGCAAGGTAGCGCAGTACGGTGGTGTGGGAAATTAGCACAGTAATGTGGTTTTGGAGGGTAAAGCAGTAATGTGGTATGTGAAGGTAGCGCAGTTCAGTGGTGTGGGAAGGTAGCACAATTCGGGGGTGTGGGAAAGTAACACAGTTCAGTGTTGTGGGAAGGTAGCGCAGTAATGTGGTATGAGAAGGTAGCGCAGTATGGTGGTGTGGGCAGGTAGCGCAGTACGGTGGTATGGGAAGGTAGCGCAGTATGGTGGTGTGGGAAGGTAGCGCAGTAATGTGGTGTGGGAAGGTAACCCAGTAATGTGATGTAGGAAGGCAGCGCAGTAATGTGGTGTGGGAAGGTAGTACAGTAATATAGTGTGGGGAGGTAGGTTTAGTGCGGAAATGTTGTCTGGAAAGGTAGTGCAGTGAAATAGTGTGGAAATGTAGTGTAGTGCAAGGATGTAGTGTGGGGAAGTAGCACAGTAATGTAATGTGGGAGGTAGCATAGTGATGTAGTGTGGGGAGGTAGCGCAGTGATGTGGTGTGGGAAGGTAGTTCAGTGATGTAGTGCTGGAAAGTGACTTAGTGATGTAGTGTGGGGAGGCAGAGCAGTGATATACCCCCCCCCCCCCCCCCCCCACCTGGCAAAACTTCTCTATGGTGCTGATCACACTACCTGCGATGGCACATAATAGGCCCTTCCTAAATCTCAGCTGCAGGCCCATGTGGGCCTTAATTTGGCACTGCTCGCACCTGTCGTGATTTCACAGATCGGGATGCTGGTGTCGGTATTGTGACCGCCAGCCTCTCGTCTTAACCCTATGGGTTTGTGTAACGGGTTTTTGTCACTTACATGTAGCTACACTATTTTTAGCCAATTAATTATTGGTAAAGTTTTTCAAGGTAGAATTATTTATTTATTTTAAAAATGTGCTTTTACGGTGTTTTTCCAATTTTTAAACAAACTCTCACATACAACTCGCCTACGTAAACCTGGTCTATTTTCCTTTGGTAATGTTTAGAACTCCTACCTTATTGCATCGGACGAGTTGAATGTGCATAATGGAAAAACATCTGGATATGAGTTTAAAATGTGCAAGTTGTAAACTCGCACATTTTTACAAACTCGCACTCCAAATGTCGAAAAATACAGATATTTGCAAGGATGAATATGTCTCGTAAAAAATCCCAAAATCCTGGAAATGTCCCTGTTTATGAGGGACAGCTGGCAGCTATGACTACTGGCACAAACATAAACATTTTTTACACATCGAAAGAAAATTAATATCCAGTGTTGACAATAAAAAGGATTATTGACTGGTACTGTAAGGTCAATTGGCAATGCAGAGGTACCATCCCCAACATCTTGGTTTGGAATGGTTTATTACAATGACAGCCTGAGGAAACATTTACCCAGATACAGTACATGGTTTTGCAAACTACAAAAATACAAACTAAAGAGAGCATATACATTATACAGATAAGTGTATAACAGCAGCGCAGTGTGACACTGTCAGCATGCACAGGTGTAACCAGTGTTAGCAGCAGCACAGCGTATAACAGCACAGTGTGACACTAACAGGATGCACAGGTGTAACCAGTGATAGCAGCAGCCAGGGATGGACTGGGGACTTCATCCGGCCCTGGCATATGTGCGCGCACGAGAAAGGGGGTGCGCGCACCGTCTAAAGGGGGCACGCGCGCCGTCTAAAGGGCGTATGGACACTGCAAATGGGGGCATGTCACGGGTCAGGGGGCGTGGACTCATGGCACTCCCCCATATTGCTTAGCAACGGGGCACATCTGGCAGCGGATGAGAGCCGGGAGCCGCGCTGAGCGCAGCCTTGCTGGCTCTCTGTGGACTGATCCAGCCCACCAGCAGATCGGCCTTTCTGGCATTTGTCAGATGAAGTGCCAGATGGCCAGTACGGCCCTGGCAGCAGCACAGAGTATAACAGCAGCACAGTGTGACACTGGCAGCATACACAGGTGTAATCAGTGATAGCAGCAGCACGGACTTTAAAAGCAGTGGAGTGGAGGAGAGACGTAGCCGCACAGTACAGTGACACACAAACACCTGGCACAAGTAGTGTAGAAGGCGTAGGACTGTCAAAGACCCTTGTTTCACACCTATTACATAATTCCCCCCCCCCCCCCCCCGCCATTAACGCTCAACCGCACCATGCTGTCCTCTCCCGCCATCTTGACAACATGGGCGGGTTCCAGTTGAGGTGTATGGATTGGCGGCTAGCTGCTGGTGTCTGGTGGGTGGCCCGGGGCATGGGCAGGGTTGAGTTGGGAGAGGGTCCTGGCGCTGGTGCTTGGGCAGAGGGTGGGCAGAACAGAGGGCGATACCAAGGACACAAGCACCCAGCAGAGTGTCCTGGCCTGAGGGAAACTGCAGCAGTAGACAACGCATCTTCTGTATTAATTTCGGAGCCCAGTGCACTTGCCCCCTTAGAACCTCCCCTATTTGCACCCATGCTGCCCACATAACCTTCAGAAATAGAGGTAGGAAGGCCCTGCTTGCAAGCTTACAATCTACAGAGAAATAGGCACAAAGAAAGGTGCTGTTTATTGAATAATGGTCCAGCCAGATTGCATAGTTTCTTGGTGGGCTATATGGATATACTCAAATAGCAATGCTGACCAGAGGTCAGGAGGATGTCAGATTGAAGAAAAAGAAAATACTGTATGTAAGGATGTGTAGACTGTACATAGGGGATGTAATTAGATATGAATACAGTATATCTGTCTCATATTACCCAGTTTTGTGTTATTACTGCTGTTCCAATTGTAAAGCGCAATGGAATATGCTGTGCTACAGTATATAAGAAACTGATAAATAAATAAAAAAATAATATAGACATAGACAAACATCTTAAAAAATATATGTACTTTCCATGTAATTTAATATCTTACCATACTCAGAACTTATCAGATTTACACTAAGCTCCTCTGATGTAGAAGATCTTTTAATTTCAATTTTTCTTGCCCAAGTTCCTGATTTTAGCAGAACAGAATCCCTGAAAAAGGAAACGTATAGAATTAGAGATATCATTACAAACACAATATTAGCCAAAATAAATCTAAATTTATTTAGAGGAATGTGATGTACTTATAAGCTCAGCATTAAATACATGTCTTGGTTAACTCACTCATTCAGCAATGTTTTAGTGTATCGTCAATCCTTCCCACTATCCAGAGCAGTGGATGTACCTATGCTCCAATAGGACAGATTAAAGTGCAATGCAAACAGTATCCGGTCTTTTCCTCCACTTCCACTAATTCCAAGGATTCTAAAGCTCTTAAGGAGAACAAGAGTCCAAGCAATCCTCATTTCTCCGGACTGGCCAGCACTTAGGGTGTGTACACACGGTGAGATCCCTGCTATGTTCGATTTTGACTATGCGATTTCCCTTGAACTCCCCCAGAGCCCAGATAGCACAGATTGTACAGATTTTGACTGTCTGTGCTTGAGATTTTGTCTATGTACGATTTTGACTAAGTGACAATTTTGACTATACTTTGTACTAGATTGTACACTAGATAGTCAAGATTGACTTGCCTGCACAGTCTATCTAGCCTTACGATACCGACCCCACGGGAGCGCGCATCGGGATCGAATCTGTATCGCAAGCTGCTTAGCACCATGAGATATGCACTAACTTTTCATAAGATTTTGACTATATAGTCAAAATCTCACAGATTTATCTCACCGTGTGTACACACCTTTAGGGCGACACTCATTAGGTTGACCACTATTGGTCAACTTTCATTAGGTCGACATGCCAAAGATCGACACATGAAAGGGTCGACATGAGTTTTTCCCATTTTTTGAACTTTTTCATACTTTTACGATCCACATGGACTACGATTGGGAATAGTAACCTCTGCCGAGCAGCGGTAGCAGAGCAAGGCACCTTGCCCGAAGTTCGCTCACCATGCAAGGGGACACGGTGCACAAATTGGGGTTCCCAGCCACTTTACGAATAAAACGACACCCAAAAAATATAAAAAAAACTCATGTCGACCTTTTTTCATGTCAAATTTTCCATGTCGACCTAATGACCGTATCGACCTAAGCTAGCCATACATCAGACCAACTTTTCTCCAACACTCCAAACTTCCAACTTGTCTGTTCAACTAAAACAGTGCCCCACACATCTCACCAACTTTTTACCAGTGCTCCACACATCTAACCAACTTTTCATCAGACCAACCAACCTTCCAACTTCTGTCCAACTTGTGATGTCACCGAAGTAGGCGTACAGTGCCTGCCTACAGTTCTTCAGTTTTGTTTTGTTTTTTCATTTCAAAACATGCAGAAGTGTCTTTTTTTCAGTGAAACTGGGCTTTTCTTTCACCACCATACATTTATTAGATTTACTTATATTTACTTAGATTTACTTATTTACTGAACTATGGATACCAGCATGGTTGGGCTGCCAAGGCAAATATATATATATATATATATATATATATATATATATATAGTCACAGTGAACAGAGGCGGCACTCTCAGGACTTATAGTGGTAGTACAAATGAAGAAAAAACAGCTAAACCATAGCTCAATCGACAGAGCTATGGTTTAGCTGTTTTTTCTTCATTTGTACTACCACTATAAGTCCTGAGAGTGCCGCCTCTGTTCACTGTGACTATTTAGACCCGAGCCAGGGTTTATTCTTGGAAGGCACCTGGGCATATTTGTCGACTTTGCTGAGTGCCGGTGTATACGGATAGTATATATATATATATATATATATATATATACCAGATGTAGATATTCGGCACTCCCAATGTAGTAAAATGTACAGCTTGCCTGGTGCCCTCTTGAGCTTCAAAAAGCAAACATATCACAAACGATAGGCGGCACTCTAGGACTTTTCAAAAATCAAGAACATACGTGACCCTGTTCTGACAGCTTAACGTTTCGGTTTCGGTCATTTTCAATCCGCCACAGTTTGCTGGCGGAATCTAATAAAAAAAATTAAAAACATGTTTTTTTGTTGTTTTTTTATTGGTAATAGCATATCTATTTATATTAGAAGGGATTAGGTACTTGGTTTGTCTTTTTTGGAGGCACAAGTATTATTTATATATTTTTAAAAAGATTATTATTATTATTATTATTATTTTTTTTAAATGGAATGGGAAAAACCCGAAAAAAAATTGCGTGGGGTCCCCCCTCCAAAGCATAACCAGCCTCGGGCTCTTCGAGCCGGTCCTGGTTTTAAAAATCCGGGGGAAAAACGGACAGGGGATCCCCCGTATTTTTAAAACCAGCACCGGGCTCTGCGCCTGATGCTGGTGCAAAAAATACGGAGGGACAAAAAGAGTAGGGGTCCCCCGTATTTTTTACACCAGCATCGGGCTCCACTAGCTGGACAGATAATGCCACAGCCGGGGGTCACTTTTATACAGTGCCCTGCGGCCGTGGCATTAAATATCCAACTAGTCACCCCCTGGCCGGGGTACCCTGGGGGAGTGGGGACCCCTTCAATCAAGGGGTGTCCCCCCCCCCCAGCCACCCAAGGGCCAGGGGTGAAGCCCGAGGCTGTCCCCCCCATCCAAAGGCTGCGGATGGGGGGCTGATAGCCTTGAGAAAATGGAAAGAATATTGTTTTTTCCAGTAGTACTACAAGTCCCAGCAAGCCTCCCCCGCAAGCTGGTACTTGGAGAACCACAAGTACCAGCATGCGGGAGAAAAACGGGCCCACTGGTACCTGTAGTTCTAATGGAAAAAAAATACCCAAATAAAAACAGGAGACACACACCTTGAAAGTAAAACTTTATTCACACATGTCGACACACACATACTTACCTATGTTGACACGAAGCAGTCGGTCCTCTTCTCCAAGTAGAATCCACGGGTACCTGAAAATAAAAGATAACTATACTCACCTGATCCAGGGTCCAGATTATAATCCACGTACTTGGCAAAACAAACCGAACACCCGGACCAAACGGACTGAAAGGGGTCCCATGTTTACACATGGGACCCCTTTCCACGAATGCAGAGACACCCCCGTGACAGCTGTCACAGAAGTGTCTCTTCAGCCAATCAGGAAGCGCCTCTCCGTGGCACTCACCTGATTGGCTCTGTGCGCGTCTGAAGTGACAGAAGCGCATCGCACAGCTCCCTCCATTAGTTTCAATGGTGGGAACTTTCCGGTCAGCGGTGGGGTTACCCGCGGTCAGCCGCTGACCGCGGGTGACCTCACCGCTGACCGGACAGTTCCCACCATTGAATATGTGTGTGTGTGTGTGTGTGTGTGTGTGTCAGTGTATGTGGGTGTGACAGTATGTGTGTATACCAGTGTATATGTGTGTGTCACAGTGTACATACATGTGTATCAAAGTGTATATGTGTGTGTATCACAGTTTACATATGTGTGTATCAGTTATATATGTGTGTGTGTCAGTGTATGTGGGTGTGACAGTATGTCTGTATACCAGTGTATATGTGTGTGTCACAGTGTACATACATGTGTATCAAAGTGTATGTGTGTGTGTATCACAGTTTACATATGTGTGTATCAGTTATATATGTGTGTGACAGTATATGTGAGTGTGTCAGTGTATATAGGTGTGTCTCAGTGTGTGTGTGTGTGTGTGTGTGTGTGTGTGTGTGTGTGTGTGTGTGTGTGTGTGTGTGTGTGACATTGTGTATATATGTATATGTCAGTATGTGTGTGTATCTCACAGTGTATGAGTGTGTCACAGTGTCTATACAGTAGGTGTCTATCACAGTGTATATATGTGTGTCTATCACAGTGTATATAGGTGTGTCTCAGTGTGTGTGTGTGTGTGTGTGTGTGTGTGTGTGTGTGTGTGTGTGTGTGTGTGTGTGTGTGAGACAGTGTATATATGTATATATCAGTATGTGTGTGTATCTCACAGTGTATGAGTGTGTCACAGTGTCTATACAGTACGTGTCTATCACAGTGTATATAGGTGTGTCTCAGTGTGTGTGTGTGTGTGTGTGTGTGTGTGTGTGTGTGTGTGTGCGTGCGAGAGTGTGTATATATGTATATGTCAGTATGTGTGTGTATCTCACAGTGTATGAGTGTGTCACAGTGTCTATACAGTACGTGTCTATCACAGTGTATATATGTGTGTCTATCACAGTGTATATAGGTGTGTCTCAGTGTGTGTGTGTGTGTGTGTGTGTGTGTGTGACAGTGTGTATATATGTATATGTTAGTATGTGTGTGTATCTCACAGAGTATGAGTGTGTCACAGTGTCTATACAGTACGTGTCTATCACAGTGTATATATGTGTGTCTATCACAGTGTATATATGTGTGTCTATCACACTGTATATATGTGTGTATCAGTGTACATATGTGTCAGTGTATATATATATATATATATATATATATATATATATATGTGTGTATATCAGTGTACATATGTGTGTCAGTGTGTGTGTATATATATATATATGTGTGTGTCAGTGTGTATATATGTGTGTCTGGCTGGCGGGCGGTGAATTAGCGGTGCGGGCGGAGGGGGGGGTGAACTAGCGGTGCGGGCGGAGGGAGGCTGGCGGCTGTGATGGGAAGGAAGCTGGGCGGGTGAGATGGCCGAAGGAATAAAGACTGGGCGGGATGGATGAGGCGGCCGGCGGAGGAAAGGGACTGGCGGGCGGAGGGGGGTTAATTTGCGGTGCGGGAGGCTGGCGGTGCGGGACAGAGATGGACGGTGCAGTGTGGCTGTGCGGTGGCTGGTCACTGCGGCTGGGGCGGTGAGGTGGCCGGAGGGGGATTGGTCAGAGAGGGTCCTCTGCAGCCAGAGACAAAAGTAGGCAGACACTAGCAGCCAGTGTCCGCCTACTTATCGTTCAGTTGGGGGGAAAGTTTTCCCCTACACCTGAACGATTGGTTGGGAAAATCAAACAGGTTTGATTTTCCCAACTAGTTGGTCAGACCGTTTCTGACCGTTTTCTTTAGCGTGTGGGAGCAAACGGCTGATAATCGTTTGCTCCCACACACTGCCAGATTATCTTTCCAACCAGCCAACTAGTTGGCTGGTTGGAAAGATATCGTCCTGGTGTATGGCTAGCATTAGTCACTGTCGACCAATAGTGGTCAACCTAATGACTGTCGACCTAGTTACTATCGACTCTACGATCTACACCCAATGCAAAGTGTTTATATATTATTATTATTATTATACATTTTTTATTCCTTAAACCTGTTATAGATTTTGGTGTATTTGTGTTATTAAAACAAAAAAATCTTCAAAATAAAGAATTAATGTGATGTGAATTAAAAGAGATAGTGTTACTGCTGTCAATTAAGTTCTAGCTGTCGCAATGACATTCACAGAAATTCAATGGCAATTCTCCAGAATAGACTCCACTATGCCAATACATTCAGCCCCAGAGGAATTTTAGAAAATGAAAAGGACAATGAAAAAGAGAAACTTAGAAGCATAGAATTTAACGACAAATAAGAACCACTCTGCAGATGCCGGCAGCAATCGCACCCAAACGGAGCTACAATTGAATAGCTCCGTTTGGGTGCCATCTAGTGTCTGTTGTTGGATAAACATTTGATTCCGCCCATACTGTAGAGCCTAAAACATGAAAGTCAACACTGAAGTGCTCTAATTTGCTAATAGAGGAAAATCATTTTTAGTTGTGATCTAGTACTTCATATTAGGACTCTTTAAAATACCATCTACTGTAACAGTCTTGTTGGTTTAACAATATCAACAGTTTATTTATTTAATTATTTATTTTTCATATGTTCACCTGCATAAATCAAAGTGAGTTATCTTCTGTTTTTCATTTTTTGTGGTTGATATCCATTTGGTGGGGGACCACATTTTTTCACTCACAGTGGTTTGACATTTAATATATATGAGTTAACACTATGATTTGCATTTAAAAGAGAGTTGCAACTTTTCAACATTTACTAATTTTTCTTACATTTCTTTTTTCCCATACTTGAAACTTTGATTTTAATCTGACATTTTGAAACATAATATAGTGTAATTGTGTGACATGTACAGTAAAAAAATGTTTGAATGTCTAAAGGTAACTCACTTAACATTTGTTCCAAATCTACTAGTCATCACTCACATAATTCTCTGCTTGAAGACAACTTGGTTATCAGAGTCTCCGATAATGAGTGTTACATGATGAAAATCAGGTGCTGTTCTTCTCTTCTGTAGCTGCTCAAAGTTTTTTAACATTATGGTGACAACAATTTCGGCTACCGTAGGACTATATCTTGAGGTCTAACAAAGGAAATAAATGTATGTATAGTAATCAAGTGTCATGCTAAAGAACTTAGTCCCTCATTCCGAGTTGTTCGCTCGCTAGCTGATTTTAGCAGCATTGCAAACGCTAGGCCGCCGCCCTCTGGGAGTGTATCTTAGCTTAGCAGAATAGCGAACGAAAAATTAGCAGAACTGCTACTAAATATTTTCTTGCAGTTTCTGAGTAGCTCCAGACCTACTCCTAGATTGCGATCAGCTCGGTCCGTTTAGTTCCTGGTTTGACGTCACAAACATGCCCTGCGTTCGGCCAGCCACTCCCCCGTTTCTCCAGACACTCCCGCGTTTTTACCTGGCACGCCTGCGCTTTTTAGGACACTCCCGGAAAATGCTCAGTTACCACCCAGAAATGCCCCTTTCCTGTCAATCATTTACCGATCAGCAGTGCGACTGAAAAGCGCTGCACAGACAACAGCAAAACTGCTAAGTTTTTAGTTAAATAACTAAGCGCATGCGCGCTGCGTACCATGCGCATTTAGCAACAAATCACAGCATAGCGAAAATCGGCAACGAGCGAACAACTCGGAATGACCACCTTAAAGAGAAAATATGCATAATTTATATGTAAGCAAACTGAATGAATTCCCCCACCATAATATATTTGCATTTGTGGGTCAGGCCAAAATCAAACACTTAGAGAAAATAGGATTTTAATTACCTACCGGTAAATCCTTTTCTCGGAGTCCGTAGAGGATGCTGGGGTCCACATTAGTACCATGAGGTATAGACGGGTCCACTAGGAGCCATTGGCACTTTAAGAGTTTGAGAGTGTGGGCTGGCTCCTCCCTCCATGCCCATCCTACCAGACTCAGTCTAGAAACTGTGCCCGAGGAGACGGACAACTTCGAGAGAAGGATTTTACACACATACAGCTCACACATACAAGGCAAACCAAGCTAACCAGCATGAAAACTCAGCAACGGCTGAACAAGATTACTTAACCAAGTAACAAAACAGTACTTTATCAAGAACTAAGCAGCACTGAACGAAGTAACCACTGCAGGATCACGAAGCGCTGAGCAGGCGCCCAGCATCCTCTACGGACTACGAGAAAAGGATTTACCGGTAGGTAATTAAAGTCCTATTTTCTCTTACGTCCTAGAGGATGCTGGGGTCCACATTAGTACCATGGGGATATACCAAAGCTCCCAGAACGGGAGGGAGAGCGCGGAGGCTCCTGCAGAACTGATTGACCAAACATCAGGTCCTCAGAGGCCAAAGTATCGAACTTGTAGAACTTAGCAAACATGTTTGACCAAGACTAAGTAGCCGCTCGGTAAAGCTGAGACACCCCGGGCAGCCGCCCATTACAAACCCACCTTACGAGTAGAGTGGGCCTTAACAGATGTAGGACACAGCAATCCTGCCGTAGAATACACATGCTGGATAGTGAACCTGATCCAGCGAGAGATAGTCTGCTTAGAAGCAGGACACCCAATTTTCTTGGGATCATATAGGACAAACAGAGAGTACGATTTTCTGTGACGAGCAGTCCTCTGCACATAGATTTTCAGAGCCCTTACAACATCCAAGGACTTTGATGAAATTGAGGAGTCAGTAGCAACTGGCACCACAATAGGTTGGTTGATATGAAATGCCGACACAAACTTCGGGAGGAACTGCTGACGTGTCCGGAGCTCAGCCCTATCTTCATGGAAGATCAAGTAGGGGCTCTTACAAGACAAAGCCACAACTCCGACACACATCTAGCAGAAGCTAAGGCCAACAAAGTGACAGCCTTCCACGTGAGAAACTGGACCTCAACCTCTAGTAGAGGCTCAAACCAATGTGATTGGAGGAACTGTAACACCACGTTAAGATCCCAGGGCGCCGTAGGCGGCACAAAGGGAGGCTTGATATGCAGAACCCCTTTCAAGAAAGCCTGAACCTCAGGGAGGGAAGCCAATTGTTTCTGGAAGAAAATGGATAGGGCCGAAATCTGGACCTTTACGGAACCCAACCTCAGACCCATATCCACACCAGCTTGTAGGAAGAGGAGAAACCGTCCCAGTTGAAACTCCACCGTAGGAAATTTCTTGGACTCACACCAAGATACATACTTTTTCCAAATGCGATGGTAATGTTTAGACGTTACTCCCATCCTAGCCTGTATCAGGGTAGGGATAACCTTGTTCGGAATGCCCCTCCGAGCTAAGATCTGGCATTCAACCTCCATGCCGTCAAATATAGCTGCGGTAAGTCTTGATAAGCGAACGGCCCCTGCTGCAGCAGGTCCTCCCGAAGAGGAACAGGCCTCGGGTCTTCCAGCAGTAGATCCAGAAGAACCGCGTACCAAGCCCTTCTTGGCCAGTCCAGAGAAATGAGGATTGCTTGAACTCTTGTTCTCCTTATGAGCTTTAGAATCCTTAGAATTAGTGGAAGTGGAGGAAACACGTACACCGACTGGAACACCCACAGAGTTACCAGGGTGCCCAACCCCACTGCTTGCGGGTCTCTTGACCTGGAGCAATACCTCCAAAGTTTTTTGTTGAGGCGGGAGGCCATCATGTCTATTTGAGGAACCCCCCAAAGATTTGTCACCTCCGGATGGAGGCCCAACTCTCCTGGATGGAGATCATGTCTGCTGAGGAAGTACGCTTCCCAGTTGTCCATTCCCGGAATGAAAATTGCTGACAGTGTTAACGCATGCTTTTCTGCCCAGAGGATGATTCTGGTCACCTCTGACATTGCAGCTCTGCTCTTTGTTCCGCCTTGTCAGTTTATGTAGGCCATTGTCGTTACATTGTCCGACTGCACTTGAATGGGTCGATCTCGCAGAAGATGTGTTGCTTGGAGAAGACCGGCTATTAGTTCCAGAATGTTTATCGGAAGACCGGATTCCAGACTTGAACACCTTCCATGGAAGGTTACCCCTTGAGTGACTGCGCCCCAGCACTGGAGACTTGCATCCGTGGTTAGAAGGACCCAGTCCTGAATCCCAAACCTGCGGACCTCCAGATGGTGAGGCAATTGTAGCCACCAGAGGAGTGAAATCCTTGCTTTCGGCGACAGCCGTATGCTCAGGTGCATATGTAGATGAGAACCCGACCACTTGTCTAGGAGATCCAATTGGAAGGATCGAGCATGAAACCTCCCAAACAGCAGAGCCTTGTAAGAGGCAACCATCTTCCCCAGAAGATGAATGCACTGATGACTCGATACCCTGGCTGGCTTCAGGACATCCCGAACCATTGATTGTATCACCAACGCTTTTTCCACCGGTAGAAACACCCTCTGCACTTCTGTGTCGAGGATCATCCCCAGGAAAGACAATCTCCTTGTCGGTTCCAAATGTGACTTTGGAAGGTTCAGGATCCAACCATGGACCCTGAGCAGATGAGTCGTGAGAACAATGGACTGCAACAGCTTCTTCCTGGATGACGCCTTTATCAGCAGATCGTCCAGGTATGGAATTATGTTCACTCTCTGTCTGCGGAGGAGAATCATCATCTCTGCCATCACCTTGGTGAACACCCTCAGTGCCGTGGAGAGTCTGAATGGCAGTGCCTGAAACTGATAGTGACTGTCTAACAGTGCAAATCTGAGATAAGCCTGGTGCGGAGGCCAAATCGGAATGTGGAGATACGCATCCTTAATATCCAGGGATACCAGAAACTCCCCCTCCTCCAGACCTGAGATCACCTCTCTCAGAGACTCCATTTTGAATTTGAACTCCCTTAGATAAGGGTTTAGTGATTTCAAGTTCAAAATTGGTCTGACCGAACCATCCGGTTTCGGTACCACGAAAAGGTTTGAATAGTAACCCATGTTGTGCATATGAGGTGGAACTGGAACAATGACCCCTGACTTTTCCAAATTTTGGATAGCTTCCAGTAGGACATTTCTGTCTGTCAGTAAAGCTGGCAAGCCTGATTTGAAGAATCGGTGAGGTGGGGTTTCTTGAAACTCCAGTTTGTACCCCTGGGACACAATATCCTGTACCCAGGGGTCCAAGCCGGACAACACCCAGACGTGGCTGAAACGTCTTAGTCTCGCCCCCACCAGCCCGTCCTCCAGGCTGTGTGGTCCACCGTCATGCTGAGGATTTTGAGGTACCAGAAGCAGGCTTCTGGTCCTGGGAGCCTCTGGGTGCAGGCTTTTTGTATTTTGCCCGCCCACCTCTAAAGAAGGTGGTAGGAGGCTTGGACTTTTTTGTCTTAGCGGTCCGAAAGGACTGCGATGCAGACAAAGAAAAGGGTTTCTTCGTAGGAGGCGTAGCTGAGGGAAGAAAATGTGACTTACTCCCGGTTGCCGTGGAAATCCACGCATCCAATGATTCCCCAAATAGAGCCTGACCTCCTGACCTGTGTAGGGTAGGCTCTCCAGACTTCTCCTGGATTCCGCGTCTGCAGAACATTGGTGTAGCCAGAGTCCTTGCGATCTGAGACAGACATGGAAGACATTCTTGCAGTCAGCGTACCCAGGTCCTTCATGGATTCCACCATGAACCCCGCAGAATCCTGTATATTACGTAAAAACAATTCAATGTCACTTCTATCCATTGAATCCAAATCCTCTAGTAAAGTGCCTGACCACTTTACTATAGCTTTAGAGATCCATGCACAGGCAATAGTAGGCCTCAGCGCCACCCCTGAAGCAGTGTATATGGATTTGAGCATAGTTTCAATCTTACGATCAGCCGGATCTTTTAACGTGGTAGATCCAGGGACAGGTAAAACCACCTTTTTCAACAGTCTGGAAACAGATGTGTCAACTATGGGTGGGTTTTCCCATTTTTTTTTATCTTCCTCAGGGAAGGGAAAAGCAACCAGAATCCTTTTGGGAATCTGGAATGTTTTCTCTGGGTTTTCCCAGGATTTTTAAAATAAAGCATTTAATTCCTTAGACGCAGGGAAGGTTAGCGAGGCTTTCTTATTGTCTGTGAAGTAAGCCTCCTTAACCTGCTCAGGTGTTGTGTCAGTAATATTTAACACATCTCTAATGGTCTCAATCATTAGCTGCACCCCCTTTGCAAGGGATGCCGCCCCCCTCAGCACCTCCCCATCACCGTCTGCCATGTCAGAGTCGGTATCCATGTTATCTTGCATAATCTGGGCAAGTGCACGTTTCTGTGAGTGTATGCTAGGGGATTTTGAAGGAATAGGAACAGAACCTGACCAAACTGCCATAGACGTCTTTAAAACCTGAGTTTCAGTTTCAGTATGAGCTACCCTAGTAGAGATCTGAGAGATCATACCCTTAATAGAGGTTAATCACTCAGGCTCATTAACATGGATCTGAGACAAGACATTACATTCCTGTGTACATGGAATGGATTCCTCCTGAGAGGAAATGTCCTCTGCAGCATAAGACACAGAGTCCCTAGACATGGCTATGTGAGACAACAAACACCCACACACAGGGAAATGTCAGACACAGTTTCCCCCCAAGTATGCGACAGAGAAACACAGAGATTGGAGCCAACCCACACACAGCGCTTCCTAGGTAGATATAACACAACCACCTGGCGCTTACTGTGTAACTTAATAGACTACACAGTATTTACACAGCCTCCCCCCCCATCCCCCTTCTACAACTCCCAGGTACCACACAGGATAACTGGAGTTGCTTGGAGGGACAGCTCTCCCTGTCAGCATCTCTGTACAGGATCTGCAGGCAGGAAAATGGCGCTGAATGCTGCTGGGTCCGCTCTGAGGAGAAGCTCCGTCCACTGAAAATGGCGCTGCTTCCCGCTCTTCATTTCTTTATACTGGCCTGAGGAATTGTGCTGGCAGCGTTACCGAGGTCCCTGACAGCCTTGGTGACCAGTGTAGGGTATAGGCGCTGGCTCAGGGCGCCTCTCACAGTGCTGCACTATGTACCGCTGAGCCTCTGGAGCGCAGTTAATATTGCGCTCCCACTCTGTTGCCGCCATCTTCACACCGGCTCCCCGCTTGCTATGGGGGGTCAGTGACTCACTCGTCACCGGAATCTTCTGGCTCTGTTAGGAGGTGGCGGCAGTGCTGCAGGAGTGAGCGGTCACCTGGGGCGGCTAACGATCATCACCCTCAGGAGCTAATGTCCTGTCAGCGGAGATAGTGACTCGAACCCCGCAGGGCGGACACTACTCCCCCCCTAAGTCCCACGAAGCAGGGAGACTGTTGCCAGCAGCCTCCCTTTGCCTAATTCTAATAAAAACAATAAAACTAGAAAAACTCATATGGAGCTCTCCTAGCTGTGACTGGCTCCTCCGGGCACATTTTCTAAACTGAGTCTGGTAGGAGGGGCATAGAGGGAGGAGCCAGCCCACACTCTCAAACTCTTAAAGTGCCAATGGCTCCTAGTGGACTCATCTATACCCCATAGTACTAATGAGGACCCCAGCATCCTCTAGGACGTAAGAGAAATGTATCTTTACAGAATATGTTTTGTACATACAGTACAAAACATATATTTTTTTTTAGTAATAAATGACTTAGGGGAACAGGAGTGTACCCAGCATGAGGCATCTTCTGGTAAATGTCTCTGGGCCTGAGTCAGAGATGTACACTAATGCACCTGCAGCTGTGATCCCGTACACAGTGAATATGCGATAATATGCTGTAGCTGCCTTTGAATGTATGGAGACACCCACAGATGGATTCACAGATCCAAGCAACTGCATATAAATATGAAGCAGTGGTCGCAGTAATCGATCATCTGAGTAAGTCCAGGGTCACGCAGAATGGCCACGGGAACTGAGACACTGGCGCCATGTTTTCTGCATATGGGATCGCAGTTGTAGGCTGAGGCACATCCCAGATATGGTTGTGCATTTTTGCCTCCACTCTCCCTGCCCCTCCCTGATGATCAATCACTTTTGGGTAGAAAAAGCCTCACTGTGAGCTGCATCACTAAAGGTACCTTGGCATGTGCACAGTATGACCGTGACGCATGTGCAGTTGGCTGATAATTGCTCAACTCTGAAACTATCAGCATTGTATACATCTCTGAATTAGGCCCTTTGTTGGTATAATGTAGCTAAATTATCACTGTTTTCTACTTTCTAGTTCAGTTTAATATTGCTAGGACTCAGAAGAGGAGATTTTGGGGGTCATTCCGAGTTGATCGCTAGCTGCTTTCGGTCGCTGCGCAGAGATCAGGCAAAAAAACGGCACTTCTGCGCATGTGTATGCGGCGCAATGCACACACGCATCGTACTATTACAACGAACGATGTAGTTTCACATAAGGTCTAGCGAAGCTTTTCAGTCGCACTGCTGGCCGCAGAGTGATTGAGAGGAAGAGGGCGTTTCTGGGTGTCAACTGACCGTTTTCAGGGAGTGTTTGAAAAAACGCAGTCGTGCCAGGAAAAACGCAGGCGTGGCTGGGCGAACGCAGGTCGTGTTCGTCACGTCAAAACAGGAACTAAACAGTCTGAAGTGATCGCAAGCGCTGAGTAGGTCTGAAGCTACTCTGAAACTGCACTAAATTATTTTGTAGCCGCTCTGCGATCCTTTCGTTCGCACTTCTGCTAATCTAAAATACACTCCCAGTGGGAGGCGGCATAGCGTTTGCACGGCTGCTAAAAACTGCTAGCGCGCGAACAACTCGGAATGACCCCCTTTATTCTTTATGGCTGCGAAGTTCCATCTGAAATGGTTGGGAAAAGGCGCTTTGTATATAGTGACATCGCTAATTTATACTTACAACCCAAAGAGGTGTATACAAAAACTAGCACTGCTTTGCTACTGTAATATAGTGATATGAATTAATTCTGCCCAAAGATTTTTTTTATTTTACTACCCGTATTTGTACTTTTATGGTAGTTTGCATAATGAATGTGAAGGGCACCTTTGCAGTTGTGGCCTTGGGCAACAGAAGAATAAGGAAAATCCCTAGGTGGGAAGACTTTGGGCGGGATGTAATGGTGTGCGATTTTTTGCACACATTCCAACTCGCACCTTCTCGCTCTTTGAGAAGGTGTGAGTTGGCGGCGGTGTTAGTAAAAAACGCAACCTGCATGCGAGGTCTGGCAAAAAAACAGACCTGAAACCTATTGGTCAAATTCGTACCTTGTAATGCGATATGCATTACAAGGTGCAAATTTAGACAAAAGCATGCACAGATCAGTGAGATCCGAGCATGCTTCTGTGTGTTAAAGTAAAGAAAGAATTAAAAAGTAAAAAAAAACACGCAGGTTTCCCCCAAAAGCATAACCAGCCCCAGGCTCTTTGAGCCAGTCCTGGTTGCAAAAATATGGTAAAAAAATTGAGTAGGGTTCTCCGTATTCAAACAACCAGCATCGGGCTCTTGGACGGGTCCTGGTTCCAAAAATATGGGGGACAAAAGAAGTAGGGGTTAACACATGGATCCCCTTTCCCCAAATGCCAGGACCCCTCTTGACTTCTGTAAGTTGGGGACCCACCAGCCAATCAGGGAGCACCACATCATAGCGATCTCCTGATTGGCTGTGCGCTCCTGACTTGCCAATCAAGCGGAGTGCATAGGCAGTAATGGAGAGAGAAATCCCCATGATTGCCTATAGTGGGAACCTTGCGGTCTGCGGTAGACCGCAAGGTTAATCGAGGTCACTCGCAGCCCATTACATTGGTAGAGTTTGCAAAATGTGCACATTTGTGCAAACTCGCACTCCATTACATTTGGCCCTTTATATCTTTAATTTATTTGTAACATATAATACTACTGATTTCACAGAAAACATTTATAAAGTGATTTAATGGCAGACCTGCTCAATGCCAAGTTCATACTTTGGAAGATATATCACAGATTCTTTTATTTGATTTCCAAATGGAGGGTGTCTGTTCACAATCTGTAAAAGCATATAATATTGAGAAGAGGACAAAGATATTAAGTTATAAACATAAAATATATACATGTGTTAAACAATGGTGTATATACAGTAACATTAACCCATTTTTGCCCGAGTTCACACTTCTCTGTTAAAGTATTTTAAACAGACACTGTTGCTACATATATATGATACAAAACAAAATTTCCGTTGGTAAAGTGTTCGCATATGGGATGGTTAAATTGTGCATCTTTGTCATGACATGGCTATGTTTTCCCAAATGAGGTCACATGATCTCCAGAAAGACACATAGTTGCCTGGTGGCCACAAGGGAAGGAGGGTGTATTTTCACCCTAACAGAGACAATGAGCCTCTTGGTGGATGTAGGGCGAGCGCTGCACTAGGTCTGTTTCTCCAAGGGCCAGTTTCTCCATGTTTGGCACTTTATTGGGGTCTAAAAAGAACGGAGTAGAAGGCTTGTGTTTTTATTGTGTATTGCTGACTTGTGTATTGCTGATTTGTGTTTTTATTGTGTATATGCTGGATGAAGACCAGACTGTTCATTGGCCAATTGAAAGAGTTTCAGCTGTGTGGGGAGCTACAAGGAGTGTATTTTCCTTGTCTATTTAGGTTGCTTCCGATTGATTTGTTGGGGTGCTCATGCAGTCATTATGTGGCATGTTGGGTGAGGGAAGCTTGGATGTAAAAGAATGCATCCATCTTAGTTAAACATATGTAACAGCTACATTGGTCTTTGTTCTATAACAATTAGTTTTGGTTGCAGTGTTTTATGTCCATCTTATACATGTATGTCAAAGGCAGACAGCCATTCTGTTAAATGAAGGTCAGTACAAATAGACATGTTGGTAACACTCAGCCCCCAAGCTCTTACATGTTAGATATTTTACATTTGTAATTGAATATAAAGATTTTAGAAAAACAAATTTCCTGACAGATTGGGTACCAATCATATGGAAAATCTATCCCCCAGTATGGCACATAGCAGCTACTACTGTCCTGGTAACCCATCCTTGACAAAGACGCCAGGTGTGTTGAAACGCTTTGGTGGAAGTGACCAGGGGAGACTGCTAGAATTCCTTGTCGGCACCATCAAGTCTTATTTTCACCATCGTGGTATGGGATAAACCCAGGATTCCACTCTCCAGTGACTGGCGATTATGTGAACTTAGACCTGTGTATGAGCCGATGTGGATGGAAGCAATAAAACCTTGTTTTAATGTTTGTTTGATGTGATGAAAAAATTGGTGTGCATCTTACCCGTCTAATGGTGGATTCATATATGGAAGTGGCAGTGGAAAAAGATACCTTTATGTGCATCTACATCGCATAATAGCATGTAAGCAAATGTGAGCATCAGTGCTGTTTATTTTACGAGGTGCACATCCATTGGTTTGAAGGGGAGCACAACCAGTGGATGTTATCTAAAAGAAAATCACATTAAATTCTTCCTTTCTTCACCTATGGGGAGCTATCAGAGATGTGAATAGACATTAGACATTTATACGCTATATTGTGTGGGTTTTTTTGCATATACCCGGAGTATATTGTGGACTTGTGAGAGCCATAAGAAGCCTCCTTATGATAAGTATTACATTCCGGTGTTTCAGATATTAGATTGGATTTTTTTCTATTTTGATATACCTCCTTACCCTACCAATGAGAAAGTGTCCTTCAATAAATCAGTAACACAAACTAAGGAAAAAATAAGATTTTACTTACCGGTAAATCTATTTCTCGTAGTCCGTAGAGGATGCTGGGACTCCGTAAGGACCATGGGGAATAGACGGGCTCCGCAGGAGATAGGGCACTTTAAGAAAGCTTTGGACTCTGGGTGTGCACTGGCTCCTCCCTCTATGCCCCTCCTCCAGACCTCAGTTAGGGAAACTGTGCCCAGAGGAGATGGACAGTACGAGGAAGGATTTTTGTAAATCTAAGGGCGAGATCCATACCAGCCACACCAATCACACTGTATAACTTGTGATAAACTACCCAGTTAACAGTATGAACAACAACATAGCCACGGTTCAACCGATAAACTATAACATAACCCTTATGTAAGCAATAACTATATACAAGTCTTGCAGAAGAAGTCCGCACTTGGGACGGGCGCCCAGCATCCTCTACGGACTACGAGAAATAGATTTACCGGTAAGTAAAATCTTATTTTCTCTAACGTCCTTGAGGATGCTGGGACTCCGTAAGGACCATGGGGATTATACCAAAGCTCCCAAACGGGCGGGAGAGTGCGGATGACTCTGCAGCACCAATTGAGCAAACAGGAGGCCCTCCTCAGCCAGGGTATCAAACTTATAGAACTTTGCAAAGGTGTTAGACCCCGACCAAGTAGCTGCTCGGCACAACTGTAATGCCGAGACCCCTCGGGCAGCCGCCCAAGTAGAGCCCACTTTCCTAGTGGAATGGGCCTTAACCGATTTCGGTAACGGCAATCCTGCCGTAGAATGCGCCTGCTGAATCGTGTTACAGATCCAGCGAGCAATAGTCTGCTTTAAAGCAGGAGCGCCAACCTTGTTGGCCGCATACAGAACAAACAGAGCTTCAGTCTTCCTGATTCTAGCCGTTCTGGTCACATAAATCTTCAAAGCCCTGACCACGTCCAGGGACTCGTGTCACGATCCGGGTATCTGGACGCCATTACTTACCCTTCAGATGCCTCCTAAGGCTGGCTCAGCGTTCCAGGACCGGATCCCGCTGTTCCTGAGTTTCCACATGCAGAATGTCAGAGTGGTGATTTCATCAGCCGCGGCCTCCGCTGTGCCCGCGTGGTTAAATGTGCGCTTGTCAGTCTGGGGTCTCCTGTCTCCTGTGGCCGGCGTCGCCATTACTGTTTCAATTCTCACATGGATTACAAACCAAACTTCCCTCCAAGTGTCTGCATGGGCGCAGCCATCTTGGATTTTGTCATCTGATTATTTCCACCAATCTGCTGTCTGTATTGTTGATTTGCATAATTGCCTAGCCAACCCCTTCCTTGCTGCAGGTATAAGTATGCTGTGCCTGAGCAAGGAAGGCGTCAGTGCTTTGGTTGTCTAACCTAGTTCCAGTTTGTCTCTCTCCTGTGGTTGTCTTCCAGGTTCCAGCTCCTGTCTCCAGACTTCTGCTATAGAGACCCGCACCAGCATTCCATCTGCGGTGTAGCCTGACTCTCCGATCCATTCTGGACTCACCTGTTTCCAGCTACAACAATCACCTGCTTCCAGCCCAGCTTCCAGCAGTGTACAGCTTCTCTTAAAGGGCCGGTGTCCTTTCTGCAGTTTACCACTCTCCACCGGTATTATTATTTCACCGCTCTCAAACAATCACCTGCTTCCAGCCCAGCTTCCAGCAGTGTATAGCTTCTCTTAAAGGGCCGGTGTCCTTTTCTGCAGTTTACCACTCTCCACCGGTATTATTATTTCACCGCTCTCAAAACTCCAAACTTCATTATTATTTCATCGCTCTCAAGTTCGTTTATTATTTAACTGGTTCCAGCCAGTATCCACTCCGTACCAACAACAGTCTGGTTCCAGCCAGTATCCACAGCAGCCGTTTTACCTTCAGCAGCCCAGCCTTTCCTGGAACATCAGCTGGTACGATCCTGGGTTCTCTCCATTGCTACAGTCAGGCCTGGTAAGGACTTTCCAACTAGAAGATTATAAGAACTGTCTCACACTACCAGTGCCTGTGGCCCTTGCCACCCTGTAGTACCCAGGAATTGTATTTATCCTCTGTTGACTTTTATGTTTCCTTTTACTGCTGCTGTGTTACGGAGTTTGTCATAATAAACATCATTGACTTTTATCCTGGTTGTCGTGGTCACGCCTTCGGGCAGTTATTCTACATGTTACTTACATGTCTAGGGGTCTGATACAACCTCCCAGGTTCCGTTACATCTCAGCCCCTACAACTGAGGCTGCCTCCCGTCAGCTCAGGCCCTCAGTTGTGACAGTAAGCACTGACCTAATGAATCCAGCCGGAGACCAGGATCAAGCGGCCAGGCCGATGCAAGAACTGGCAGCCCGACTTGAACATCAGGAGGCTGCACAGGGCCACATCATCCGCTGTCTCCAGGATCTCTCTACACGGCTGGATGGGATTCAAACGACCCTCCGTGGACCTGGCACGTCCGGTGCGTCCACTACAGTGACACCAGCTGTAACCCCACCCTCCTTACCCATTTCCAGTCCACATCTTCATCTTCCAACGCCAGCAAAATTTGATGGATCTCCAAGGTTCTGCAGGGGATTTCTCAATCAATGTGAAATCCACTTTGAGCTTCTACCTGGCAATTTCTTCAGTGACCGTACCAAAATTGCCTATATCATCTCCCTTCTCAGTGGCTCAGCCCTTGACTGGGCATCACCTTTATGGGAGAAGTCTGATCCCCTGCTATCCTCCTATACTGACTTTGTAGCTACATTCAGGCGCATCTTCGACGAGCCAGGCCGGATAACATCTGCTTCATCTGAGATTCTCCGTTTACGCCAGGGAACACGTACTGTGGGACAGTATCTTATACAGTTTAAAATCCTGGCATCCGAACTGGCATGGAACGATGAGGCCCTGTATGCTGCATTCTGGCATGGCTTATCAGAACGCATCAAGGATGAGTTAGCTACCAGAGACTTGCCCTCTAAGTTGGATGAGCTAATTTCTCTTTGCACGAAGGTTGATCTACGTTTCAGAGAGAGAGCAACCGAGCGAGGAAGATCATCTACTCCTAAATCTTCTGCTCCTCCTCCTCGTCAACCATCTCCATCCAAGGATGAGCCTATGCAAATTAGTCGTTCCCGTCTATCTCCCGCTGAGCGCCGAAGACGTCTCTCTGAGTCTCTCTGTCTCTACTGTGCAGCTCCGTCGCACACTATCAATGCCTGTCCCAAACGTCCGGGAAACTCCAGATCCTAGCTCGCCAAGGAGAGGGCCGGCTAGGAGTAATGATCTCCTCTCCATCTCCTCATGACTGTAACCTCCCAGTGTCGCTCCAAATTGCTCAACGTTACAGGAACGTCATTGCCCTCCTTGATTCCGGAGCAGCTGGGAATTTCATAACCGAAGCTTATGTTAAACGGTGGTCCCTACCCACCGAGAGACTGTCCTCGTCCATCTCTTTGACTGCCGTGGATGGCAGCAAGATTTTTGACGCAGTCATTTCCTTAAGGACTCTTCCAGTTCGTCTGAGAGTGGGAGTTCTTCATTCTGAGTATATTTCTTTTTTAGTGATTCCAAGAGCCACACATCCAGTGGTTTTAGGCCTTCCATGGCTCCGTCTCCACAACCCATCAATTGACTGGACGACTACGCAAATACTGGCATGGGGTCCCTCCTGTGCTGAAACTTGTTTAGCCAAAGTTCTTCCTGTTTGTTCTTCCTTCCCCAGGTCATCTGATGTTCCGCCTCCTCCATATCAAGACTTCATGGACGTGTTCAGTAAAGCCTCTGCTGATATCCTTCCTCCTCATAGAGAATGGGACTGCCCAATCGACCTCATTCCAGGGAAGGTTCCACCGCGAGGCCGAACTTATCCGTTGTCTCTGCCTGAGACACACTCCATGGAAGAGTACATCAAAGAGAACCTGGCGAAGGGTTTCATCCGACCATCTTCTTCTCCAGCCGGCGCAGGCTTCTTCTTCGTTAAGAAGAAAGACGGTGGTCTGCGTCCGTGCATCGACTACAGAGGTCTGAACGACATTACCGTCAAGAACCGATACCCTTTACCCCTGATTACCGAGCTCTTTGATAGAGTTAGTGGTGCAACTATTTTCACAAAGCTGGACTTGAGGGGTGCCTACAATCTCATCCGAATCCGTGAGGGTGACGAGTGGAAGACCGCCTTTAACACCCGTGACGGACATTATGAGTACCTCGTCATGCCCTTCGAATTGAGCAACGCTCCAGCAGTCTTCCAGCACTTCGTGAATGAGATTTTCAGGGACATCTTGTACCGCCATGTCGTGGTTTATCTAGACGACATCCTCATCTTTGCTAATAATCTCGAAGATCATCGTTTCTGGGTAAAGGAGGTTCTTTCCCGTCTCCGTGTCAATCACCTCTATTGTAAATTGGAGAAGTGTGTGTTTGAAGTTAAAACCATTCCGTTTCTAGGTTACATTGTGTCCGGTTCCGGACTAGAGATGGATCCTGAGAAACTCCAAGCAATCCAGAATTGGCCTATACCCTTAAGCCTCAAAGGGGTCCAGAGGTTCTTAGGGTTCGCCAATTATTATAGAAAATTTATACAAGACTTTTCCACCATTGTGGCGCCTATCACTGCATTAACCAAGAAAGGTGCTAATCCGTCCAAGTGGTCCGAGGAAGCTACACAAGCCTTTCACCTTCTGAATCAACGGTTCATCTCTGCACCAGTTCTGAAACAGCCCGACACCGACTCTCCTTTTATCTTAGAGGTAGATGCCTCCTCCGTTGGAGTAGGAGCAGTGTTATCCCAGAGGGCCAAAGATGGACATCTACATCCTTGCAGTTTCTTCTCCCGGAAGTTCTCCCCAGCTGAGCGCAACTATGCCATTGGCGATCAGGAGTTGCTAGCCATCAAGCTCGCTCTGGAGGAGTGGAGATACCTGTTGGAGGGAGCTTCCCACTCAATCACCATACTTACCGACCACAAAAATCTTTTATATCTCAAAGGCGCACAATGTCTGAATCCTCGTCAGGCCAGATGGGCACTTTTCTTCTCTAGGTTTGACTTTAAACTCCAGTTCTGTCCGGGTTCTCAGAATCGTAAGGCCGATGCCCTTTCCCGCTCATGGGAGCAAGAAAATGAGTCCGAGTCTGCAGACAAGCATCCTATTATTAATCCGTTGGCATTCTCCACGGTAGGGATGGACTCTACGCCTCCACCAGGGAAAAGTTTTGTTAAGCCAGTTCTAAGGAAGAAGCTCATGCATTGGGCCCATGCTTCCCGTTTTGCTGGACATACAGGCATTCAGAAAACCCTTGAATTTATTTCTAGGTCCTACTGGTGGCCAACTCTGAAGAAGGACGTTATGGAATTTATTGCCTCCTGCCCAAAGTGTGCCCAACACAAAGTCTCCCGCCAGTCGCCTGCGGGGCAACTGGTTCCATTATCTGTTCCCCGTCGACCTTGGACCCATTTGTCGATGGGCTTTGTTTCCGATCTACCTATCTGCAACAAGTTTAATACCATCTGGGTGGTAGTTGACCGGTTCACCAAGATGGCACATTTCATCCCTCTCACCGGTCTTCCGTCAGCTTCCAAGTTGGCTCAAGTGTTTATACAAGAGATCTTCCGACTTCACGGTCTTCCTGAAGAGATCATCTCGGATCGTGGAGTACAATTTGTAGCCAAATTTTGGCGAAGTTTGTGTCAAGCCCTCCAAGTCAAGTTAAAGTTTTCCACGGCTTACCATCCTCAGACCAATGGTCAAACCGAGAGGGTGAATCAGGACTTGGAGGCCTTCCTCCGTATATATGTGTCTTCCTCTCAAGATGACTGGGTTCAACTTCTTCCTTGGGCCGAGTTCAGCCACAACAATCAATACCATTCCTCATCTTCTTCTACACCATTCTTCATTAATTATGGATTCCACCCTAAAGTCCCAGAATTCCAACCGCTTCCCGCAACTTCTGTTCCAGCAGTGGATGTCACCTTGCGTCAGTTTTCAAATAACTGGAGGAACGTCCACGCAGCCCTGCTTAAAGCCTCATTCAGGTATAAGAAGTTTGCCGATAGGAAGCGTAGAGCGGTTCCTGCTCTCAAGGTGGGTGATCGTGTGTGGCTGTCCACGAAGAATTTGAGGTTGAGAGTTCCCAGCATGAAATTTGCACCTCGCTACATCGGACCCTTCAAGATTGAACAAGTCATCAATCCTGTTGCCTACAGGTTACAGTTACCATCCTTCTTGAAAATACCCAGGACATTTCATGTTTCTTTGTTGAAACCGCTGATCCTGAATCGGTTTCATTCCGCACTTCCTCCAGCTCCCAAAGTTCAGACTCAACGGGGAGTCGAGTACGAGGTGGCCAAGATTTTGGACTCACGTTTCCGTTACGGTCAGTTACAATACCTCATTGACTGGAAGGGCTATGGTCCTGAAGAACGCTCTTGGACCAATGCCTCAGACGTCCATGCTCCTGCCTTGGTCCGAAATTTCCACGCAAAGTTTCCTTTAAAGCCTAAGAAGTGTCCTGGGGCCACTCCTAAAGGGGGGGGTGCTGTCACGATCCGGGTATCTGGACGCCATTACTTACCCTTCAGATGCCTCCTAAGGCTGGCTCAGCGTTCCAGGACCGGATCCCGCTGTTCCTGAGTTTCCACATGCAGAATGTCAGAGTGGTGATTTCATCAGCAGCGGCCTCCGCTGTGCCCGCGTGGTTAAATGTGCGCTTGTCAGTCTGGCGTCTCCTGTCTCCTGTGGCCGGCGTCGCCATTACTGTTTCAATTCTCACATGGATTACAAACCAAACTTCCCTCCAAGTGTCTGCATGGGCGCAGCCATCTTGGATTTTGTCATCTGATTATTTCCACCAATCTGCTGTCTGTATTGTTGATTTGCATAATTGCCTAGCCAACCCCTTCCTTGCTGCAGGTATAAGTATGCTGTGCCTGAGCAAGGAAGGCGTCAGTGCTTTGGTTGTCTAACCTAGTTCCAGTTTGTCTCTCTCCTGTGGTTGTCTTCCAGGTTCCAGCTCCTGTCTCCAGACTTCTGCTATAGAGACCCGCACCAGCATTCCATCTGCGGTGTAGCCTGACTCTCCGATCCATTCTGGACTCACCTGTTTCCAGCTACAACAATCACCTGCTTCCAGCCCAGCTTCCAGCAGTGTACAGCTTCTCTTAAAGGGCCGGTGTCCTTTCTGCAGTTTACCACTCTCCACCGGTATTATTATTTCACCGCTCTCAAACAATCACCTGCTTCCAGCCCAGCTTCCAGCAGTGTATAGCTTCTCTTAAAGGGCCGGTGTCCTTTTCTGCAGTTTACCACTCTCCACCGGTATTATTATTTCACCGCTCTCAAAACTCCAAACTTCATTATTATTTCATCGCTCTCAAGTTCGTTTATTATTTAACTGGTTCCAGCCAGTATCCACTCCGTACCAACAACAGTCTGGTTCCAGCCAGTATCCACAGCAGCCGTTTTACCTTCAGCAGCCCAGCCTTTCCTGGAACATCAGCTGGTACGATCCTGGGTTCTCTCCATTGCTACAGTCAGGCCTGGTAAGGACTTTCCAACTAGAAGATTATAAGAACTGTCTCACACTACCAGTGCCTGTGGCCCTTGCCACCCTGTAGTACCCAGGAATTGTATTTATCCTCTGTTGACTTTTATGTTTCCATTTACTGCTGCTGTGTTACGGAGTTTGTCATAATAAACATCATTGACTTTTATCCTGGTTGTCGTGGTCACGCCTTCGGGCAGTTATTCTACATGTTACTTACATGTCTAGGGGTCTGATACAACCTCCCAGGTTCCGTTACATCTCAGCCCCTACAACTGAGGCTGCCTCCCGTCAGCTCAGGCCCTCAGTTGTGACAACTCGGAATCCTCCAAGTCCCGTTTAGCCACAGACACGACAATAGGTTGGTTCATATGAAAAGATGAGACCACCTTTGGCAGAAATTGAGGACGAGTCCTCAACTCCGCCCTATCCACGTGAAAAACCAAGTATGGGCTTCTATGTGATAAAGCCGCCAATTCTGAAACACGTCTAGCCGAAGCTAATGCCAACAACATGACCACTTTCCACGTGAGGTATTTCAACTCCACAGTTTTGAGTGGTTCAAACCAAGGTGACTTGAGGAAACGTAACACCACGTTAAGATCCCAAGGCGCCACCGGAGGCACAAAGGGAGGCTGAATATGCAGCACCCCCTTCACAAAGGTCTGTACTTCAGGAATAGAGGCCAATTCTCTTTGAAAGAAAATGGATAAGGCCGAAATTTGGACCTTTATGGACCCTAATTTAAGCCCAAAGTCACTCCTGTTTTAAGGAAGTGAAGCAGACGGCCCAAATGGAACTCCTCCATAGGCTCAGCTCTGGCCTCACACCAAGAAACATATTTCCGCCATATACGGTGATAATGTTTTAACGTCACGTCTTTCCTAGCCTTGATCAGGGTAGGAATGACTTCCTCAGGAAATTCCTTTTTCCGCTAGGATCCGGCGTTCAACCGCCATGCCGTCAAACGCAGCCGCGGTAAGTCTTGGAACAGACAGGGCCCCTGCCGCAGCAGGTCCTGCCTTAGAGGAAGAGGCCACGGATCTTCTGTGAGCAACTCTTGCCGCTCCGGATACCAAGTCCTCCGTGGCCAATCTGGAACAATGAGGATTGTTCTGACCCTGCTCATTCTTATTATTCTCAACACTTTGGGTATGAGAGGAAGAGGAGGAAACACATAGACCGATCTGAACACCCAAAGTGTCACCAGAGCGTCTACCGCTACCGCCTGAGGGTCCCTTGACCTGGCGCAATACTGCTTTAGCTTTTTGTTGAGACGGGATGCCATCATGTCGATTTGAGGCAGTCCCCATCGATCCGTGATCTGTGCGAAGACTTCTTGATGAAGTCCCCACTCTCCCGGATGCAGGTCGTGCCTGCTGAGGAAGTCCGCCTCCCAGTTGTCCACCCCCGGGATGAACACTGCTGATAGTGCGCTTACATGGCCTTCCGCCCAGCGTAGAATACTGGTTGCTTCTGCCATGGCCACTCTGCTCCTTGTTCCGCCTTGCCGGTTTATATGAGCCACTGCCGTGACGTTGTCCGACTGAATCAGAACCGGTTTTCTCCGAAGCAATTCCTCCGTTTGACACAGGGCGTTGTATATGGCCCTCAACTCCAGGACGTTGATGTGGAGACAAGTCTCTAGGTTTGACCAGAGACCTTGGAAATTTCTTCCCAGTGTTACTGCTCCCCAGCCTCGGAGGCTTGCGTCCGTGGTCACCAGGACCCAGTCCTGAATGCCGAACCTGCGACCCTCTAGCAGGTGAGCACTGTTCAGCCACCACAGGAGAGATACCCTGGTCCTGGGAGATACTTTGATGCATTCGTAAATGGGACCCGGACCACTTGTCCAAGAGGTCCCATTGAAAGGTCCTCGCATGGAACCTACCGAAAGAGATGGCCTCGTATGAAGCCACCATCTTCCCCAGGACCCGCGTGCAATGATGCACTGAAACCTTTTTTGGTTTTAAGAGGTTCCTGACCATGGCTATGAGCTCCTGAACCTTTTCGATCGGAAGAAAACCCTTTTTCTGGTCTGTGTCTAGAATCAGGCCCAAAAAGGTCAGACGCGTTGTAGGGACTAGCTTGGACTTCGGTATATTGAGAATCCAGCCGTGTATCTACAACGTCTTCATGGACAGAAACACACTGTCCAGCAACTTCTCCCGAGATCTCGACTTTATGAGGAGATCGTCCAAGTATGGGATAATTGTGACACCCTGCCTGCGCAGGAGCACCATCATTTCCACCATTACCTTGGTGAAAATCCTCGGGGCCGTGGAAAGCCCAAACGGCAACGTCTGAAATTGGTAGTGACAGTCCTGCACTGCAAATCTCAGGAACGCCTGATGAGGGGGGAATATCGGAACATGAAGGTATGCATCCTTTATGTCCAGGGACACCATCCAATCCCCCCCCTCCAGGCTGGCGATGACCGCCCTGAGTGATTCCATCTTGAACTTGAACCTCTTCAAGTACAGGTTCAGAGATTTTAGGTTCAAAATGGGTCTGACCGAACCGTCTGGTTTCGGAACCACAAACAGGGTCGAGTAATATCCCTCTCCTTGCTGGAGATGAGGAACTGTGACAATCACCTGTTGAATATACAATTTTTGGATTACCGCCAACACTAGCTCCCTCTCTGACGGGGAAGCTGGCAGAGCCGATTTGAAAAACCGTCGAGAAGGCAAGTCTTCGAATTCCAGCCTGTATCCCTGAGAAACAATCTCTAATGCCCAGGGATCCACCTGCGAGTAAACCCAGACGTGGCTGAAAAACCGAAGACGAGCCCCCACTAGATCTGCCTCCCCCCGGGAAGCCCCAGCGTCATGCGGTGGACTTTGCAGAGGCAGGGGAGGACTTTTGCTCTTGGGAACTAGCGGTGTGCAGCTTCTTTCCCCTACCTTTCCCTCTGGCAACAAAGGACGATCGCCGTACCTTTTTGTTTTTATTGGAATGAAAGGACTGCATTTGATAATGAGGTGCCTTTTTTGTATGCTGCGGGGGGACATAAGGACAGAAATTCGACTTACCAGCCGTAGCCGTAGAGAAAAGGTCAGAGAGGCCGTCTCCAAACAACTCCTCCCCTTTGTAAGGCAAGGACTCCATATGCCGCTTTGAATCGGCATCTCCCGTCCACTGTCGGGTCCACAAGAGCCGCCTAGCAGAAATAGACATAGCATTTATTCTGGAGCTTAATAAACAAATGTCTCTCTGAGCATCTCTCATATACAAGGCAGCATCTCTGATATGCTCTATGGTCATTTGAATAGCATCCCTATCTAAGGTGTCAATCTCCGTAGATAAGGAATCTGCCCATGCCACAACCGCACTACAAACCCAGGCCGACGCCATAGCCAGTCTAGCAATAGTACCTGAATGAGTGTAAATGTGCTTCAAGGTAATTTCCTGCCTGCGGTCAGCAGGTTCCTTGAGGGAAGCCGTATCCTGAGAAGGCAGTGCCACCTTTTTGGACAAGCGTGTCAGCGCCTTGTCTACTTTAGGCGAAGATTGCCAGTGTATCCTATCAGTTTGTGGAAAAGGATACGCCATAAGAATCCTTTTGGGAACTTGTGGTCTCCTATCCGGAGATTCCCAAGCCTTTTCGCTCAATTCACTTAGTTCAAATGAGGATGGAAAGGTGACTTCAGGCTTTTTCCCTTTATACATGTGTACCCTCGTGTCAGGGACCGGGGGTTCTTCAGTAATATTCAAAACCTCTTTAATGGCAATAATCATGTACCGAATACCTTTTGCCACCTTCGGCTGTAATTTTGCATCCTCATAGTCGACACTAGAGTCAGTATCTGTGTCGGTATCTGTGTCATCGATCTGGGATATGGTGCGCTTCTGAGACCCCGAAGGGCCTGGCGCCGCAGGGACAGGCATGGACTGGCTACCTGACTGATCCCTAGCTTCTGCCTTGTCTAAACTTTTATGCAATAGATTAACATTTGCATTCAAGACATTCAGCATATCCACCCATTCCGGTGTCGGCGTTGCCGACGGCGACATGACATTCAAGCACTCCCCCTCCACATTAAGCGAGCCTTCCTCGTCAAACATGTCGACACACACGTACCGACACACTTCACACACACAGGGAACCCCTTTCCTGAAGACAGTATCCCTGTCAAGGCCCTTTTGAGAGACAGAGAGAGAGTATGCCAGCACACACCCCAGCGCAATGATCCTGGAGACCAACACAAAATGTTGTTCCCCAGCAGCGCTGTATAATATGTTATCCGCCAATTATGTGCCCCCCTTCTCTTTTAAACACCCCTTCACCGTGTGTAAGCAGGGGAGAGTCCGGGGAGCTTCCTCTCAGCGGTGCTGTGGAGAGAAAATGGCGCTAGTGAGTGCTGAGGGAGAAGCCCCGCCCCCTCGGCGGCGGGCTTCTGTCCCGCTCAAACTTACAAAAATATGGCGGGTGCTCTTTTATATACATGTACAGTGCCCACCTGTACATGTATATTGTCTTTTGCCATAAGAGGTGTTTATATTGCTGCCCAGGGCGCCCTGCACCCTTACAGTGACCGGAGTGTGTGAGGTGTATGGGAGCAATGACGCACAGCTGCAGTGCTGTGCGTTACCTCCGTGAAGCTGAAGGCTTCTGCCGCCTGACGACTTCTGTCTTCTGTTCTTCTAGCTCTGTGAGGAGAACGGCGGCGCGGCTCCGGAGGTGGACACCCAGTAAGAACCTGCGTTCACCCCCTCTGGAGCTAATGCATACTTGCCTACTCTCCCGGAATGGCCGGGAGGCTCCTGAAAATCGGGTGACCCTCCCGGCCCCCCCAGAAGAGCAGGCAAGTGTCCCGATTCGTGAGGTCCCCCCTGCCCGTCTGCCCACTTAGTGTGTAAAGTGGGCGGTCCGGGCAGTTGATGACGCGATTCTTGCTGAATCGCGTCATCATAGCCACGCCCCTGAAGTGTAATGCCGGTGATCGCGGCATTACAGAGCAGGGGCGTGGCTTAAAAGAGGCATCATCATGACCCCGCCCTTGCTCCGCCCACGTTCCACCCTTTCTACGCCCCGTCCCGCCTCCAGCCCACCCCCTCCTCGACGTCACAGCCTCCCCTGCCCGCCCTCTGAGCCGACCTGGCTGCTCTCTCCCGCAGAGAGCAGCCAGAATGTAGGTAAGTATGAGCTAATGGTGTCCAGTAGCCGAGGAAGCAGAGCCTATCTTAGACAAGAAGGTCTGCTCCTCTCTCCTCAGTCCCTCGATGCAGGGAGCCTGTTGCCAGCAGTGCTCCCTGTGAAAAAGTAGAAAAAGTAGAGAAAAAATCCAAACAAAAATGCTTTTAGGCAGAGAAATCAGGAGAGCTCTCTGCAGTGCACCCATCCTGCTCTGGGCACAGTGTAAAACTGAGGTCTGGAGGAGGGGCATAGAGGGAGGAGCCAGTGCACACCCAGAGTCCAAAGCTTTCTTAAAGTGCCCTATCTCCTGCGGAGCCCGTCTATTCCCCATGGTCCTTACGGAGTCCCAGCATCCTCAAGGACGTTAGAGAAATTAAAATCCTCTATCTAGGAACAGAGTATGAGCTTGATTCAGATTTGCATGTAATAGTTTTCTGTGCTCAGAAATAATGAGAATTTCTATCTGTGCAACCGCACCACCCCCATTCACCCGCTGGTGATAGTAGATGTCATTACAGGTTGAGTATCCCATATCCAAATATTCCGAAATACGGAATATTCCGAAATACGGACTTTTTGGAGTGAGGCTGAGATAGTGAAACCTTTGTTTTTGATGGCTCAATGTACACAAACTTTGTTTAATACACAAAGTTATTAAAAATATTGTATTAAATGACCTTTAGGCTGTGTGTATAAGGTGTATATGAAACATAAATGAATTGTGTGAAGGTACACACATTTTGTTTAATGCACAAAGTTATAACAAATATTGTCTAAAATTACCTTCAGGCTGTGTGTATAAGGTGTATATGAGACATAAATGTATTCTGTGCTTATATTTAGGTCCCATCACCATGATATCTCATTATGGTATGCAATTATTCCAAAATACGGAAAAATCCGATATCCAAAATACCTCTGGTCCCAAGCATTTTGGATAAGGGATACTCAACCTGTATTATCAGCCTACGTTTGCACCTGCCCAATCCTTGGTGCAAGATATCCATCTAAAGATGAATGGATATCTGCATACGCTCAGCCTTGTGTAGCCAGAAATTCCACCTGCATGCCCATGAAACACTTACCATACTTGTGAACACACGTGCCTCAAGTGGAGATCCAATGAGATCTGTAAGACTCTGAATCACCCCCCGTAATTGCGCTAAGTTGCATATGTAGGTTCTGATGCATGCAGTTTGCTAAAAATTGCAACATCCATCCACAGGCTCTATGTTTTTTCAAATACTTCACTATATAGCCATCGAGGGTTCGGCTATGCACATGCATAGATGGCTCCCATACATGTGCATACTCAGGCCGATGCTCACCATGGGGGATCAGCCACAGGTGTTTACCAATGGTGGAGTCCCCTCAATGGTGAAAACACTCTGCAGAGCATAAATGATTGCCAGCAATGATCGTTGATGGCCACTCCTAGATTGATCCTTATATTATACATTTTAATGTATTATAGGTGATAAATTATACTTTAAAATAAGAAAATTTACATATTGACATACCAGTTCCAGTTCTCTGGCATTCATATCTTCTATCTTCTTAAATGATGTAAGCCCAGCATTTACCATTGCATTAGCCAGTGTGACACCTGTGGGTAATTAAAAGTTTTCAAAATGTTTACACAGTTATTGTAGTACTGTATATGCACTTTCCAAATAGGTGATGTTGTACTTGTATTTATTGAGTGTATAATAACAAATCTGTAAGCAAGCATTTAGATTTTGCCTTGCAATCATATTGTGCCTTTCTATAACTTGCAATTTGTAATCCCTATAATCATCACTTGCCTATTCCAAATTGGGTGCAAGAGATCTGTCTGAGTTTTGCGCCCACTGTGCATGCACACAACTTCCTATTTAGTGCCTGGAGAGATAGACCTGAGATCTGTACTACTCTGAATCATGAATACACTTTTAAAGTGTGTAATCTAATGTGTATGCAGCCCACAACGCATGCATAATTTGCTAAATATAGCTAGATGCGGCCATCAGTGGATTCCCCATTAGACACGAGACACGTGTCTAAGGACGCCATATGTATCACAGTCCCAGTAGGGCTTTTTTTTTTTTGGGGGGGGGGGGGGTCATTATGACATTTTTTTGTGTCACAACTGGCGAGGGAAGAATCGCTTGTGGATTGTGGTGCTGGAGGTGGGGCATGAGTTGGGGCCATCTTTGCTGGCAAGCGGCATCGGGACCCGCCCCCCTGAGTTGGCAGTATCGCGGTGGTGGCATGACCAATAATGTTGCAGCTGCAGTTGGGTATGAGCAGCAGTTCCAATCCTTCCATTCGTACATTGTGCTTGTAGTTGTCAGGTCTGAGATATTTATGTTCCTGACAGTGACTCTGGTGGGCCAGTGGTGGAAGCTGGGAGCTGTGGAGAAAGACCGGACTGGAACTGAAAGACCGGACTGGAGTGCTGACTGGGCTGGAACTGGGATGATGACAATAGAACTGGACTAAGACTGGACTGGAGTGCTGACCGGGCTGGAACCGAACCAGATTGATGACACTGGAATTGGACCAGGACTGGAATGGAGTGTTGACCAGGCTGGAACCGGGATGATGACACTGGAACTGGACAAGGACTGAACTGGAGTGCAAATGATACAGACTGGAACATCTACTAGGTGCAGGAGTCTGGAGCCCAGGAACGTAGCTCTAGGAAGCGACGTTGTTCAAGGCACCTGTACTCTGCCTGTGCAATCCTTATATTTCTCCTGAAAAGTGGTGATAGGAGGAACAGATCAGATGATCACTGCTAGGCCAGGGATTGGTAAAGCAGTGGATTGGTGTGCAGTCATGTGACAGCTGCAGAGCCTGTGGTTCGAGAATCCACATGGTCAGCTGATTGCAAGTGTTTTGGAGGGAACTCTGATGTAGAGGAAGTAGGTCCGAATGGAGTAGAGGGAGAGCAGAGTACTGTGGAGAGTTGGAACTGTAATTAACATGCCATGCTGGGATCGCTGTGCAGAGACAGCACGGAAGCACACATAACCTCTGCAGCAAAGTACACAATGTACAGGTAAGCAGCGCCGTATTTGGTGGCGATTCCTGATAGTACCCCCCTTTATGGGTGGACACCGAACACCCACATGGTTTCGAAGTACACTGTTTGTGAAAGGCTGAAATCAAACAAGGAGCATGAACATCCACGGAATTGACCCAACTTCTTTCTTCTGGACCATGACCACTCCAACCGATGAGATATTGAAGACGACCATACCGATTTCAGAAGTCCAGTATCTTTTCCACCTCAAACTCGATGCCTCTATGAGTGTGCACTTTAGGACCATCAGGTGGAGATGTCAGGAAGCGGTTTAATACAAGAGGTCTGAGTAAAGAGATGTGGAAAGAGTTGGGGATTTTTAAAAATGTGGGAAGTTTTAACTTATACGCCACTGGATTATTTTCCCGCTCTAACGGAAAAGGACCAATGAATATCGGGGCAAATTTCATAGTTGGCACCCTGAGATGTAAATTCTGAGTGGATAGCCAAGCTCTGTCTCCAGGTTTAAGACTAGGAACAGCACGTCTTTTGCGATCTGCTAAACCTTTGTAGTGACTGGAGGCTTTCTTAACGGAGAGATAGTTCTTCCTCCATAATTGTGAGAACTGTTGTAAAGCTGATGGAGCAGCAGGTACATCCAAGGTGGGCAAGGACTGGAAATCAAGCACCCTAGGGTATTGCCCGTACACAGTAAAGAAGGGTGTTGTATCTGTGGTGGAATGATACCAGAAGTTATGTGTGAATTCTGCCAATGGAAGAAGATCTACCCAGTTGTCTTGCGAAGAGCTGATGTAGAGTCTCAGGAAAGTCTCAAGTTCTTGATTGACTCATTCTGTCTGCCCATTAGTTCGCGGGTGATACGCAGAAGAGAACTTCAACTTAACTTGTAGGGCTGAACAGAGTGCTCTCCAGAATCTGGCCACGAATTGTACACCCCGATCAGATACAATTTTTGTGGGAAGACCATGGAGTCTGAAGATTTCACAGAGGAATATTTGAGCTAGCTTAGGAGCAGAAGGCAGGCCCGAGAGTGGTACGAAATGGGCCATTTAGGTAAATCTGTCCACAACTACCCAAATTGTGTTACAATCTTGAGACACAGGTTCTGTAAATCAATATTAAATCCATGGACAGATGGGTCCAGGGGAGAGAGGGTATTGGCAAGGGTTGCAAGGTGCCTGCTGGAAACTTTATGTTGGGCACACTTAGGGCAAAAGGCCATAAACTCTTGGACATTGGACTTCATTTGTGGCCACCAATAGGTTCGCTGTAGAAATTCATATGTCCTTTAGACTCCTGGATGACCAGAAAACTTACATGCATGTGCCCAAGTTAACAATTTTTCTCTTAAGGCTGGTGAAACAAACATTTTCCCAGGTGAAGGCACATGAGTGACTTCAGTGGCAGCAAAGCCAGTAGGTCTAATGACTGGACGTTCATCAACAACAACAGGTTAATCTTCTACAACCATAGATCTTGAAAGGGCATCAGCCTTAACATTCTAGGAGCCTGGTCGGAATGTAATCTTAAAGTTGAACCTACAAAAGAATAGAGCCCAACGGGCCTGGCAAGCATTAAGGCACTGTGCAGAATTCAAGTACAGTAAATTTTTGTGATCAGTATAGATGTTAATTGGAAACTTGGCACCCTCCAAAAGATACCTCCTCTCTTCTAGTGTGAGTTTAATGGCAAGTAGTTCTTGATCACCAATAGGGTAATTTTTCTCAGCTGGTATAAACTTGCGAGAGTAGAATCCACAAGGATGACTGTTGCCATCAACTGAGGTCTGGGAGAGCACAGTGCCAACTCCAACAGTAGAAACATCTACCTCAAGGGTAAAATGTTTATTGACATCTGGCTGATGTAACACTGGGGCAGGGATGAATGCCTGCTTTAACAGACGGAACACAGATAGTGCTTCCTCAGACCACTGAGCAGGATTGGCACCCTTTTGGGTGAGCATGGTTATCAGGGAGATGAGAGTGGAAAATCCTCAAATGAATTTCTGATAATAGTTAGAAAGCCGATGAATCGGTGCACTGCATTCACGGTTGTAGGAAGAGTCCAACCCGTAATAGCCTCAAGTTTCTCTAGATCCATGCGAAGTTCCGTACCAGAGATAATGTACCCCAGGAAGGGTATGGAAGAGACCTCAAAGGTGCATTTAGAAAGTATACCATAGAGATGATTTCTCCGGAGATGGGTTAAAACCTCACGTACCTGCTGTTGATGGGTAGCAAAATCTTGAGAAAAAATCAGAACAACACATCACAACAAACTTGTACAGAATGTCCCTGAAAATGTATTTTACAAAGTGTTGAAACACTGCTGGGGCATTGCAAAGACCGAAGGGTATTACTAAATACTCGTAGTGCCCGTCTCTGGTATTGAAAGCTGTCTTCCATTCATCTCCCTTGCGTATTCTGATCAGATTATAGGCTCCCCAAAGATCCAATTTGGTGAAGATAGTTGCTCCCTTTACCCAATCAAAGAGCTCTGTGATGAGAAGTGGATAGCTGTTATTAACGGTAATGTCATCAAGACCACGATAGTCTATACATTGACGTAATCTACCATCTTTCTTTGTCACGAAGAAGAAGCCAGCACCAGCCAGAGAAGAGAGAGGACGAATTAAGCATTTTTGCAAGTTTTCCTTAATATATTCGGTCATGGCTTGGGTTTCAGAAACAGACAAGGGATAGGTACGCCCTCTAGGTGCAGTCTTTCCAGGCATAAGATCGATTGGGCAATCCCAGTCTTGATGTGGCGGCAGCTTGTTCGCAGCCTGTTCACTAAAGACATCAGCAAAGTCCTGATAGGCCATTGGCAATTCAGATAAAGCTTTCACATTGGAATTCAGAGTGGAGATACCTTAGGTAGGCAATGCAGCTGACAATGAAGACTCGATTCTGCCACCTGTAGAGTAGACCAATCAATAATTGGGTTATGCAACCGTAGTCAAGGCATACCTAAAACAATCTTGTGAGTAACCCTAGGGATCACAAGGAGTTCAATAAGCTCCGAGTGGAGAGCACCAATATGTAGAGACATAGGAAGAGTCTGATGAGTAATAGTTCCCTCAGCAATATTACTACCATCAACTGCGGTTAGGAACACTGGATTGTGAATAGGCTTGACTGGCACATTAAATCTTTCAGCTCCGGAATCAACTAGGGCTGATACAAGCTGTGGACCTAGCTGGGTGTCAATGGTAGCTGGAAGAAGCAAATCAGATGCTGGAGAAGATTATTTCAAAAGTCCTAACCTGACTCCTCCATTACAGGTTAGGACTTGACTTTTTCCGGCCGCGCTGTGCAGAATCTTCCTGTGACAGACGGACCTATTAATTTGCATGGGCTGCCAGGAGAGCTTCATTATTCCAATTTAATTCTGAAGCCAGGGTTTGTAACTGAATTACGAACTGACCCAGAGGGCGAGAGCCCTGACGAATACGAAGAATCTCAAAGGATGCCGAGGATGACCTTCCTGGCTCATCAAAAATCCTGCAGAACGTGGCAACAAACTCCTTGTAGTTAAATAATAATGGGTCGGCTTTCTCCCAAAGAGGGGATACCCATTCTAGAGCTGAACCTGACAGCAGATAAATGACATAAGCTACCTTTGTTTTGTCAGTGGAAAAGATGGTGGTCATTCCGATTTGTTCGCTCGCTGCCGCTTTTAGCAGAATTGCGATCAGGCTAAAAACCGGCAGTTATGCGCATGCGTATGGGCCGCAGGGCGCACGCGCTAAGTACTTTCACACAAAACTATGCAATTTTACACATGGCCGAGCGACGCTTTTCAGTCGCTCTGCTGATCGGTGAGTGATTGACAGGAAGTGGGTGTTTCTGGGTGGTAACTGAGCGTTTTCCGGGTGTGTGCTAAAAAAAAATGCAGGCGAGCCAGGTGAAAATGCAGGAGTGGCTGGGGAAACGGGGGAGTGGCTGGCCGAACGCAGGGCGTGATTGTGACGTCAAACCAGGAACCAAACAGTCTGCAGTGATCGCAATCTGGGAGTAGGTCTGGAGCTATTCAGAGACTGCAGGGAAATATTTAATAGCAGAACTGCGATCCTTTCATTAGCAATTCTGCTAAGCTAAGATACACTCCCAGAGGGCGGTGGCCTAGCGTGTGCACTGCTACTAAAAGCAGCTAGCGAGCGAACAACTCGGAATGAGGGCCGATATGCGGTAACAGCTTGAAGTGTATTTCACACTGATTCAGAAATCCGCTACACAATTTTGGGTTGCCGTCAAATTAATTCGGAATGGACAGCTGGAGACAAGAAGCAGGAGTACTTTGTACTGTATTAACAGAAGTGACCACAGGAGCCAATGGAAGGAGAGACAGCGACTGTTGAAGTTTATCAAGGCGGGTGGTAACATCCTGGAGAAAGTGCACCACTTGCTGCTGGATGGCCTCTTGACTCTCCATCCTGGAGATAAAACCTTGTAGTGCTGCTGGCCCCACGCTCAGATCATTGATCGAGTCCATGGGGTCTGAGATATTTATGTTCCTGACAGTGATTCTGGTGGACTGGCTCTGGGAGCTGGGGAGACAGACCGGACTGGAACTGAAATGTTAATACTGGAACTGAGTTGGAACCGTACAGGAGTGCTGACCGGGCTGGAACCGGGATGATGACACTGAAACCGGACTAGGACTGAATTGGAGTTCTGACCGGGCTTGAACCGGGATGATGACACTGGACTAGGACTGTACTGGAGTGCTAACAGGGCAGGAACTGGAATGGTGACACAGGGACTGGACCAGGACTGGACTAGAGTGCTAACCGGGCTGGAAACGGGTTCCTGACACTGGAACTGGACAAGGACTGGACTGGAGTGCAAACAATACAGACTAGAACTTCTACTAGTAAGATCAGTCAGGAGTTTGGAGCCCAGGAACGTAGCTCTAGGAAGTGACTTTGTACAAGGCACCTGTACTTATATTCCCCCTGCAGAGCGGTGATAGGAGGAACAGATGACAGGATCACTGCTAGGCCAGTGATTGGTAAAGCAGAGGTCAGCAGTGGATTGGTGTGCAGAGTCATGTGACAGCTGCAGAGCCTGTGGTTGGGGAATCCATGGTCAGCTGATTGCAAGTGTTTTGGAGGGAACTCTGATGTGGAGGAAGTAGGTCCGAATGGAGTGGAGGGAGAGCAGAGCACTGTGGAGAGCTGGAACTGTAATTAACATGACATGCTAGGATCACTGTGCAGAGACAGCATGGAAACACACATGACAAGCAGTGCCGTGTTTGGCGGCAATTCCTGACAGTAGTGCAGAAAGAATAACCATGCCAGCCACTTCTTGCTGCAGAGGAAATAAATGTTAGTTCTGCATGCAGGGCAGGGGGTGGGGATGTTGCAAGCTTGGACACACCTCCACATTGTGTGCAAGTGGATGTTTTCTGTTTGTTTAGTGAAGGAGTTACCTGTGGAGGTTATCTACAATAACGAGATTTATGGTAAGAACTTACCTTTGTTAAATCTCTTTCTGCGAGGTACATTGGGCTCCACAAGGATTGGACAATGGGGTGTAGAGTAGGATCTTGATCCGAGGCACCAACAGGCTCAAAGCTTTGACTGTTCCCAGAATGCACAGCGCTGCCTCCTCTATAACCCCGCCTCCCTGCACAGGAGCTCAGTTTTTAGTTAACCAGCCCAATGCAGTAGCAGGAAAGAGACGACAACGGTTAGTAGCCACATACACCACACTCTCACGACAAGAGAAGTGTCAGCGGCTAATGCCATACCAACCCAAAGAAACTAAGTGCGTCAGGGTGGGCGCCTTGTGGATTCCAGTGTACCTCGCAGAAAGAGATTTAACAAAGGTAAGTTCTTACCATAAATCTCGTTTTCTGCTGCGGGCTCCACTGGGCTCCACTAGGATTGGACAATGGGGATGTCCTAAAGCAGTTCCTTATGGGAGTGGACGCACTGTAGCGGGCACAAGAACCCAGCGTCCAAAGGAAGCATCCTGGGAAGCGGCAGTATCGAAGGCATAGAACCTTATGAACGTGTTCCCGGAGGACCACGTAGCCGCCTTGCACAATTGTTCAAGAGTCGCACCACGTTGGGCCGCCCAAGAAGGTCCAACAGACCGAGTAGAATGTGCCGTAATGTGAGCAGGAGGTGACAGACCAGCCTTCACATAAGCATGCGCAATCACCATTCTAATCCATCTGGCCAGGGTCTGCTTGTGAGCAGGCCAGCCACGTTTGTGAAATCCAAACAAAACAAAGAGAGAATCAGATTTTCGAATAGAAGCAGTTTTCTTCACGTAGATACGGAGAGCCCGTTCCACATCCAAAGACCGCTCTTTGGGAGACAAATCAGGAGAGACAAAGGCCGGAACCACAACCTCCTGATTAAGGTGGAACGAAGAAACCACCTTAGGTAAAAAATATCCGGGACGAGTCCTAAGAACCACCCGGTCACAGTGAAAAATCAGATATGGGGAACTACAAGACAAGGCACCCAGATCCGACACTCTTCTAGCAGAGGCAATAGCCAGCAAGACCACCAACTTAAGGTCAGCTGAACCCAGGGGTTCAAACGGAGGCTCCTGCAACGCCTCCAAAACCACCGACAAGTCCCAAGGAGCCACAGGCATAGGGAGGTTGGATACGCAACACACCCTGAGTGAAAGTATGAACATCAGGTAAAGTCGCAATTTTTCTCTGAAACCACACCGACAAGGCTGAAATATGAACCTTGAGGGAGGCCAGACGCAGGCCTAAATCTAGGCCCTGCTGTAAAAAAGCCAAAAGTTTGGCTGTACTAAACTTGGAAGCGTCATAATTATTAGATGCGCACCAAACAAAGTAGGAATGCCAGACCCTATACTAAATCCGAGCAGAAGCCGGTTTCCGGGCCTGCAACAAAGTTTTAATGACCACTTCAGAAAAACCCTTAGCCCTCAAGACGGAAGCTTCAAGAGCCACGCCGTCAAAGACAGCCGGGCTAGGTCCTGGTAGACACAGGGGCCCTGAATAAGGAGGTCTGGGCGTTGTGGAAGCAGAAGTGGACGCTCTGACGATAGGCCTTGCAGGTATGAGAACCAGGGCTGTCTGGGCCACGCCGGAGCTATGAGAAGCAGAATTCCTTTTTCTTGCTTGAACTTCCGAATTACCCTGGGCAGGAGTGACACCGGAGGCAACACGTAAGGCAGCCGAAACCTCCACGGCACCGCCACTGCATCCACAAATGCTGCTTGAGGATCCCTTGTCCTTGCTCCGAAGACCGGAACCTTGTGATTGTGTCGAGACGCCATCAGATCTACATCTGGAAGACCCCACTTTTCCACTAGAAGTTGAAACACTTCTGGATGGAGGCTCCACTCGCCGGCATGCACGTCCTGACGACTGAGAAAGTCTGCTTCCCAATTCAGGACTCCCGGAATGAATATTGCCGATATGGCCGGTAGATGGCGTTCCGCCCAACGTATAATCCGTGAGACTTCCTTCATTGCCAAACGGCTTCGAGTGCCGCCTTGATGATTTATGTAAGCCACTGTGGTGGTGTTGTCCGACTGTATTTGAACAGGACGGTTCTGAATTAAATGCTGGGCCAGGTTCAACGCATTGAAGACCGCCCGCAATTCCAGAATGTTGATCGAGAGGAGAGATTCCTCCTTGGTCCACCGACCCTGAAGGGAGTGTTGCTCCAGCACCGCGCCCCAACCTCTTAGACTGGCATCGGTCGTCAACAAGACCCAGTTGGATATCCAGAAGGGACGGCCCCTGCACAACTGTTGGTCCCGGAGCACCAAAGTAGCGACAGACGGACCTCCGGAGTTAATGAGATCATGTGAGACCTGATCCGGTGAGGCAGGCCATCCCACTTGGCTAGAATCAGCCTCTGGAGGGGGCGAGAATGGAATTGAGCATACTCCACCATGTCGAATGCTGAGACCATGAGGCCCAGCACCTGCATCGCCGAATGTATCGACACTTGCGGACGAGAAAGGAAGCAACGAATCCTGTCCTGAAGCTTCAGGACTATCTCCTGAGACAAGAACAACCGCTGGTTGTGAGTGTCCAATAGCGCTCCCAGGTGCACCATGCTCTGAGCAGGGACCAGGGAGGATTTCTTCCAGTTGATGAGCCACCCGTGGGCTTGTAGAAACCAGACCGTCTATCCAGATGACACAGGAGAAGTTCTGGGGAATTTGCCAGGATTAACAAGTCGTCCAGGTACGGCAGTAACCTGACCCCTTGACGGCGGAGTACCACCGTCATCACCGCCATTACTTTGGTGAAAACTCGTGGAGCCGTTGTTAAACCAAAAGGTAACGCCCGAAACTGGTAATGAAGGTTGCCAATAGCGAACCTCAGGTATTGCTGATGTGACGCTGCTATAGGAATATGCAGGTAAGCATCCTGTATGTCCAGGGAGACCATGTAGTCCCCAGGTTCCAAGGCCAGAACTATAGAGCGAAGGGTTTCCATACGGAACTTGGAAACCTTCACAAACTTGTTCAATGCCTTGAGGTTGAGAATGGGCCGGGAGGACCCATTCGGTTTCGGGACTAGAAACAGCGGAGAATAGTACCCCCAGCCCTTCTGAGCAAGAGGCACCTGTACTACAACTCCTGTATCCAGGAGGGTCTGTACCACCGAATGCAGAGTGTTTGCCTTTGTTTGGTCCGACGGGACGTCTGTCTGGCAAAATCGATGAGGGGGTCGGTTTTTGAAGGCTATGGAGTAACCTCGAGTGACGACTTCCCGTACCCAGGCATCTGAAGTGGTCTTCAACCATTCCTGGGTATACCCTAGAAGTCGGCCCCCCACCCTGGGATCCCCCAGGGGGAGGCCCGCCCTGTCATGCAGCAGGCTTATTGGTCTTGGAAGCTGGCTGACGGGCAGCCCAGGCTCTTTTGGGCTTCGGCTTACCAGGTTTGGAAGTGCGGGCCTGCTTGTAGTACGCCTGACCTTTTGCTTTACCTGAAGGGCGAAAGGACGTACCTTTAACCTTCGACACAGAAGGAGCGGTATTTGGTAGACAGGCAGTTTTGGCAGTAGCCAAGTCAGCCACTATCTTATTTAAGTCCTCCCCAAACAGAATATCTCCCTTGAAAGGGAGTACCTCCAGGGTTTTTCTAGAGTCAAGATCCACAGACCAGGATCTCAGCCACAATATCCGGCGAGCCAGGACTGACGTAGTAGTGGCCTTGGCTGCTAGGATACCGGCATCCGAAGCCGCCTCTTTAATATAGCGAGAAGCTGTGACAATATATGAGAAGCATTGTCTAGCATGGTCAGAGGAGATTTCAGTATCTAACTCCAAGGCCCACGCTTCAATAGCCTTGGCAGCCAATGTAGCTGCAATAGTGGGCCTTTGCGCAGCACCCGTGAGGGTGTAAATCGCTTTCAGACAACCCTCCGCACGCTTATCCGTAGGCTCTTTTAGAGACGTGACGGTAGTGACAGGCAGAGCTGAGGAAACCACCATCCTGGTGAGTCCACTGGAGGAGGAGTTTCCCAATTCTTAGACAGCTCTGGCGCGAGGGGGTAGCGAGCCAGCATCTTCTTGTGAGGCACAAACTTTTCCTGACGTATATCCACTAGGTGGTCAGAGTGAGGTAAAACTTGTTTAACCACCTTCTGACGCTTGAACCTATCTGGTTTCTTAGGAGGGACGGATGGCTCGGGATCATCCGTAATCTGTAGAATTAACGTAATAGCCTCCAAAAGATCAGGGACATCCACATGTGAACTACCCTCCCCATCAACCGTATCTGAGTCAGAACCTGTGGGGTCAGTATACGTGCCGTCTTCATCAGACGAGGTGTCAGTGACAGCAGTGGATTGTGAGGAGACAAGCGCTCGCTTAGAGGACCTCTTGGACTTAGGCGAGCGATGGTCAGACTTTTTAGTAGTCAGGGACTGGTTCAACTTCTTTAACTGAGCAGATAAATCGTCCGCCCACGGCGTGTTAGCTGCAGGGACCACATACGGTTGTACCGGCAGTGGGGGTCCCATAGGGGGTGTTAGTTTATGAACTAGCGTATGCAGAAGCGTGGAAAAAACGGCCCACGGTGGGTCAGTATGTGCCTCCGTTGCCACAGTCCCACTGGGGGGCAAGGAGCCCCCAGAACCAGAGCCCACAGCTGCTATATTCTCCTCATATGAGTCTGTGGCTTCAGCAACACCGGCAGTGTGTTCAGCCCCAGAACCGTTACCCAGAAGCAGACATGATATAACTTGCAGTATGAGGTAACACAGTACAATTATCAGCAGCACTATATCTCTAAACCCAAACCCCTGCGCAGTGTAGTTAGCACTAGCAGAGATAAAGGAGAGATAGGGTGACTAAATCACAGAGAAAAATACGTAATACAGTATATCTTTGTGAAAATCCTATATTAGATAAAACCTGACGCACCAAGCCCCCTCAGATTATAGAATATAGGGATAGCAGGTTGAGTGAAAGACACGAAATGGACACCACTCAGCTATCAAATGCACACACAGATAGTCACAGTTTGTACAATGCAGAGGTTATTACTGACAATAATACTGCACTGGACTAGCTTACACAGCTATATAACAAATGATATAACAGTACACAGTAAGAACTGGATGTATATCACATGGTAATTGTACTAGAAAACCCTGACTAAATGCACTCTTTCTTACTAACACTGACTAAAAAAGGCAGGTAGAATAATAAGTGTCATGTAAAGTCACAGCACTGACAACCAGGCGGCTTTACATAGGAGGATTTGCCCAAGCAGTCCCAGGAACAGTGAGCTGAGGGATAATGGCGCCGCAGACACTGACAGGGAGTGAGGAAAAGACAGATATGCAGCTCCAGGGCGGGAACACTTGCTAGAAATGGTGCCCTGGGGCTGGGGGAGGGGCTTCAGGTCTAAGCCTTATCCCCTCTGCTGGCAAAACCACCGGGTACTGTGGGTGATATAAGAATTGGTTTAGAGAGAAAACCTGACCTGCGGCCATGCCCTGGTGATCTAGTGGGATCGCCTGTATCCACAGTGTCCACCGCCAGCGCGCGCGGCCCGCCTCCCACTTACCGCACCGGATCGCGATAAAGACCGGGTCCCGCAAGCGGGAACCACTTACCACCTCCCGAAGCGCGGCCACGCGATCCTGGAGAGCCCCAGCCGTGTGTGTTTAACGTGAAGAAAACCGTAGCCTCCGCTGTAGGTACCCGGCAACCAGGGCTCGGGAGTGTACAGAGCCGCTGGGGAGAGCTGGAGCTGCAGCAGTGAATGTCACAAGACATTTACCACCGCTGCTGCCCTTGAAGTCTTCACTTTTTACCTCATGAAAAGCTTTTCTTAGGGCTGCCTGGAGCAGCCCCTCTGTTCAGTGCCTGCTTACTGCAGCACCAACTTACAAAACTGAGCTCCTGTGCTGGGAGGCAGGGTTATAGAGGAGGCGGCGCTGTGCATTCTGGGAACAGTCAAAGCTTTGAGCCTGTTGGTGCCTCGGATCAAGATCCTACTCTACACCCCATTGTCTAATCCTTGTGGAGCCCAGTGTACCCCGCAGCAGAAACACTAATTTTTTTAGTGATATAAATTAAGTCTCATAATATGACAAGCATTCTACATCAATAGGTTACATGTATCAAAGAAAAAGGGTCCATAGGGCAACTCTGAATTACACACCAACATCTATGTCAACTAACCTGGACTATCTTGATTTCAGGGAACAGGGTCTGGTTGTTGTTACACAAAAAATGCTGCTTTAGTTAAGGCAGCCCGCCCAAGTGCTGACAAGTGTTCCTCCTATCTTCAGGGAGGCCAATTATACCTAAATATTAACAAATGTACCACCTGCCCAGAGAACCAGTTTAGTAGTCCAATGGCGGGATGTAATAGAGTCCAAGATCGCTGGTGGTGTGGGATGCCGTACGATCTCTGACTTTTTTTAAAGGGACAATCACTAACAAGGCCCAGTTTTGACTTGTAAGTATTTGCCCATTTAAAAAAACGTCCAAAATCATCCAGCATCCCACACCTCCGTATTAGTGGGTCCCATACAAAATGATCTCATGTGCTGATATTAGGTCATTATCCTCAGCAAATAATTGCTAATCCAGCAAGAATCATCTTGCCATGTAACCAAAATAATGGGTACAACTGTAAAAGCTGAGGCATTTGATATCAAAGACAAGAAAAATAAGAATTTTCTCACCGGTAATTCTATTTCTCGTAGTCCGTAGTGGATGCTGGGTACTCCGTAAGGACCATGGGGTATAGACGGGCTCCGCAGGAGACTGGGCACTCCTAAAAGAAAGATTAGGTACTATATCTGGTGTGCACTGGCTCCTCCCTCTATGCCCCTCCTCCAGACCTCAGTTAGGGAAACTGTGCCCGGAAGAGCTGACATTACTAGGAAAGGATTTGGAATCCAGGGTAAGCCTCATACCAGCCACACCAATCACACCGTACAACTCGTGATAACTATACCCAGTTAACAGTATGAACAATAACTGAGCCTCTCTCAACAGATGGCTCATACAATAACCCTTTAGTTAAGCAATAACTATATACATGTACTGCAGAGAGTCCGCACTTGGGACGGGCTCCCAGCATCCACTACGGACTACGAGAAATAGAATTACCGGTGAGTAAATTCTTATTTTCTCTGACGTCCTAGTGGATGCTGGGTACTCCGTAAGGACCATGAGGATTATACCAAAGCTCCCAAACGGGCGGGAGAGTGCGGATGACTCTGCAGCACCGAATGGGCAAACACAAGGTCCTCCTCAGCCAGGGTATCAAACTTGTAGAATTTTGCAAAAGTGTTTGAACCCGACCAAGTAGCAGCTCGGCAAAGTTGTAAAGCCGAGACCCCTCGGGCAGCCGCCCAAGAAGAGCCCACCTTCCTCGTGGAGTGGGCTTTTACTGATTTAGGATGCGGCAGTCCAGCCGCAGAATGTGCAAGCTGAATCGTGCTACAGATCCAGCGAGCAATAGTCTGCTTTGAAGCAGGAGCACCCAGCTTGTTGGGTGCATGCAGGATAAATAGCGAGTCAGTTTTTCTGACTCTATCCGTCCTGGAAACATAAAGTTTCAGGGCCCGGACTACGTCCAGCAACTTGGAATCCTCCAAGTCCCTAGTAGCCGCAGGCACCACAATAGGTTGGTTCAAATTAAACGATGATACCACCTTAGGGAGAAATTGGGGACGAGTCCTCCATTCTGCCCTTTCCATATGGAAGATCAGATATGGGCTTTTCAATGACAAAGCCGCCAATTCTGACACACGCATAGTCCAAGCTAAGGCCAAAAGCATGACCACTTTCCACGTGAGATATTTTAGCTCCACGGTCTTAAGTGGCTCAAACCAGTGGGATTTTAGGAATCCAACACACGTTAAGATCCCAAGGTGCCACTGGAGGCACAAAAGGGGGTGAATATGCAGCACCCCTGTAACAACGTCCGAATTTCAGGCAGTGAAGCCAGTTCTTTTTGAGAGAAAAAGGGATAGGGCCGAAATCTTGGCCTTTATGGATCCTAATTTTAGGCCCATAGTCACTCCTGACTGTAGGAAGTGCAGGAATCGACCCCCCTGGAATTCCTCTGTAGGGCCTTCCCGGCCACACACCAAGCAACCTATTTTCACCATATACAGTGAAAAAGTCTTGCTGTCACGTCTTTCCTAGCCTTTATCAGCGTAGGAATAACTGCATCCGGAATGCCCTTTTCCGCTAGGATCTGGCGTTCAACCGCCATGCCGTCCAACGCAGCCGCGGTAAGTCTTGGATCAGACAGGGTCCCTGTTGCAACATGTCCTGACTGAGAGGCAGAGGCCATGGGTCCTCTGAGAGCATTTCTTGCAGTTCCGGGTACCGAGTCCTTCTCGGCCAATCCGGAGCAAAGAATATTGTTCACACTCATAGAAACAAAGATGTAGGGGGTGGTTCAAACTGGCACTGTGCAGCTCAGATGTAACAGATTTCGAATTAAATGTCACCACATTTAAATAAACAGACAAAACACAAGAAATTTGAAACACTGTCGTACACCACAAGCGCTAAGGTAAGTAGAATATCACCATAACATCCCTTTTGAGTTGTATGGAAGGTTCTTAGGTCGAAATTGTGTCTCCAGTTCTAATCAATTGTATGTAAGGTCTCCAAACATAGTTGACATGAAAGACAGGATAACAAAAAACAACCAATGTGTGGTAAATGTTATCAACACTTAAGCAATAGAAAAAGAAATCAGACTCCTCTATAAAACTAAGGTGGATCCAAAGCGTACCCCACTCACACTCTAAAGAGGAGGCATTAATCGCATCACGGTTTCTTTATGTGGTTAACCTTTCAATTTCTTATAACACCCAGTGTGATGAATAGGGAATTCAGCCCAACACCTCAATCGTTTGTTGTGGATTCCCAATGGAGGCAGATAGAAACATAGAAACATAGAATTTGTCGGCAGATAAGAACCACTTGGCCCATCTAGTCTGCCCCTTTTTTTTTTTTTTTTTTTATATTTTTTTTTTTTTTTTTTTAATCACTAACCTTATTTGTTCCTTATTTCTTTGTAAGGATATCCTTATGTCTATCCCATGCATGTTTAAATTGCTCTACTGTCTTAGCCTCTACCACCTCTGATGGGAGGCTATTCCACTTGTCCACTACCCTTTCTGTGAAATAATTTTTCCGCAAATTTCCCCTGAACCTCCCCCCCTCCAGTCTCAGTGCATGTCCTCGTGTCCTATTGCTTCTCTTCATTTGGAGAATGTTTCCCTCCTGGACTTTGTTAAAACCCTTCATATATTTGAAAGTTTCTATCATGTCCCCCCTTTCTCTTCTCTGCTCCAAACTATACATATTGAGATTTCTTAGTCTTTCTGGGTATGTTTTGTGATGTAGGCCATGCACCATTTTAGTTGCCCTCCTTTGTACAGTTTCTAATGTATTAATATCCTTTTGAAGATATGGCCTCCAGAACTGAATACAGTATTCTAGATGAGGCCGTACCAATGACCTATACAGTGGCATTATTACTTCTTTCTTTCTGCTGCTGATTCCTCTCCCAATGCAGCCAAGCATCTGACTAGCCTTCCTCATTGCCTTGTTACATTGCTTACCTGCCTTTAAGTCATCTGAAATAGTGACTCCTAGATCCCTTTCCTCCTCAGTAGTTTCCAGTATAGTGCCATTAATACTGTATTTAGCTTTAGGATTTTTGAGACCCAAGTGCATGATTTTGCATTTTTTGGCATTAAACTGTAATTGCCAGACTCTTGACCATTCCTCTAGTCTACCTAGATCCTCAATCATTTGTTTTACCCCACCTGGTGTGTCTACCCTGTTGCATACCTTTGTGTCATCTGCAAAAAGGCATACTTTCCCTTTAATCCCATTTGCAATGTCACCAATAAAGATATTGAAAAGCACTGGTCCAAGTACAGATCCCTGGGGTACTCCACTGGTAACATTTCCCTCCTGTGAATGCACTCCATTTACCACAACTCTCTGTTTTCTATCCTTCAACCAAGATCTTATCCATTCAATAATCCTAATATCCAATCCCAAACTTTCAAGTTTATTTAGCAGTCTGCGATGTGGAACTGTGTCAAAAGCCTTACTAAAGTCAAGATAAGCTATATCCATGGCTCCACCTTTATCCATCACTTTAGTCACACAATCAAAAAAGTCAATAAGATTTGTTTGACATGATGATGCGTACCCCAACACTCACACTCAAACGGTTGATGTAAAACACATAAAGGTATCTTTATCTCCTAGGGGATAATAGTAGTCTGTAATGGCGTACCACAACTCACAGTTTGGACTGCTGTACACCTCCTATCAAGGTATCTTTAGGTCCTGGACAGGGATTTCAGTTTGTGGTTTTAACTTTGTTCATGGAAACTCCCAATGTGCATCATATGAAAAAAGAAAACAAGCAAACCAACGTGTAGTAGGTTTTGCTAATCTTAAATGCAATGTGTAAATAAATCTCCGAGGCAGATAGGTTCAATGCGTACCCCACTCACATATAAAATGGGGGTTCTAAATATATAGCGGTATCTTTGGGGAGGTTCTATTTGATGGTGCAGTATATACTGGACTCAATAAACCACAGATGTATTTCCACTAGAAGGTAATTGTGTGCGTACCCCAACACTCACACTCGGGGAGCAGATAAAAAGCCCATAAAGGTATCTTTAACTTCTCAAAGTGGGGGTGATCAATCAATATGGCGTACCCCAACTCACAATTCGATGTGCTGTGTATCTCCCATCAAGGTATCTTTAGGTTCCAGGTGGGAAATATGGCTTGTAGTTCGGACCATGTTGTTATCCGCAAACCCCAAATTGAAAAAAATATTGGCACTCACAATGGAGTAAGAAGGAAGGTTTACAAATATTTATTTAACAATAAATAACAGTGTCATGAGCTCCTGAGCTCTCTCTATCGGGAGATAAACCCTCTTCTGGTCTGTGTCTAGGATCATGCCTAGGCGAGGCAGATGAGCTGTAGGAACCAACTGCGACTTCGGAATATATAGAATCCAGTCGTGTTGCCGTTTCACTTCCAGAGAAGGTGATACGCTGTCCAGCAACTGCTCTCTTGATCTCGCTTTTATGAGGAGATCATCCAAGTATGTGATAATAGTGACACCTTGCTTCCGCAGGAGCACCATCATATCCGCCATTACCTTGGTGAAATTGGTAATGACAATCCCGTACCGCAATTCTGAGGTACGCCTGATGAGGTGGATAAATGGGGACATGAAGGTATGCATCCCTTATGTCCCGATTCATTTCAGGCTTGCAATGACCGCTCTTAGCGATTCCATCTTGAACCTGAACCTTTTCAGGTATATGTTCAGGGATTTTAATTCAATATGGGTCTAACCGAACCGTCTGGTTTCGGGATTATAACATGGTCGAATAATAACACCCTTTTGTTGAAGGAGGGGACCCTTGACCACCACCTGTTGAAGATACAATTTACGAATTGCAGTTAACACTGGCTCCCTCTCTTGGGGGGGAAGCCCGCCGGGTCCTTGGTGAGGGGGCATCTTCTCACAGTCCAGCCTGTATCCCTGCGATACAATTTCTATTGCCCAGGGATCTAACAGGGAGTGAACCCACTTGTGGCTGAACTTATGAAGGCGTGTCCCCACCGGGCCTAGCTCCGCCTGTGGAGCCCCAGCGACATGCGGTGGATTTTTGTAGAGGCCGGGGAGGACTTCTGTTCCTGGGGACTAGCTGTGTTGTACAGCTTCTTTCCTCTGCCCCCGGCTCTGACAAGAAAGGACGCACCTCAGACTTTCTTGTTTCTTTATTCGAAAAGCTGCATTTAATAATGTTGTGCTTTCCTAGGCTGTGCAGGAATATAAGGCAAAATATCAGAATTACCAGCTATAGCTGTGGAGACCAGGCCCGAGAACCTTTCTCCACACAATCCTCAGCCTTCCATATGCCTCTTAAGTCGGCATCATCTGTCCAATGTATATTCTACAGGATACGTCAAGCAGAAATCGACATAGCTTTTGTCTCTAGGACCCAGTATACTCATGTCTCTTTGGGCATGCTTTATAATTATATATATATCACTTAAGACAGCATCTTAAAATATTTATGTGCATACTAGGGTCTCAATCTCTGCTGATAAGGTACCTGTCCACGCTGCCACAGCGCTATAAACCCATGCCGACACAGTCGCCGGTCTGTGCACACTATCTGCAGGATCCCTGAGAATAGCTAGTGCAAACAGGACACCCAAGGGGAAGATTCTCAACACATCCTGGCCCTAGTGGGGAAAGGATACAGCCTGAGAATTCTCTTGTGGGAAGCTGCCGTCTCTTGTCTGGAGATTCCCACTCTTTTTCCTCATGAGAGGAGGGAAATTTACCTCAGCATTCTTCCCCTTAACATGTGTACTCTCGTGTCAGGGACAGATGAGTCATCAGTGATATGCAAATCATCTTTTATTCCAATAATCATATATTGAATATCTTTTAGCCCTCTTGGCTGTAACTTTGCATTATCGTAGTCGACAGTGGAGTTAAACTCCGTGTCGATACTTTGTTATTTTGGATAGTGAGCATAGGGAGACTCTGAAGGACTCTGTGACATAGGGACAGACCAGGGTAGATTTCCTTTCTGTTCCCTAACCTTTTGTGCAATAATTTTACCTCAGCACTTACACATATCCAAACAGGTGTCGGTGTTGTTGAGGAAGACACCCTCCCACACACTTATCCGCTCTATCACCTCCTTAGAGGAGCCTTTTACCTCAGACATGTCGACACACGCGTACCGACACACCACACACACAGGGGATGCTCTATTTGAAGACAGTTCCCCCACCAGGCCCTTTGGAGAGACAGAGAGAGAGTATGCCAGCACACACCACAGCGCTATATAATACAGGGATGTACACTATACTGAGTGATTTTTCCCCTATAGCAGCTTATATACACAGTTTTGCGCCTAAATTTATGTGCCCCCCCCCTCTTTTTTACCCTTTGTGTACCAGGATACTGCAGGGGAGAGCCTGGGGAGCTTCCTTCCAGCTGAGCTGTGAAGAGAAAATGGCGCCGGTGTGCTGAGGAAGAAGGCCCGGCCCCCTCAGCGGCGGGCTTCTGTCCTTTTATGTACTTTAATGGCGGGGGTTAATGCACATATACAGTTTATCAGACTGTATTATGTGCTTTTCGCCAAGTAAGGTAATCTAATTGCTGCCCAGGGCGCCCCCCCCCCCCAACGCCCTGCACCCATCAGTGACCGGAGTGTGTGGTGTGCTAAGGGAGCAATGGCGCACAGCTGCAGTGCTGTGCGCTACCTTAATGAAGACCGGAGTCTTCAGCCGCCGATTTTCAACTTCTCTTCGTTCTACTGGCTCTGCAAGGGGGACGGCGGCGCGGCTCCGGGACCGGACGACCGAGGACTGGGCCTGTGTTCGATCCCTCTGGAGCTAATGGTGTCCAGTAGCCTTAGAAGCCCAAGCTAGCTGCAAGCAGGTAGGTTCGCTTCTCTCCCCTCAGTCCCACGTAGCAGTGAGTCTGTTGCCAGCAGATCTCACTGAAAATAAAAAACCTAACAAATGCTTTCTTTTCTAGGAAGCTCAGGAGAGCCCCTAGGGTGCATCCAGCTCTGGCCGGGCACAGATACTAACTGAGGTCTGGAGGAGGGGCATAGAGGGAGGAGCCAGTGCACACCAGATATAGTACCTAATCTTTCTTTTAGGAGTGCCCAGTCTCCTGCGGAGCCCGTCTATACCCCATGGTCCTTACGGAGTACCCAGCATCCACAAGGACGTCAGAGAAATAGAGTTTAAGGGCGGCAGTGACCTATCATTTTTAGCACTCACACAGATATTTTCTAACTGTTTTTCCTTTATAGAAATATTTGTATTAATGCTACATACCAATTTTCTCCAATTGCTTGGATACATGTGATGAATTTTCCCATAATTTGCATCTGAAGCACTTGGCTAAAATTGATGCATTGAGAAATGCACGGAATTTAGTTTCTTGCAATGCCAGGAACTCAGCTAGACCTAAAATTAAATCGATTAGTTAACACCTGTTGATTTAAATATTAACGGATACGAAAAATAAAACACATACATTTGGTCACGCGTGTGCCATGTCTGAAAATCTTTGCCATATCTTGTGTTAGAGAAAAATCTTGAACTAGGATACATCCAAACTGGGCCTGTATAAGACTGTGGTGAAACAAAAGATAAAAACAATTGTGTTTCTTAAATTGTGTACATAACATTTTGGACATTTTGGGGGATATTCAATTGTTTGAAAAGTCGGTTGGGTGTCTGTTTTTTCCTGTAATTAGACTTTTCAAACAATTGAATACCCTTTATTTCCCATCTTCCTGTTAAAATAATCTAGAAAATGGTTGATTTTGTTAACTACAATATTCTGCCAATTTTTCACAAACTAAGGAGCATAAGATTAATTTGATTCTAATGGTAAATAAAATGTGCTTTTCTTACCAGTTCACTTTCATTTCTCTGGATTTGATCTTCCCTTCCATTGGAAACCTACATTTAGAAATAAAAATTATTGCTGTATATATGTTACAGTATCCATAGAGCATTATATTATGAAATCTTGATAATCAGTGTAATTATGATATAATGATAATGTACACCCTACTGTAAATTATAGGGACATTATACTTCACTCATGCCTCTCACTAACCACCCACCTCTCACTTACCTCTTGCAGTGCATAACTGACAACATTTAGACATGCAGAATCAAAACAAAATAAACCCAGTCTCTTATTCGCCCACATCCTGCCCAGAACCTACAAAACTTGACTAATTTTTACCTAAGCCACACCCCTTCTAAGGTTTGTGATTCACACAACTGCTATCAGTTTGTAGGTGTTTAGGTGTAGGGGTATATAAATAGTAGCTGGGGAGACTTCAAATATCTGTAATAAATTACTGTAAGGGCAGTGGCATATGTATAATGTGGTGCACCTGGGTCCAGTTGATTCAAGGGAGGACCCACCCCCTGCATCCAGAAGTGACTTATTGGACTGCCAATGGTACCATCTTTCTGGCTATGCCTTTCTTATAATACAGTAACACCGTAAGTTTAGTAACAGGGGGAAAAAAGTAACACTGACAAAGAAACATTTACACATCTACATCCCACCTCATGCTACAATAAATCTACCTTGTAGCCCTTGCCAATCATATGACTTCTCCATGATGCAGCAGGGCTCCACCACTTTCTGTGAATGGATCACAGATTGCAGCAATGTGTGAGGCTCTCATGCAGTACATCCCAGAACCATTAAGTCAAAGAGTTTGCTCTTGGGTATATGAAACACTTACACACTGCTAAGCCAGATCACAGGAAAATGCAGGGCCCCAGCACATCAAGCCCCAGTGAGGGGTGTCACATGTTCGGTAGCAACTGGGATGAGGTAATTAAATTGTATAATTTGTATACACTTATTAATTACTTAAGCAAGTCAACAGAAAAATCCATTGTTGTGCACTATAAAATATATACATATACAGTTTTAATCTTAGATATGGCATGTTTGCAATGGCATTGCTCATAATTTCTCCCCAGAAAACACACTTCTTTTAGTTATTTTTAATTTGCCCTCAGTAGAGCCCAGTAAGTGCTGGCCTCAGGTTGGCTTCGGAGCTAGTTGGATAGCCCCAATGGATTAATTAGCCCGCAGTAAGTGAATTCTCCCCTATATAGGTAAAACAATTAAATTGGCTTTTATAGGACTGTGCAGAAAAATGTGCTTTACTTCTAAATTATTATGTGCAATGGATTTTACAAAGAATATCTATCTATCTATATATATGTACTGTATATATATATATATATATATATTTTTTTTTTTTTCCCCATCATTTATTAAGCAAGGGTATTTGCTAAAATAAAACAATTGGTCCACAAGTATATATGTGTAGAATGACAAGGTGAAAATAAGCAGGTGTTAGTGAGGCATGGTAACAAGAGAGGTAATAAAAGTACAAGTGACACAACCACAGGGAGTGGACACGTAAAAGAGAGAAGAATGTAAAGAAAGTGACAGCTATTTTAGATAGGTTGCCAAGAAACTTAGCAGCAGTGACTGTAATAAGCAAAGTAATGTAAATGGTAAGATGTCAACAATCTACACTATTACATACAGTACAAGAAATAATAGAATACCGATGTTCTATAGGGGTGTGTATATAGAGGTTTAAATTTAAAATAATTATTATGGATTTGTTGGTTTTACATTAAATCTTAAGCACCAGTTTCAGTAATAAGGTTGCCAAATACTCATTAGCTGGTGATAAATAAAATAAAGGCTCCCATACATCAGAAATGGGCCAATCCCTTGATGGGAACGGGAAATCGGGCATTTTAACCATGCTTAATTTCATTGGTCTCTCAATGGATTGCCGATCACTGGCGGATCCAGTCGGCAGATTGGTGGTGCCAGCTGGTCAGGGGATCATGGCATCACAGAACCAGATGTTTTGGGCTCTTAACATTCTTAAGTCCACAAATATGCCCATTACTACTATGCTGTGTTATTTCTACTTAATTCCAGTCGAAACACTTCTGCTCCTTCTTTATCGTCAATTCCATGGAGGTAGTACACAATATATACCCTCTTTTTAGGGGCCAAATTCAACTACCTGCAAGCACAGATGACACACACTGCTGATTTCTGCTTGAGGCCTATGGAGGTGCAAACAGAATTCAGTTATCGTAAAAAGACGATAATTTGTCCATGTCTTTGACATTAATCAATCTCTGTACAAATTAACTGATTTTGAAAGTTTCTGAGTGGATGCTCATCACATTTTTACACCAGTTATATACTCTATATCTGAAATTTTATAGTTGTACATATCTTAAGAATCATGAAACTCCAAGAGCTGAAGAAATGTAACTGCAAAAATGTTTGTGTGTACACAAAAGTAGCTAATTTTCATTTACTTCTAAATCAGGCCCTTTATACATTACCTTGTCAAGGTCTTTATTGTACCAATGAGTTTAAAAGTCTGGGCCCTAGACTACCACCCAGAGTCCTCCTTTCATAATCTCCCAATGAGTATGAGTGAGGCCTTGCACACTTCTGAGCTGATATATGGGAGTTGACAGATACAAGTTCAACTTCTAATAGCGAAGTCTAATCGTCTGTTAGGAAATTTAGACTGTAAGCTCCCATGGTTCAGGGACTGATATGAATGGTAATTGATTTCTGTACCTTGCAGTGTGATTGGTGGTGTCACTGCATATATTAATACATTATACTAAGAAGAATGAATGTCTGTCTTTACATTATTTCTGGGGGAGAAAAAATGGATAACGGTTGTGTTTTGGTTTCTTATGTTGTGTAATTAGGTTGGCATTGAAATGGTCAGTATCCCTACAGCGGAATCCCAATGCTCAGAATGCCTCACTTTGGGCATCCATTGGCATCGTAAGTGCCGGAGTTCCGGTGTCAGGATTCTGACCATTGGGATCTTGACTGCCAGGATCCTGACTACATCCTGTGTAATTTGTTGTACAATATGTTTTCAAAAACTATGTAACAATCTTTGAATTGGACCCGGATAGAGCATCACTAATTGACGCTTTCAATTTACAGTCTTACCGAATGGTTACTCGGTTTTTATCCTTATTCAATGTATTCAGTAATTTCTTCTCACTTGCTCTGAGTTGTACATCTGAGAATTCATTACACGTAGATATCATTGTGACCTGTAAATAACATTCTGGTAAGAGTTCAAACTGCTGTGACCACTGCTTTTACTAACAGGAATCTTCAATCACTACATATAAAGTAAGCGTTATAACTTTACCAGTTCAGTCAGAGACTCTGTCCCATGAATACTGTAGAACAGTTTTGCCGTATCAAAGGCAATATAGTATGATGCCATCAGCTTACCACTTTCTAGGACAGGAAATAAAAACTATTTACGTATAACTTGAAAATAACATGCTGAAAAGCATAATTCTACTAATGTAAATGTACTATTAACATACACTTCCAATAAAAAACAGAGACATTTTAAAACTTATATTTGCTAGCAAAGGGGATTATTCAGAGTTGTTAGCAAACCAAAAAAATTAGCAATTGGGCAAAATCATGCTGCACTGCAGGTGGGGCAGATGTAACATGTGCACAGAGAGTTAGATTTGAGTGGCTTATATTGTTTCTGTGAATGGTAAATATTGTCTGCTTTATTTTTACACTGCAATTTAGATTTCAGTTTGAATACACCCCACCCAAATCTAACTCTCTCTGCACATGTTATATCTGTCCCACCTTCCCTGCAGTGCACATGGGCCCTCATTCCGAATTGTTCGCTCGCAAGCTGCTTTTAGCAGCTTTGCACACGCTAAGCCGCCGCCCTCTGGGAGTGAATCTTAGCTTATCAAAATTGCGAACGAAAGATTCTTAAAATTGCGAATAGAAATTTCTTTGCGGTTTCTGAGTAGCTCGGGACTTACTCTGCCACTGCGATCAGTTCAGTCAGTTTCGTTCCTGGTTTGACGTCACAAACACACCCAGCGTTCGCCCAGACACTCCCCCGTTTCTCCAGCCACTCCCGCATTTTTCCCAGAAACGGTAGCGTTTTTTCACACACACCCATAAAACGGCCAGTTTCCGCCCAGAAACACCCACTTCCTGTCAATCACATTACGATCACCAGAACGAAGAAAAAACCTCGTAATGCCGTGAGTAAAATTCCTAACTGCATAGCAAATTTACTTGGCGCAGTCGCAGTGCGAACATTGCGCATGCGCAATTAGCGGAAAATCGCTGCGATGCAAAGAAAATTACCGAGCGAACAACTCGGAATGACCACCATGGTTTTGCCCAACTGCTAACAAATTTGCTGCTGCGATCAACTCTGAATTACCCCCCATGTGCACTGCAGGTGTGGCACATATAACGTGCAGAGAGAGTTAGATTTGGGTGAGTTATTTTGTTTCTGTGCAGGGTAAATACTGGCTGCTTTATTTTTACACTGCAATTTAGATTTCAGTTTGAACACATCCCATCCAAATCTAAATCCTAAATTCTTTTTTTTTTTTTCATTTTGGTCATTATGATTTTTGTTTCCACTGTGCAACCAGTGGGGAGGGGCTTGTGGACAGTGGATTGTGGTGAGGGAGGCAGGAAGTGAGATAGGGACCACCTTGGCTGTCAGGAGGCATAAAGAACCGGCACAGACAAAAAGAAGAGCAGAGTTTTCAGTGCCATGTTGGTGGTGGGAAATCAATATTGTTATGCCTAGAGGCGTTTATGCCTTAAACCCACCCCTGGATGTGGCCGCATTTGGTCTTGCGTGTGACTCAATCATAATCAATGTGCAGTCTCACAACCTCCTCCGTCCATTAGGAATATATTCACAGTGTTAAATCCATCCAGAATCACAGGATACATATATAGAATTTTGTTGCATCCATTTTGTATTTACATATGTGACAGGTATCACATATACCGGAGTAAAATACAAGAAAAGTATTATTCTCACCATAGGCAGTTTACAGGCAATTGCATGATTTACAGGACAGGTTAGTTCTTTACAGTCAAACAATGTTCATAGGGGTATATTTACTAAGCTCCCGATTTTGACCGAGATGCCGTTTTTTCATCAACGTGTCATCTCGGTAATTTACTAAGCACTAATCACGGCAGTGATGAGGGCATTCGTAATTTTTTGCTAGTTCAGGTAAAAAATTACGAATGAATACACCATCGGTCAAAACGCGGCTGTTTAAGTATGAATCTCGGTCATTTACTAAGAAGTGCAAAGCAAAAAAAGAACAAACACTGCCGTGAAAAATTACAACTCGTAAAAAAGTACTAAAAAAAAACAGACCTGCTTTTTTTATTCGTGATTGGATAGGCATGCACGGATCCATGAGATCCGTGCATGTATATCAGTGGGAAGGGGTGGGAAAGTGCTTATTTTTTCAAAAAAAATTGCGTGGGGTCCCCCCTCCTAAGCATAACCAGCCTCGGGCTCTTTGAGCCGATCCTGGTTGCAGAAATATGGGGGAAAAAATGACAGGGGTTCCCCCATATTTAAGCAACCAGCATCGGGCTCTGCGCCTGGTCCTGGTCCCAAAAATACGGGGGACAAAAAGAGTAGGGGTCCCCCGTATTTTTAAAACCAGCACCGGGCTCCACTAGCTGGACAGATAATGCCACAGCCGGGGGTCACTTTTATATAGTGCCCTGCGGCCGTGGCATCAAAAATCCAACTAGTCACCCCTGGCCGGGGTACCCTGGGGGAGTGGGGACCCCTTCAATCAAGGGGTCCCCCCCCCCAGCCACCCAAGGGCCAGGGGTGAAGCCCGAGGCTGTCCCCCCCCATCCAATGGGCTGCGGATGGGGAGGTTGATAGCCTTTGTTGTAAAAGAAAAGATATTGTTTTTAGTAGCAGTACTACAAGGCCCAGCAAGCCTCCCCCGCATGCTGGTACTTGGAGAACCACAAGTACCAGCATGCGACGGAAAAACGGGCCCGCTGGTACCTGTAGTACTACTACTAAAAAAATACCCAAAAAAACACAAGACACACACACCGTGAAAGTATAATTTTATTACATACATACACACATACATACATACTTACCTTATGTTCCCACGCAGGTCGGTCCTCTTCTCCAGTAGAATCCAAGGGGTACCTGTTGAAGAAATTATACTCACGAGATCCAGGGGTCCAGGCTCCTCGGGAAATCCAGGGGTAATCCACGTACTTGCATAAAATAAGAAAACGGAAAGCCGAGCCACGAACTGAAAGGGGCCTCCTGTCTAAGTGGGTTTCTTCAGCCAATCAGGGAGTGCCACGTTGTAGCATTCTCCTGATCAGCTGTGTGCTCCTGTCCTCACTGACAGGCGGCACACGGCAGTGTTACAATGTAGCGCCTATGCGCTACATTGTAACCAATGATGGGAACTTTCTGCTCAGCGGTGACGTCACTTTAGGTCAACCGCAGGGCAGAAAGTTCCCATCATTGGTTACAATGTAGCGCATAGGCGCTACATTGTAACACTGCCGTGTGCTGCCTGTCAGTGAGGACAGGACCACACAGCTGATCAGGAGAGTGCTACAACGTGGCGCTCCCTGATTGGCTGAAGAAACCCACTTAGACAGAAGTCAGAGTGGCTTTCTGGCATTCGTGGAAAGGTGACCCATGTGCAAACATGGGTCCCCTTTCAGTTCGTGGTCGGGACACCGTTTTGTTTTTTTTGTCAAGTACGTGGATTACCCCTGGATTTCCCGAGGAGCCTGGACCCCTGGATCTCGTGAGTATAATTTCTTCAACAGGTACCCCTTGGATTCTACTGGAGAAGAGGACCGACCTGCGTGGGAACATAAGGTAAGTATGTATGTATGTGTGTATGTATGTAATAAAATTATACTTTCACGGTGTGTGTGTCTTGTGTTTTTTTGGGTATTTTTTTAGTAGTAGTACTACAGGTACCAGCGGGCCCGTTTTTCCGTCGCATGCTGGTACTTGTGGTTCTCCAAGTACCAGCATGGGCCTTGTAGTACTGCTACTAAAAACAATATCTTTTCTTTTACAACAAAGGCTATCAGCCTCCCCATCCGCAGCCCATTGGATGGGGGGGGACAGCCTCGGGCTTCACCCCTGGCCCTTGGGTGGCTGGGGGGGGGGGACCCCTTGATTGAAGGGGTCCCCACTCCCCCAGGGTACCCCGGCCAGGGGTGACTAGTTGGATTTTTGATGCCACGGCCGCAGGGCACTATATAAAAGTGACCCCCGGCTGTGGCATTATCTGTCCAGCTAGTGGAGCCCGGTGCTGGTTTTAAAAATACGGGGGACCCCTACTCTTTTTGTCCCCCGTATTTTTGGGACCAGGACCAGGCGCAGAGCCCGATGCTGGTTGCTTAAATATGGGGGAACCCCTGTCATTTTTTTCCCCATATTTTTGCAACCAGGATCGGCTCAAAGAGCCCGAGGCTGGTTATGCTTAGGAGGGGGGACCCCACGCATTTTTTTTAATTATTTTACAGTGTTTAATTAAAAAAAATAAAAAAAATAAACCCCAGCACGGATCACACAGATCCGGCCGAGATTGATTGTAAAAAAAGTCGGCAGTGTTTTGCTAATCACTGCCGTAAAAATAGGTAAAAAACCACGAATGACATCGACATCGGAAGAAAAGAAAAACCCGAATACGACAGCTTAGTAAATCCATCGTAATCAATTCAAAAAGTTGCAGTTTTACACTGTCGATGTCAGTCGTGATTGAACTTGAACATGATTCTGAAAATTACGAATCTTAGTAAATAAACCCCATAGAGTCTTAAAATACAGCAAAAACAATTCTTCAGTAGACCCTAAGATCCAGGACCCCTAGCAGTAACCACCCCCTGGCCTACCACCTGGGCAGCTGGCCCACCAAAAGGAGCTGTGTTCTTTGTGTCTGAAGCCCTTTTGCTTGTATCTCTCCAGCCACAATCCTGCAGTTTTGCACCCATGTCCGATTTATGTTGTCTCTGTCACACATATTATAGTGCTACTGCAAAATGCCATGTTATAAACACAATCAATAATTGGTGCTTTCCATATTATAGAAGTTTGCCTGGGGTAATTTATTAAAGTACACCTGCCAATTAATATAATATTTTTATATAATGCCACATTCAAACCTTCTTTATATCATTTAAGCCAGAGTTTCCAAAACTCTGCAATTATAGACCAGAAGTTAAGAATATCCATGCTTGAGCACAAATGACTTAGGATTGTTTTCATGAAGCAGTGAAAATAGGATTTTGGTTACCTACTGGTAAATCCTTTTCTCGTAGTCCGTAGAGGATGCTGGGGTCCACATTAGTACCATGGGGGTATAGACGGGTCCACCATGAGCCATTGGCACTTTAAGAGTTTGAGAGTGTGGGCTGGCTCCTCCCTCTATGCCCCTCCTACCAGACTCAGTCTACAAACTGTGCCCGAGGAAACAGACATCTTCGAGAGAAGGATTATACACAGATAGTGGTGAGATTCATACCAGCTCACACATACAAGGCACATCAAGTCAACAAGCTTGAACTACTCAGCAACAGCTGAAACATTACTTACCAAGTAACAATGCAGTACATAACTAAACCGAAGTTGTACTGAACCAAATAACATTTGCAGGAAAATGAAGCACTGGGCGGGCGCCCAGCATCCTCTACGGACTACGAGAAAAGGATTTACCGTTAGGTAGCCAAAATCCTATTTTCTCTTACGTCCTAGAGGATGCTAGGGTCCACATTAGTGCCATGGAGATGTACCAAAGCTCCCAGAACGGGAGGGAGAGCGCGGAGGCTCCTGCAGAACTGATTGACTGACTTTCAGATCATCAGAGGCCAAAGTATCGAACTTGTAAAACTTTGCAAACGTGTTCGACCCAGACCAAGTTGCCGCTCGGCAAAGCTGCAATGCCGAGACACCCCGGGCAGCCTCCCAGGAAGACCCCACCTTACGAGTAGAGTGGGCCTTAACAGATTTTGGACACGGCAGTCCTGCCGTAGAATAAGCATGCTGGATAGTGAACCTAATCCAGCGAGAAATAGTCTGCTTAGAAGCAGGACACCCAATTTTCTTGGGATCATATAGGACAAACAGAGAGTCCGACTTTCTGTGACGAGAAGTTCTCTTCACATGTCTTCAGAGCGCTTACAACATCCAAGTACTTTGATGTAATAGAGGAGTCAGTAGCCACTGGCACCACAATAGGTTGGTTGATATGAAATGCCGACACAACCTTCGGAAGAGGGAGGAGCCAGCCCACACTCTCAAACTCTTAAAGTGCCAATGGCTCCTGGTGGACCCGTCTATACCCCATGGTACTAATGTGGACCCCAGCATCCTCTAGGTCGTAAGAGAAAAGTGTGGAGAAGTGAGCTAGTAGAGAAGTTGCCCATGGTGACCAATCAGCATTGAAGTAACATTTATAATTTGCATACTATACAATTGTACGGAGCAGCCGATTGGTTGCCATAGGCAACTTCTCCACATGCGCTGCCTAAAGTATTAAAACTTTAAAACTCTACAAAGTGGAGCATGCTAACTTCTTGACAAAGGGGAGAGAATCCTTGAAACGCGTTGAAGTATCCATGCTGTGACGAATACGAAATACCCATCATTTGCGGGACGTTTTGTAATCTGTGAATAAACCAGTGTATACACATCGGTTCATCTGCCTTCTGTCCGCAACGTATAGGGGGATTTTAAAGATACCTTTCAGTGCATTCGAGAATGAATTTGAATGTAAGTGTCATTCCTTTGGTTCATTGCCTGTGATAAAGTTGGTCTTATTTAACACCAGTTCAAAGATACCTTTATGGGAACACGAGGTTGAACTTTGATGTGAGTGTCTTTTCAATCACGTGGGAACACCTGTGTACTAATCTGGAGAAAGCCTCAGACATTAAAGTTCACATGCTCCACTTTTTAGAGTTTTAAAGTTTTAATACTTTAGGCAGCGCCTGTTTTTATCATTTTATTTTTGTTTGTGTCTGTATACCTGGGAATTCTAAAGGGTGAATTCCACTGATTTAAAAACGGCAGCTCAGTCTGTAGCGCAGGGCTGCATACACATATTTTTTGTTGCAACTACTCCATAGGCTCACTTCTCCACTGTTTTCACTGCTTCATGAATAGACCCCTTAATTAGTACAGTACCTCAGTTAATTTAATTTAGACATCTGGTTTGAAACATGGATATCCTTAAAACCTGGACCGCAATGGCAGAGTTTGGGAAACCCTGATTTAAGTAATAATAATAATTTTATTTATATAGCGTTCTCTCTCCAACAGGACACAAGGCGCTTTACAGACATCAAAACAATGCACATAATACAGCGGATCTAAGTAATACAGCAATAGATAAGCAACACAGACATAAAAGAAAACCTTAAGCACACAAAAAGCATAACGCATGATTTGTGTAGGCATTTTGGGTAATGACTTCCAAGGGTTGCGTATTCCACCCTTACAAAGTACCAAGTGTGGCAGCCATCTTGGGCGCACAGCATAGGATTACCCAGAGTGGAATAGTCCACCCCTGGAAGAGATGACACAAAATGGGGGTGATTTCAGAGTCTTAAAGTTCAGAGTAGGGTTCCAACAAAACCACCAGGTCCATGTATTTTTCATCCCACCCACGGCCTATATTTACTAATAATCCGAGTTTAACCGATTTGTGTTTTTTTTTTCTAAGTCCCAATACGGGAATTCATTAAGCACAAATCTCGGTAGTGTTTGGGCTATTCGTAATGGTTTTAACGGCAAAGTTCAGAAATACGAATGAATAGACCATCGGTCAAACGCGGCTGTTATTTCATACAACACGGGTATTCACTATTCATTCGTATTTGGGTGTTAGTCTCTGAATGCTCAAGTGCGGGTGTATTTTTTTGCGATTCGTTAAAAAAAAGCAGCAAAAAAATAGACCTGCTTTTTCCAGGCGAGTTTGGATAATCATACACGGATCAGTGAGATCTGTGCTTGGTTATCTATGGGAAAGGGTCTGTTTACTGTAAAAACTGGAAAAAAAATTGCGTGGGGTCCCCCCTCCTAAGCACAACCAGCCTCAGGCTCTTTGAGCCGGTCCTGGTTGAAAAAATACGGGGAAAAATTTGACAGGGGATCCCCCATATTTAAACAACCAGCACCGGGCTCTGCGCCTGGTCCTGGTGCAAAAAATACGGGGGACAAAAAGCATAGGGGTCCCCCGTATTTTTTGAACCAGCACCGGGCTCCACTAGTCAGAGAGATAATGCCACAGCCGGGGGACACTTTTATCTTGGTCCCTGCGGCCCTGGCATTAAATCACTTACTAGTCACCCCTGGTCGGGATACCCTGGAGGAGTGGGAACCCCTTAAATCAAGGGGTCCCCCCCTCCAGCCACACAAGGGCCAGGGGTGAAGCCCGAGGCTGTCCCTCCCATCCAAGGGCGGCGGATGGGGGGCTGATAGCCATAGTGTAAAAAAAATTATTGTTTTTTGTAGAAGAACTACAAGTCCCAGCAAGCCTCCCCCACAAGCTGGTACTTGGAGAACCACAAGTCCCAGCATGCGGGGGGAAACGGGCCTGCTGGTACCTGTAGTTCTACTACAAAAAAATACCCCCCAAAAAACAGAACACACACACCGTGACAGTAAAACTTTATTACATACATGCACACCTACATACACACATACTTACCTATGTGCACACAAGGCTCGGTCCACTTCTCCATATAGAATACACGGGGTACCTGTAAAGAAAATTATACTCACACAATCCAGTGTAGGTCCGTCCTCTTTGTAAATCCACGTTCTTGGCAAAAAAACAAACAGAAAATAAGAATTTACTCACCGGTAATTCTATTTCTCGTAGTCCGTAGTGGATGCTGGGAACTCCGTAAGGACCATGGGGAATAGCGGCTCCGCAGGAGTCTGGGCACAACTAAAAGAAAGCTTTTAGACTACCTGGTGTGCACTGGCTCCTCCCACTATGACCCTCCTCCAAGCCTCAGTTAGGATACTGTGCCCGGAAGAGCTGACACAATAAGGAAGGATTTTGAATCCCGGGTAAGACTCATACCAGCCACACCAATCACACCGTATAACTCGTGATACCATATCCAGTTAACAGTATGAAATTTAACAGAGCCTCTCAACAGATGGCTCATAACAATAACCCTTTTGTGAACAACAACTATGTACAAGCATTGCAGACAATCCGCACTTGGGACGGGCGCCCAGCATCCACTACGGACTACGAGAAATAGAATTACCGGTGAGTAAAGTCTTATTTTCTCTGACGTCCTAGTGGATGCTGGGAACTCCGTAAGGACCATGGGGATTATACCAAAGCTCCCAAACGGGCGGGAGAGTGCGGATGACTCTGCAGCACCGAATGAGAGAACTCAAGGTCCTCCTCAGCCAGGGTATCAAATTTGTAGAATTTTGCAAACGTGTTTGCCCCTGACCAAGTAGCAGCTCGGCAAAGTTGTAAAGCCGAGACCCCTCGGGCAGCCGCCCAAGATGAGCCCACCTTCCTTGTAGAATGGGCTTTTACTGATTTAGGATGCGGCAATCCAGCCGCAGAATGCGCCAGCTGAATTGTGCTACAAATCCAGCGAGCAATAGTCTGCTTAGAAGCAGGAGCACCCAGTTTGTTGGGTGCATACAGGATAAATAGCGAGTCAGTTTTCCTGACTCCAGCCGTCCTGGAAACATAAATTTTTAAGGCCCCGACTACGTCCAGTAACTTGGAATCCTCCAAGTCGCTAGTAGCCGCAGGCACTACAATAGGTTGGTTCAAGTGAAAAGCAGATACCACCTTAGGGAGAAACTGGGGACGAGTCCTCAATTCTGCCCTATCCATATGGAAAATCAGATAAGGACTTTTAAATGACAAAGCCGCCAATTCTGATACACGCCTGGCCGAAGCCAAGGCCAATAGCATGACCACTTTCCACGTGAGATATTTTAGATCCACGGTCTTTAGTGGCTCAAACCAATGTGATTTTAGGAAATTCAACACCACGTTGAGATCCCAGGGTGCCACTGGAGGCACAAAGGGGGGCTGAATATGCAGCTCTCCTTTTACAAATGTCTGAACTTCAGGTAGTGAAGCTAGTTCTTTTTGGAAGAAAATCGACAGAGCCGATATCTGTACCTTAATGGAGTCTAATTTTAGGCCCATAGTCACTCCTGCCTGTAGGAAGTGCAGAAATCGACCCAGCTGAAATTCCTCTGTTGGGGCCTTATTGGCCTCACACCAAGCAATATATTTCCGCCATATGCGGTGATAATGTTTTACCGTTACATCTTTCCTGGCTTTAATCAGCGTAGGAATGACATCCTCCGGAATGCCCTTTTCCTTTAGGATCCGGCGTTCAACCGCCATGCCGTCAGTACCTTTGGTATGAGAGGCAGAGGAGGGAACACAAACTGACTGGTACACCCACGGTGTCACTAGAGCGTCCACCGCTATCGCCTGAGGGTCCCTTGACCTGGCGCAATATCTCTCCAGTTTTTTGTTTAGGCGGGACGCCATCATGTCCACCTGTGGCCGTTCCCAACGATTTACAATCAGTGTGAAGACTTCTGGATGAAGTCCCCACTCTTCCGGGTGGAGGTCGTGCCTGCTGAGGAAGTCTGCTTCCCAGTTGTCCACTCCCGGAATGAACACTGCTGACAGTGCTAGCACGTGATTTTCTGCCCATCGGAGAATCCTTGTGGCTTCTGCCATTGCCGTCCTACTTCTTGTGCCGCCCTGTCGGTTTACATGGGCGACCGCCGTGATGTTGTCTGACTGGATCAGTACCGGCTGGTGTAGAAGCAGGGGTTTTGCCTGACTTAGGGCATTGTAAATGGCCCTTAGTTCTAGAATATTTATGTGTAAGGAAGTCTCCTGACTCGACCATAGTCCTTGGAAGTTTCTTCCCTGTGTGACTGCCCCCCAGCCTCGAAGGCTGGCATCCGTGGTCACCAGGACCCAGTCCTGTATGCCGAATCTGCGGCCCTCTAGGAGATGAGCACTCTGCAGCCACCACAGCAGAGACACCCTGGTTCTTGGAGACAGGGTTATTAACCGATGCATCTGAAGATGCGATCCGGACCATTGGTCCAACAGGTCCCACTGAAAGATTCTGGCATGGAACCTGCCGAAAGGAATTGCTTCGTAAGAAGCCACCATCTTTCCCAGGACTCGCGTGCAGTGATGCACCGACACCTGTTTTGGTTTCAGGAGGTCTCTGACTAGAGATGACAGCTCCTTGGCTTTCTCCTCCGGGAGAAACACTTTTTTCTGGACTGTGTCCAAAATCATTCCCAGGAACAGTAGACGTGTCGTCGGAACCAGCTGTGACTTTGGAATATTCAGAATCCAACCGTGCTGGTGTAGCACCTCCTGAGATAGTGCTACTCCTACCAACAACTGCTCCCTGGATCTCGCCTTTATTAGGAGATCGTCCAAGTACGGGATAATTAAAACTCCCTTTTTTCGAAGGAGTATCATCATTTCCGCCATTACCTTGGTAAACACCCTCGGTGCCGTGGACAGTCCAAACGTCAGCGTCTGGAATTGGTAATGGCAATTTTGTACCGCAAATCTGAGGTACTCCTGGTGAGGATGATAAATGGGGACATGCGGGTAAGCATCTTTGATGTCCAGGGATACCATGTAATCCTCCTTGTCCAGGCTTGCAATAACCGCCCTGAGCGATTCCATCTTGAACTTGAACTTTTTTATGTATGTGTTCAAGGATTTCAAATTTAAAATGGGTCTCACCGAACCGTCCGGTTTCGGTACCACAAACAGTGTGGAATAGTAACCCCGTCCTTGTTGAAGTAGGGGCACCTTGACTATCACCTGCTGGGAATACAGCTTGTGAATTGCCTCTAGCACAGCCTCCCTGCCTGAGGGAGTTGTTGGCAAGGCAGATTTGAGGAAACGGCGGGGGGGAGACGCCTCGAATTCCAGTCAGTACCCCTGAGATACTACTTGCAAGATCCAGGGATCCACCTGTGAGCGAGCCCACTGATCGCTGAAATTTTTGAGGCGGCCCCCCACCGTCATGCGGCGGACTTGGAAGAAGCGGGGGAGGACTTTTGCTCCTGGGAACCTGCTGTTTGTTGCAGCCTTTTTCCCCTACCTCTGCCTCTGGACAGAAAGGACCCGCCTTTTCCTCGCCTGTTTCTCTGGGTCCGAAAGGACTATACTTGATAAAACTGCGCTTTTTTAGGCTGTGAGGGAACCTGGGGTAAAAATGCTGACTTCCCAGACGTTGCTGTGGAAACTAGGTCCGAGAGACCATCCCCGAATAACTCCTCACCCTTATAAGGCAAAACTTCCATGTGCCTTTTGGAATCTGCATCCCCTGTCCACTGCCGAGTCCATAAGCCTCTCCTAGCAGAAATGGACAATGCACTTATTTTAGATGCCAGCCGGCAGATCTCCCTCTGTGCATCTCTCATGTATAAGACTGAGTCTTTTATATGCTCTATGGTTAGGAGAATAGTGTCCCTGTCTAGGGTGTCAATATTTTCTGATAGGGATCTGACCATGCAGCGGCAGCACTGCACATCCATGCTGACGCAATAGCTGGTCTAAGTATAATGCCTGAGTGTGTATGTACAGACTTCAGGATCGCCTCCTGCTTTCTATCCGCAGGCTCCTTTAGGGCGGCCGTATCCGGAGACGGAAGTGCCACCTTTTTAGACGTGTGAGTGCTTTATCCACCCTAGGAGGTGTTTCCCAACGTGCCCTATCCTCTGGCGGGAAAGGGAACGCCATTAGTAATTTTTTAGGGATTACCAATCTTTTATCGGGGAAAGCCCACGCTTCTTCACACACTTCATTTAATTCTTCAGATGGGGGAAAAACTACGGGTAGTTTTTTCTCCCCAAACATAATACCCTTTTTAGTGGTACCTGGGTTTATATCCGAAATGTGTAATACCTCCTTCATTGCCTCAATCATGCAACGAATGGCCCTAGTGGACATTAGATTTGACTCATCGTCGTCGACACTGGTATCAGTATCCGTGTCGACATCTGCGTCTGCCATCTGAGGTAGCGGGCGTTTTAGAGCCCCTGATGGCCTTTGAGACACCTGGGCAGGCACGAGCTGAGAAGCCGGCTGTCCCGCATTTGGCATGTCGTCAAATTTTTTGTGTAAGGAGTCGACACTTGCACGTAATTCCTTCCATAAAACCATCCACTCAGGTGTCTGCCCCGCAGGGGGTGACATCACTTCTATAGGCATCTGCTCCGCCTCCACATAATTTTCCTCATCAAACATGTCGACACAGCCGTACCGACACACCGCACACACACCAGGAATGCTCTAACAGAGGACAGGACCCCACAGAAGCCCTTTGGGGAGACAGAGAGAGAGTATGCCAGCACACACCAGAGCGCTATATAATGCAGGGACTCACTGAATTATGTCCCCTATAGCTGCTATAATATTTACTGCGCCTAAATTTAGTGCCCCCCCTCTCTTTTTTACCCTTTTCTGTAGTGTAGACTGCAGGGTAGAGCCAGGGAGCTTCCTTCCAGCGGAACTGTGAGGGAGAAATGGCGCCAGTGTGTTGAGGGAGATAGCTCCGCCCCTTTTTCACTGACTTTTCTCCCGCTTTTTTAAGGATTCTGGCAGGGGTAATTATCACATATATAGCCTCTGGGGCTATATATTGTGATTATTTTGCCAGCCAAGGTGTTTTTATTGCTGCTCAGGGCGCCCCAGCGCCCTGCAACCTCAGTGACCGGAGTGTGAAGTGTGTATGAGGAGCAATGGCGCACAGCTGCAGTGCTGTGCACTACCTTGGTGAAGACAGAAGTCTTCATGCCGCCGATTTTCCGGACTTCTTCTTGCTTCTGGCTCTGTAAGGGGGACGGCGGCGCGGCTCCGGGACCGAACACCAAGGCCAGTTCCATGCGGTCGATCCCTCTGGAGCTAATGGTGTCCAGTAGCCTAAGAAGCCCAAGCTAGCTGCAAGCAGGTAGGTTCGCTTCTTCTCCCCTTAGTCCCTCGTTGCAGTGAGCCTGTTGCCAGCAGGTCTCACTGTAAAATAAAAAACCTAAATTATACTTTCTTTCTAAGAGCTCAGGAGAGCCCCTAGTGTGCATCCAGCTCGGCCGGGCACAAAAATCTAACTGAGGCTTGGAGGAGGGTCATAGTGGGAGGAGCCAGTGCACACCAGGTAGTCTAAAAGCTTTCTTTTAGTTGTGCCCAGACTCCTGCGGAGCCGCTATTCCCCATGGTCCTTACGGAGTTCCCAGCATCCACTAGGACATCAGAGAAAAACCCGATCCACGCACTGAAAGGGGTCCCATGTTTACACATGGGACCCCTTTCCCCGACTGCCGGGACCCCCCGTGACTGCTGTCAAAGAGGGTCCCTTCAGCCAATCAGGGAGTGCCACGTCATGGCACTCTCCTGATTGGCTGTGCGCTCCTGAACGGTCAGTCAGGCTGCGCAATGAAGATACAATGTAGCGCATAGGCGCTCCATTGTATCCAATGGTGGGAACTTTGCGGTCAGCGGTTGAGGTTACATGTAGGGCACACTTCGAAAATCACATTGTGGGAGGTGAGTCATACAAGGGCCCAGTGCATATATGGGAAAACTGACACTTGTGTAGTAGTATAATGTACCCTGTATGTAGGGGGCAATGGCAGGGTGTGCAATCAGTGGAGGTAAGCACACGGTGGGGTGGAAGAGAGAATAAAAAAACCGGGGGGAAACCAATTGCAGGTAACCAGTGGCAGAAGGAAAATTGGGTTAACATTATTTTGATAGGATCATAGTACTGGTGGGTATGAGAATGTGGGGGGCACACTCAGGAGCAATTGGGATGTCCCTGCTGAGCCTGGTCCTGGTGCTGTGTCCCCACAGTTCCTTGCTCATCTTGAGGGTTAGGCCCAGGGGCAGACTTGATGCTCTCAGCCAGAGAGGTGGTAAGCCTGGTCCTGGAGTTCTCCTGGTAGAGATGAGGAGAGGCCACATAATGATCCTGAGTTTTGTGGTTGTAACGCAGTCCATCTGTTATCTTGTTAGTTTGTTTGCCTTCTGTTTTCCTTCGGTTTAATGCAGGTATAACAATGCTATTGATTTTAGCTGCCACTTTCTAACTAGCCACTTCATATACTAGGGACTGCAGCGTCCTGACCTATACTGAATAAATAAGTCTACAGACACATGTTCAACCTGATTACAACCCCCTCCCCCACACAGCAACCCTCCACCTTCAACAAAAGGTGTTAATCAAATCTAACAAATGTAAGGTTAGTTAACCACACTCAGGGGCAAACGCAGGATTTCTAGGGGGGGTTTCCATGTGTGTTTTGCTATGTTGTTGCTGCATATAACAGCATTTACTAGCAGCACTTCGATGCGTATGCATCATGGTATGCCGTGCTCAGTCGAAGTTAATGGATAGTGGGAACACGCGTCCCACGTTATGAATGATGCGATGTGGCAACAACATAGCAGGACACATCTATATACAGTATTTACACAAACGGGATCCCAGGGGTCGATATACCGATGCCGGGATCCCGATGGAGGACACCTTCACGGCGTCGATGTACTGACGCAAAACGGGATGCCGGCGTCAAAATACAGACAGCCTGCATCCCAAACGTCCGCACAGCGGAATGCACTTGTGAATGGGGGGGGGGGGGGGGGGGGGAGGATAGGTTCGGGCTGCAGAAGGGGGTTAGACTTACGGTACACTCCCGGGAAGGTTAGGGACTGGAGAGGGAGGGTTAGGCACATACAGGGGGAGGTTAGGGTTAGGCACCTAGCGGGGAGGGTTAGGTTTAGGCAGCGGGAAAGGGAGGGTTAGGGTTAGGCATCACTTGGGATGGTTAGGGTAGGGAATACATGAGGGTTAGGGGGCTAAATAAGGGGCTTTCGGGATTATAAGAGACAGGATGCCGCTGTCGGTATACTGACTGCCGGCACCCCATCCATCAGTATCTCATACTGATCCCAGATAGATATATATATATATATATATATATATATGTATATATAATGGAAACCAGTCCATAGATAGATAGATAGATAGATAGATAGATAGATAGGACAGACACAGATAGAGAGAGAGAGAGAGAGAGAGAGAGATAGATGTAGAATACAGATAGAAAGATAAACGTAGAAGCACTAGAGAGAGAAAGAAAGAGATACTGTAGATAGATAGAGACAGAAGAAAACTGAGTGAGAAAGACTGTAGATAGATCACACACAAAGCCAAACTTACTCTTCCTCTGTAGGATCCCAGCTCCTGTGTGTGTGATCTCTGGAGTCCCCTGTGTCAGGTCAGGGTTGATTCTATTTTCAGGTCAGGTCTCTCCTCCACGTTTCCTGCTCCTGCCTCTGAGCTGCATGCCTCATGTCAGCTCAGGGTTGGTTCTATATCGGAGGAGCTGAAGGGACCTTGTGACGTATTGAGGGGAGGAGCTATGTCACCAGGGGGAGGAGCTACGGGCGAACAGGGTACCCGAAAAGTACCCTCGCGGGCTCGCTTCGCTCGCCACGCTTCGGGCACGGTGGCTCGCTCCGCTCCGCTTCGCTCACCACCTAATTACTAAAGGCAATAGTTGGTGGCGTGGATAGTAGAGGAACTATCCCGCTGGCCTAGCTCCTCCCCCTTGCGTCGTAACTCCTCCCCCTTACAGAAAAGGTCCCTTAGCCCACTTGATTCTAGCATCTACCGTCAGCTCAGTGCTCAGGGACGACTTCTTGCTGTGTGGACAGCACAAATGAAGATGGGGGCCTCTAGAGGCTCCTGGCAGTACTGCACTCGGCAGTGGCACTGATACTGTAGCTCCTCTCTGTCAGCGTCCGGCCGGCTCATCATAACAGCCGTCCAGGTCAGAGATGCAGACAGAGTGTCTGACGGCCAGCACTGATCAGGGGGGGTTTCTGGGTACTCAGAAACCCCCCCTGCGTGCGCTACTGACACTCTATCACTATAAGTTCTTTGCATAGTACAGTTATAAATCCAGTTAGAACAGCTTTCTAAAGTTTTAACCAAGCAATGTAAGTTGGAATAGTCTGCAATATATTGTTTACCTAGTAATACTTCAGTAAAAACTGATGGAATAGTCTGCAATATATTGTTTACCTATACTGAATTGAAAAAAAGGCTATTTGTTAAAAATATACAATAGTGTGCAAAAGTTTTAGGCAGGTGTGAAAAAAAATGCTGCAAAGTAAGAATGATTCAAAAAATAGAAGTGCTAATCATTTATTTTTATCAATTAACAACATGCATAGTGAATGAACAGAATAAGGAGATTTATGGTAAGAACTTACCCTTGTTAAATCTCTTTCTGCGAGGTACACTGGATTCCACAGGAAATAACATCGGGGTGTAGAGTAGGATCTTGCTCCGAGGCACCAACAGGCTAAAAGCTTTGGCTGTTCCCAAGATGCTCAGCGCCGCCTCCTCTATAACCCGTCTCCGTGCACAGGAGCTCAGTTTTGTTAACCAGTACAATGTAGTAGCAGGTAAAAGAGACGACAACAGTTAGTAGCCATAGACACCACATTCTCACGACAGGAGACGGTATCAACGGCTAATGCCATACCAAACCAAAGAAGCTAAGTGCATCAGGGTGGGTGCCCGGTGGAATCTAGTGTACCTCGCAGAAAGAGATTTAACAAGGGTAAGTTCTTACCATAAATCTCCTTTCTGCAGCAGGGTACACTGGTATTCCACAGGGAATAACATTGGGGATGTACTAAAGCAGTTCCTTAGGGGAGGGGACGCACTGTAGCAGGCACAAGAAAACGGCGTCCAAAGGAAGCATCCTGGGAGGCGGAAGTATCGAAGGCATAGACCCTTATGAACGTGTTCACTGAGGACCACGTAGCCGCCTTGCACAATTTTTCAAGGGTCGCACCACGGCAGGCCGCCCAAGAAGGTCCAACAGACCGAGTAGAATGGGCTTTGATGGTAGCAGGAGCTGGAAGGCCAGCCTGTACATAAGCATGCGCAATCACCATTCTAATCCATCTGGCCAAGGTCTGCTTGTTAGCAAGCTAGCCACATTTGTGAAAACCAAACAGTACAAAGAGAGAATCAGATTTCCTAATGGAGGCTGTCCTGTTCACATAGATACGGAGAGCCCATACCACATCCAAAGACCGCTCTGTGGAGGATAAATCCGGTGAGACAAAGGCCGGAACCACAATCTCCTGGATAAGGTGGAAAGAAGACACCACCTTAGGTAGATAACCAGGGCGCGTTCGAAGAACCGCCCAGTTACGGTGAAAAATCAGATAGGAGAACCTACAAGTCAAGGCACCCAAATCTGATACCCGTCTAGCAGAGGCAATAGCCAGCAGAAACAAGACCTTGAGGGAAAGCCACTTAAGGTCCGCAGATCCAAGAGGTTCAAACGGAGACTCTTGCAAAGCCTCCAGAACCACCATCAAATCCCAAGGAGCCACAGGTGGGACATAGGGAGGTTGAATCTGTAAAACACCCTGAGTGGATGTATGAACATCAGGCAGAGTCGCAATTTTCCTCTGAAACCATACCGACAAGGCAGAAACATGAACCTTGCGGGAGGCCAGCCGAAGGCCCAAGTCCAGGCCCTGTTTGCCAAAAGTTTGGCCGTACTAAACTTGTAAACGTCATGATTGTTAGTTGTGCACCAAGCAAAGTAAGCATTCCAGACCCTATGGTAAATCCGAGCAGAAGCTGGCTTACGGGCCTTCAACATAGTGTGAATACCCGCCTCAGAAAATCCTTTGGCCCTCAGTTAGGAAGCTTCAAGAGCCACGCCGCCAAAGCCAGTCGGGCCAAATCCTGGTAAACACAAGTGCCCTGAACGAGGAGGTCTGGTCGTTGTGGAAGTAGAAGAGGACGCTCTAGCGAGTGACCCTGTAGGTCTGAGAACCAATACCGTCTGGGCCACGCTGGAGCTACCAGAAGAAGGTTTCCGCCTTCTTGCTTGAACTTCTTCACTACTCTGGGCAGGAGTGACACCGGAGAAAACACATACGGCAGCCGAAAGTTCCATGGAATTACTAGTGTGTCCATGAATGCCGCTTGAGGAACCCTTGTTCTTGCTCCGAAGACCGGAGCCTTGTGATTGTGTCGAGATGCCATCAGGTCTACATCTGGTAGGCCCCACTTGTCCACTAGGAGTTGAAATACTTCTGGATGAAGGCTCCACTCTCCGGCGTGTACGTCCTGACGACTGAGGAAGTCTGCTTCCCAGTTGAGGACCCCCGGAATGAACACTGCCGATGTGGCTGGCAGATGGCGTTCCGCCCATTGAAGAATCTTTGACACTTCCATCATTGCCATGCGGCTTTGAGTGCCACCTTGTTGATTTATGTACACCACCGTGGTGGCGTTGTCTGACTGTACTTAAACAGGCCTGTTCAGTACCAAAAGAAAAGGGAACGTCTGTGGATGTGATTCCTACAGACGAACAGTGGGCGCTGATTACTAGAACCAATTAGAATAAAAATATATATGTTTAATTAAATAGGTATCATACCCAAAATAAAAATCTCCTATCAGCTGCCCACAGTGGTGGATCTGGATATCCACCTGACTAAATAAAGCAAATAAAATAGTAGAAGTGTGGGCGCTCAGGAAAAAATTTTTTTTTTTTTTTTTAAATATAATAGCTGCTGGTTTTGTAAAAAATCAGTAACATTTATTGGTACAAAATAAATTTAAAAAAGAGAAAATCAACATATATTAATTAGTTGCCATACATGGCAGCTGCAACAAATTAATAGAGCAAGTTATAATATTACTGCAGTGGTTTAAAAATATATATATAAGTAAGTAATCTCTGTGTCCTGGGTCCCGGGACTTTGAATAATATTTGTGCACTGTCCCAATTTTTGTTATGTTAATTCTTTTGCATGCATGCATACAGTGTTAGTAGTCATAGGAATAAAGTGCTGTTCGTGGCTCAGATATACTTTGCGGGAAAAAAAAGAAATGGGCTGTAGATAAACAGTGCCTGTTTATACTTCACCAATTGGTGTGGCTAAGTGCCAATCCCGCAATTGTCTCACTCCAAACGGCTGTCCGCACTGCGGCGGTTTTTCTTATGTCGTGCCTGTTGTAATTGGCATAGTGTCCTGCAGGCTTATGTTCGGCTGTGTCAGGAGCAGAGACAGAGAGCCACGTGTGGAAATCCTGGGTAGCAGGGGACGCCGCAAGGCCGCGGTACACGACTTCCGGTTACGGTGCTTCCGGCTTCCGGTTTTGCGGTCCACCTGCGTTCCACTGTTGTGCAAGTCAACTGACGCGTTTCTCCGCCTACACAGAGGGCGGTTTCTTCAGAGGTATATCTTAGAGGTGATTACGGTCTCTATTTATACCCACTTAATCATCCTTATTGGTTACCAAAACAGGGGAGTTATTTTTAACCCTTTATAGATGTTTACATTTTTTCTAAAGACAAAAACCAGCAGTATGTCAGCTATCGCTGGACCTTATTTGTATTAGCTATTGTATATAAACAATTAATAAGAAACATTTTAATATAAAACATATGCGAGTATAAAAACTCATTAGACCACACTGAGATGCAGATAGATTATATATACGTTCATACAAAGCAATATAAATAATGAGTAAATAAAAAATAAGAAACAATAAAAAACAATAAAAATAAAAATACAAATGAAAATAAAAATAAAAATAAAAATAAAAATGAACATTAATGAATACTAAATAGTATTAGGAATTATATATATGAAAAATAAAATTAAATTCTAAATAAAATATATAATAAAATTAAGATATAATTGGATCATAATGAATATAATAAATTTAATAAGTTTCTCGGACTAAGGAGGAGGAGGGGGATAGAGCGCAGTGAGCGGAAGAGAAAAAAAAAAAACCAAAACCGCACCTGATGTCCCTGTCCTTATATTATATACATCATATATATCTTTAGTGTAGATAAATTATGAAAATATATATAGTTGAGTCATAGACCTATACTATAAATGTTGAATTTCTAGCACATGGGAGGGAGAGAGGGATAGAGTACAGCTGGGAGAGGAGGAAAAAGCCGCACATGGTGTCTACATCTTTATATTATAGACATCATGTACACCTTCAGTCTAGACTATATGTCTCAAACTGGTTGGATAATTCTAGCCATAAACCCTTACAGTATTGATGACAAAGCATTTAGGCAGTATTACTAGTACTGAAATATTTGTAATAAAGGTAAAAGATTCTTTTTGTAAATATACAGTCATTATTATAGTTATGATTATAATTATAATGACCCCTTATTATTCATCCCCTAACTCTCCAACTTAATAGATGGAGGAGGGGGGCAATATTATTTTATATTCAAAATAGTCCAAGAGAGGAGGCATGTAGGAAACGAGCACATAAAGAAACCACCCAATTGGAATGATCGCACTTATTTTTGGAGAAAAGATATTCTCCTATGATCAATTCGTTAGATGTTGTTTAATTCAATATTTTCATTAAGGCCCAGGGGTTCTAATGTCCTTAGGCGAAAGATCCAAAAGGCTTCTCTCCGACTTAGTTGTGTAAAGCGGTCTCCGCCTCTATCAGTAATTTTCACTTGTTCTAAAGCCGTAATGCGAATTTTGGCAATATCCCCATATTCGCATGTTCTTGTATGTCTAGAAAGACTGTGAAGAGGGCATTTTTTGATTATATTTCTTCTGTGTTCCAAGAACCGCATTTTAAGCTTTCTTATAGTGCGTCCAACGTATTGGATTCCACAGCCACATTCAACCAAATACACTACATATGTAGAGTTACAATTCAAAAATTGTGTTATAGTGAATTCCTCACCTGTGGTTCTAGAGCTATATGACTTTTTTCCATAGTCTATACTTTTACAAGTTAGACATCTGGAAGCGGCACATTTAAAGAATCCATTAGGTTCATTCCCTAACCATTTAAGGGGGGGAGATTTGGTTAAATCAATATTTACACTCAAATCTTTAATGAGTACATTTTTATTTTTGATATTTTTCTTATCCATCTTTTCATTCCTATTTCTATTAGTTCTGAACATACTTGGTGCTAATTTAGATTGAAGTGTATCTGATCTTTTATATACTACCTTAATTTGGTCTCCTATTTCTGATTCCAACAGTGGGTCGATTTTAAGTAGTTGTGTATTTTTCGAGATGATTTTTCTTATTTGTGTGGCATGTGTATTGTATTGTGTAACAAATATACACTTATCATTTAGTTTGTTCCCCTTGGAGCATTTCACAGTTTTTTTGTCCTCTAATAGAGTTGTTCTATTTCTGCAGTCTACCTCATATAGAGCTTTCTGCAGAATATAGTCAGGATAGCCCTGCTCCTGAAATGCCAGATATAATTTGTGTGCTTGTTCCTTGTAAATGTGTTCCCTAGAGCAGTTCCTTTTTAGCCTTAGGAACTGACTCTTAGGTATATTATTACGCCATGCCCGGAGATGGCTACTACTGTACTTAAGAAAATTATTTGTATCAACAGATTTAAAGTAGGTTTCGGTGTGTATACAGTCATCCATAGACCGGAGCGCAATATCCAAAAAGTTAATGGAATAAGGGTGAGAGGTGTGAGTGAATTTCAATCCGTATTCATTACCGTTTAAATGATCAAGAAAAGTGCTGATAGTGCTGTCATCCCCGTCCCAAATGAAGAATAAATCATCTATATATCGGCCATAGAGGACCAGGTGCGCCCCAAGGTCCGCCCCCCAAATGAGCTCCTGTTCAAGTGCACCCATATAGAGATTGGCGTAACTCGGGGCGAACCTGGTCCCCATGGCCGTTCCCCGTGACTGTAAATAATATTGTTGTGCAAACATAAAATAATTGTGCTCTAAGATGAACTTTATGGATGCAACTAAAAAGGTTCTCAGATGTTCTGAGATGGTTAGATCTCTATCGAGTACATTAGAGATGGTCTCAATCCCTTTTTGATGCGGAATATTGGAGTACAGTGACTCCACATCGCATGTAAGAAATTGATATGTACTCTTCCATCTAATATTTTTTAACATATTTAAAAATTGTGTTGTGTCTTTTATGTAAGATTTTAATTGTGTTACATACCCTTGTAGGTGTGCATCCACAAAGTGTGACAGATTTGAAGTAATAGACCCAATCCCTGAGATAATTGGTCGCCCGGGAGGTGAAGTGAGAGTCTTATGAATTTTGGGTAGGTGGTAGTGGATTGGGGTGATGGGGTGAGTAGGGAATAGGAAGTGATATGTGTCTTTGGATATTGCGCCCCGGTCCAAAGCTCCATCTAACAGCATTTCAAGTTCTTTTTGAAATTGTGCTGTAGGATTATTTGGCAGTACAGCATAGAAGTATGTGTTGGTTAGCTGTCTAGTGGCTTCTTTCCTATAGTCTGTAGTGTCCTGTAACACCACACCACCTCCTTTATCTGCCATTTTGATAGTTAAATTGTTGTCTGACATGAGAGTTTTAAGAGCCCTTCTCTCATCAGCTTTCAAATTATCCTTTAGTTGGTCTTGCTCAGCAGAAATGCACATTTTTCTGAAGTCTTCCATTGTGGTGTTATAAAACCCCACTATGGATGGGCCTCTGTATTGAAGAGGGTAAAATTCAGATTTCTTTTTAAATTGTTTGTTAACTTTCTCTTTTTGAGATTCATCTAAGGAAAAAATCTTAGTCGGAGTTAATGCCTCCCGGGAACTTTCTAATAGAAGATCTTCAAGGGTCTCTATAGTTTCCCTATCAGATTCATCCAGAATAATAGGCAACACTTTTTCAACATCTTTTATAGCTTTTAATTTCTTGGTTGCAAAGTACCGTTTTCTACTCAGATTTCTTGTGAATCTATTCAGATCCACAAATAAATCAAAGAGATTGGGTTTTTTTGCAGGAGCATATTTAAGACCCTTGCTGAGTAAGGTTTTTTCTGAGTCAGTTAATTCTCTAGAGGACAGATTAAAGATGCTTTTGGTATTTAGTATTGCTTTGGGTTTTTTCCTTTTCTGTGCTCCTCCCCTACATCCTCTGTATCTCTTTCTCTTCCTCTTTTGGTGTAATTCATATTGGGTCTGTTGGATTGATTTAGTTCGTATGTACTTTGTTCTAAAAAACGTGTCTGTTCTTTTTCTCGGGTATTATCCTGACTTTGTAAGGAATTTTTGGGTTTAGCCCCTCCTCTAGCTATAGAGGCAGGGGAGTATTGATCTCTGCTTAGACACTCATATTTGTTCTCTAAAACTATTCCCCGTGGGTCCCTACGGGGGCTATTTCTGTTGGAAAAGGTTCTATTTCTTTGGGTTCTCCACTTCCCCGCTGCACTCCTCGACCTCCCCCTCCCATTGCTATAATTTTGTCTACTAGTGTCCCTTTTGGGATTCCTTGTGACTGATCTCGAATAGTCACGTCTCCTGTTATAGGATCTTACTGTATCTGTCTCATAATCCCCTCTATCTCTTTCTAGTTTTTTTGTTTTAGTTAGTATTACTGTTTGTTCATATTCCTCAATTTTCTTATTTACTTTCTGATCTCTTTCCGAGAACTCCACACTACTTTCATAAGGTTTTAATTGTTCTTGTATATGTTCTATTTCGGTCTGTATGTTTTTGACCTTTGAACTCCTATACTTGATAAGGTGTTCCATAAGTTTGAACGAACAATCATCAAGTATGGAGTTCCAGCTAGATAAAAATTCTGCATCATCCTTAAATGATGCTGATTTAAATATACGAAGTCCCCTTGGAATATATTTATTATTTATATACCTTTGTAGCGTGGATTGATCCCACCAGTGGCGTGTTTCCGCCATGCATAATGTTTCCAATTTATTAAATAATTTATGCATGTCACTACTTCCACTGGTTGGAGCAATATTCTGTTCCTTCACTGGCTCATGGGAGTATTTTTGCCTCCTCTCTAGCCTCTCTGCCAAGCATCTCAGTGTGGTCATTTTTGCAAAACAAGCAGCCTCACTACCAGACCTCAAAATGAGGAAGACAAAAGAAAAGGGAACGTCTGTGGATGTGATTCCTACAGACGAACAGTGGGCGCTGATTACTAGAACCAATTAGAATAAAAATATATATGTTTAATTAAATAGGTATCATACCCAAAATAAAAATCTCCTATCAGCTGCCCACAGTGGTGGATCTGGATATCCACCTGACTAAATAAAGCAAATAAAACAGTAGAAGTGTGGGCGCTCAGGAAATTTTTTTTTTTTTTTTTTTTTTTTTTAAATATAATAGCTGCTGGTTTTGTAAAAAATCAGTAACATTTATTGGTACAAAATAAATTTAAAAAAGAGAAAATCAACATATATTAATTAGTTGCCATACATGGCAGCTGCAACAAATTAATAGAGCAAGTTATAATATTACTGCAGTGGTTTAAAAATATATATATAAGTAAGTAATCTCTGTGTCCTGGGTCCCGGGACTTTGAATAATATTTGTGCACTGTCCCAATTTTTGTTATGTTAATTCTTTTGCATGCATGCATACAGTGTTAGTAGTCATAGGAATAAAGTGCTGTTCGTGGCTCAGATATACTTTGCGGGAAAAAAAAGAAATGGGCTGTAGATAAACAGTGCCTGTTTATACTTCACCAATTGGTGTGGCTAAGTGCCAATCCCGCAATTGTCTCACTCCAAACGGCTGTCCGCACTGCGGCGGTTTTTCTTATGTCGTGCCTGTTGTAATTGGCATAGTGTCCTGCAGGCTTATGTTCGGCTGTGTCAGGAGCAGAGACAGAGAGCCACGTGTGGAAATCCTGGGTAGCAGGGGACGCCGCAAGGCCGCGGTACACGACTTCCGGTTACGGTGCTTCCGGCTTCCGGTTTTGCGGTCCACCTGCGTTCCACTGTTGTGCAAGTCAACTGACGCGTTTCTCCGCCTACACAGAGGGCGGTTTCTTCAGAGGTATATCTTAGAGGTGATTACGGTCTCTATTTATACCCACTTAATCATCCTTATTGGTTACCAAAACAGGGGAGTTATTTTTAACCCTTTATAGATGTTTACATTTTTTCTAAAGACAAAAACCAGCAGTATGTCAGCTATCGCTGGACCTTATTTGTATTAGCTATTGTATATAAACAATTAATAAGAAACATTTTAATATAAAACATATGCGAGTATAAAAACTCATTAGACCACACTGAGATGCAGATAGATTATATATACGTTCATACAAAGCAATATAAATAATGAGTAAATAAAAAATAAGAAACAATAAAAAACAATAAAAATAAAAATAAAAATACAAATGAAAATAAAAATAAAAATAAAAATAAAAATGAACATTAATGAATACTAAATAGTATGTTCAGTACCAGATGTCGGGACAGTTTCAGAGCATTGACCACTGCCCGCAATTCCAGAATGTTTATCGGAATTAGAGACTCCTCCCTTGTCCACCAACCCTGAAGAGAGTGTTGCTCCAACACCGCGCCCCAACCCCTCAGACTGGCATCCATCGTCAGAAGGACCCAGTGGGAGATCCAGAAGGGATGACCCCTGCTCAATCGTTGGTCCTGCAGCCACCAGGTCAGTGACAGACGGATCTCCGGAGACAAGGAGATCATTTGAGACCTGATCCTGTGAGGCAGGCCGTCCCACTTGGCAAGAATCAGTTTATATAGAGGGTGGGAATGAAATTGAGCATACTCCACCATGTCGAAAGCCGACACCATGAGGCCTAGTACTTGCATCGCCGAGTGTATCGACACATGCGGACGGGAGAGGAAGCAACGTATCTTGTCCTGAAGCTTCAGGACTTTCTCCTTTGACACAAACAACCTCTGGTTGTGTGTGTCTAACATCGCTCCCAGATGCACCATGCTCTGAGCAGGGACCAGGAATGATTTCTTCCAGTTGAAGAGCCACCCGTGGGCTTGCAGAAACTGGACCGTCAGATCCAAATGACGGAGGAGAACTTCTGGGGAATTGGCCAGGATCAGCAGGTCGTCCAGATACGGCAGGATCCTGATGCCCCAACGGCGGAGTGAAGCCATCATAACTGCCATGACCTTGGTGAAAATTTGTGGAGGCGTGGTCAGAGCAAACTGTAAGGCCCGGAATTGGTAATGGAGAATGCCAATAGCAAACCGCAGGTATTGCTGATGTGACATGGCAATAGGGATATGCATGTAAGCATCCTATATATCCAGGGATACCATATAGTCCCCTGGTTCCAAAGCCAGGACAATAGAGTGAAGGGTCTCTATACGAAACTTGGAGATCCTCACAAACTTGTTAAAATATTTGAGGTTGAGAATGGGCCGGGAGGAACCATTCAGTTTGGGGACTAGGAACAGAGTTGAATAGTACCCCCTGCCCCTCTGAGCGAGTGGCACCGGCACTACCACTCCGGTGTTCAGGAGGGATTGTACCACTCCACTAAACGGAGAGTTGTTGCCTTCACCTGATCCGAAGGGATGTCCGTCAGGCAACAGCGAGGAGGGGGACGTGTCTTGAAGGATATAGCGTTTCCATGAGTGACGACTTCCCGTACCCAAGCGTCTGAAGTGGTCTTCAACCATACCTGGGTGAACTGTAGAAGTTGGCCTCCCACCCTGGGATCCCCCAGGGGGAGGCCCGCCCTGTCATGCTGCAGGCTTGTCAGATTTGGAAGCCGGCTGATGGGCAGCACAGGCACGTTTAGGCTTAGGCTTGAAGGTTTTGGAAGTACAAGACTGTTTTGGATACGCCTGACCCTTTGCTTAACCCGAAGGGTGAAAGGAACAAAAGCAAGTACTCTTAGCCTTTGGGGCCGAAGGATTAGTACTAGGTAGACATGCAGTCTTAGCAGATGCCAAGTCAGCGACAATCTTGTTGAGATCCTCACCAAAGAGGATGTTTCCTTTAAACGGGAGCACCTCCAGGGTTTTCTTAGAGGATTTCTTATGTTTAGTCTTAGGGGAGCGAGGGTCAGGAACACGTTTACCCAAAGAGTTATTCAAGTGCTGTAACTGAGTGGACAGAGCCTCTGTCCATGGCGGATTAACCACAGGGACCATATAAGGCTAACAAGGTACAGGAGGTCCCATAGTCAGTAAATTAGAAAAGGCAGCCCAAGGTGGGCCCTGATGTGCCCCCATTGTTACAAACTAACTGGGGGGTACAGAAACCCCAAAACCTGACCCCTCCGCAGCCATGTTATCCTCAAATGCATCTGGGACATCATAACCGCGCACGGCGGAATCAGCCCCAGACCCATCGTCCCCTGTAGCTGAGATGATATGAAAGCGTAAATCACGGGCGACACAGTACAATATCAGCAAATATAATACCTAACACAAACCCCCCGTGCAGTGTGACAGCACAAACAGAGGATTTCTGAGGTAAAATGTGACTGAAAAACACAGAGAAAAATACAAAATACGTATATCCTGTGAAATACCTACCGTATATACTCGATTATAAGCCGACTTTTGCAGTACGTTTTTTTGTGCTGAAAAAGCCACCTCGGCTTATAATCGAGTTAGTGTTAGGAGGGACACGGAGAGCGCAGCGTGCGGCTCTCCTGTGTCCCTCCTGCATCTCCGGCGGTGTGTGTGTTAAAGGAAGTGCACGAACCGGCACTTCCTTTAACACACGCCGCTGCCGCCGGAGACGCAGGAGGGACACAGGAGAGCCGCGCACTGCGCTCTCCGTGTCCCTCCTTCAGAAGATAGCGCGGGAGCGACAGAGGGTATCTGGCACTGTGGGGCACATCTGGCACTGTGGGGCACATCTGGCACTGTGGGGCATATCTGGCACATCTAGCACTGTGGGGCATATCTGGCACTGTGGGGCATATCTGGCACATCTGGCATTGTGGGGCATATCTGGCACTGTGGGGCATATCTGGCACATCTAGCACTGTGGGGCATATCTGGCACTGTGGGGCATATCTGGAACTGTGGGGCATATCTGGCACATCTGGCACTGTGGGGCATATCTGGCACTGTGGGGCATATCTGGCACATCTGGCACTGTGGGACATATCTGGCACTGTGGGGGCATATCTGGCAGTATGAGGGCATATCTGGCACTGAGGGCTGTGTACGGCTAGAGCTGCATTTCCCACCCTAGGCTTATACTCGAGTCAATAAGTTTTCCCAGGTTCTTGGGGTAAAATTAGGTGCCTCGGCTTATATTCGGGTCGACTTATACTCGAGTATATACGGTATATTATCTAATAACCCTGACGCAGAGAGCCGATTCGGGTTACAGAATATAGGGACAGCAGTAGGAGTGAGATACACGGAGTAGAGATCACCCAGCAGCTATATGCACACACACACAGTCACATGTACAATGCAGGAATTATGACAAATAATAAAACTGCACTGGACTAGCAATACTATTACTGAGTAAAGCTATGTATATAAATAGATATCAGGGACGTGCAGTCAGGGGAGGCAGTGCAGTGCCTCCCCTGTCATTAATGATTAAGATAATACAAAGAAGATGCATATGACACATATTCTGTGTCATATGTATCTTCTTAATATTATTCTTAGGATTGCTCCCCTCTGTATGTGTTTGGGAGGCACCGATCGTTGTCACTGGGGAAAGTATGGGAGCGGGGGGTGGGCACTGGCGGGGACTAGCCTTGGGCTGTAAAAGCCCATTGAAAATATATGGGAAAGCGGCACCATTAGTGGTGCCGCTTTCATACAGGGACGTGCTTTCAACCTATGAAAGCACGTCCCTGTCAGTGAGGCCACAGTGATTGGCCAGCGGATCCGTCACTGGATCCGCTGTCAATCACTGTGTGGGCGACGCTGGCGGAGGAGGTGCGGGCGGCTGGATGCGGCGATGGTGCGGGCGGCGGGATGCGGCGGTGGTGCGGGCGGCGGCGGTGCGGGTTGCGGCGGCAGAAATGTACCTTTATCCAGCAGAGTTTGGCAGCGGAGCGGTTCCAGTTTCAAAAATGGCGCCTCAGCGTCATTTTTGAAATTCAAGATGGCCGCCGCGAGCCAATCACGGCTCGCCGCGTCATCGCCCCGCCCCCTCCGGCTGACTTATAAAAGTCAGCGCGAGGCGGAGGAGAGTCAGTCCGACGGCGGAGGAGGAGCTGTGAAGAGCTCCTGAAGAAAGAAGGCGCCGCAAGTCCTGGCTGGGCGGCGGCTATGCAAAATAGCTTAGCAGCCGCCGCCCACCAGGTGAAGATGCTGGAAGCCCTGAGGAGGTGGCGCCCCCCCCCAGGTGAAGACGCCGGAAGCCCTGGGAAGGCGGCGGCCACGCAAAAAAGCTTAAAGGCCGCCGCCCCCAGGTGAAGGTCCGGTTTAATAAAGCTTATTTTCAAGACGTGTGGTGTTTTTATTTTAATATTTTCTTTACAGGTGGACTACAGGTGCCAGCGGGCCCTTTATGTCCGGGCATGCTGGCACTTGTGGTTCTCCAAGTGCCAGCATGCTGGGGCAGGCTTGCTGGGACCTGTAGGCTACCTGTAAAGAACAATATTACTATTCTTTGCAGGTGGACTACAGGTGCCAGCAGGCCCTTTATGTCCGGGCATGCTGGCACTTGTGGTTCTCCAAGTGCCAGCATGCTGGGGCAGGCTTGCTGGGACCTGTAGGCCACCTGTAAAGAACAATATTAACACAATGAACCCCGCACCCACCGCCACCAGGGGTGCGGGGCATAGCACTGGGCTATCAGCCCAGTGCTGGTTATTGCTCGGGAGGGGGGACCCCATTTTTATTTTTTTGGGGTCCCCACTTTCCGAGGAATTCCAACCCTGGGCTGACTGGCTGGGGGGGGCAGATTAATGTTATGGCAGGGGGACCCCACACTGAGTGTCTCCCCTGCTATGGCATTACTCCCCCTGGCTGGTTCTGCCTAGTGCTGGTTTTACTGATGTGTCGGGGGACCAGACTTTTTTTTTTTTTTTTCGGGGGGGGGGGGGGGGGGGGTTTGGAGGGCTTGTTAGCTGCCAGTGCCTCCCCAACCAGTGAACTCACCGCACTTCACTGATAGATATATTAATGCACAGTAAAAACTGGATGAATATCACAGGGTACTTGTACTAAATAACCCTGAAGTATGCACTTGTTCTTAACTAACACTGTCTAAACGACATGTAGAATACTTAAGTGTCCTGTAAATGCACAGCGCTGATGACGCAGGCGGCTTTACAGAGGAGGCATCACCCAGCAGTCCCAGAATCAGCGCAGCTGTGTGTGTAATAGCGCCCAAACGCTGACAGGGAATGAGTGAGACAGAGAGATGCAGCTCCAGGGTGGGTACATTTACTCTAAATGGTGCCCTGGGGCTGGGGGAGGGGTTACAGGCCAGAGCCTTATCCCCTTGCTGGACTTCACCACAGGGTGCTGCAGGCCTTAATAAAATGGATTATAGCCTAATCCGACCTGTGCCCTTGCCCTGGTGGTCTAGTAGGGTCCCTGTACTGCCACAGTGTCCACGCCAGCACACACGGCCCGCCTCCTAATGGCTGCGGCGGATCGTGATTTCCAGCGGGTCCCGCCTGGGCGTCCCTCTTACCTCCTCCCTGAGTGCGGCCACGCGATACCGGAGAACTTCGGGTAGTGTGTGCGCCCTGGGTGAAGAACCGGACCCTCCGCTGTAAGTACCCGGCAACCAGGGACGCGGAAGTATACAGCGCCGCTGGGGGAGGTGATGGAGCTGCAACAGGAGATATCAGAATGATATCTAGCACTAGAGTGCCTCTGCTGGAGCAGCCCTGCCTGTTTGCTGCCTGCACTGCAGGCACCAACTTACAAACTGAGCTCCTGTGCACGGAGGCGGGGTTATAGAGGAGGCAGCCTGAGCATCTTGGGAACAGTCAAAGCTTTTAGCCTGTTGGTGCCTCGGATCAAGATCCTACTCTACACCCCGATGTTATTCCCTGTGGAATACCAGGGTACCCCGCTGCAGAAAGAAATGTAAATCAAATCAACATTTGGTGTGATCACCCCTTGCCTTCAAAACAGCACCAATACTTCTAGGTACACTGGCACACAGTTTTTGAAGGAACTTGGTAGGGAGGTTGTTGCAAACATCTTGGAGAACAAACCACAGATCTTCTGTGGATGTAGGTTTGCTCAAATCCATCTGTCTATAACTGTAATCCCAGGCAGACTCTATAATGTTGAGATCAGGGCTTTGTGAGGGCCATATCATCACTTCCAGGACTCCTTTTTCTTCTTTCCGCTGAAGATAGTTCTAAATGACATTGGCTGTATGCTTGGGGTTGTTGTCCATATAAAGTTATTTAATCTGGCCTTAACCACTAAGGGGTGATTTGGTATAGTAAGGAAGGAAATTATGTTTTGATTATTTATACATTTTTGGAGCTGCAGTGTGAGGAGTAGTAGTCTGCAAAGGTAGACTGGATCATCTCTAACGATTCCTTATAAAGTTGGTGCAAACCTTAAATAGTTTACTGCTGCCACAAGATCATGAACGTTGCATAAGCCACTGTAATAGGTGTTACTATTAGATAGACAGACAGACAGATATTACGAAATTAAGATCTGGGACATTCACATAACCATTACAAATCACCGGTCAAATTAAGACGAACAATAACAGATGGAAAGAAACTGTACTTAAAACGAGATGTTCTCGTTCTAATACACCTGAAGCGTCTACTGTGAGGAAGAAGACGCTTCAGGTGTTTTAGAATGAGAACATCTCGTTTTAATTAATAAATATAATTTATTATAGATGAAGAAGAATATATTATTGGAGCTACTTATAAAATTTTTAGACAATCTAATTTGTCGATTAAGATGTCCTGAAACAGCTAGGGCAGTTAACATGTAACACAATTAACATAAGTATGTATGCAGGGGTTCACTACGATCTGCCGGCGGCCGGCCTCCCGGCGACCAGCATACCAGCGCCGGGAGGCCGGCCGCCGGCTTACCGACAGTGTGGCGAGTGCAAATGAGCCCCTTGCGGGCTCGCTGCGCTCGCCACGCTACGGGCACGGTGGCGCGCTACACTATTTTATTCTCCCTCCAGGGGGGTCGTGGACTCCCACGACTGAGAATAAGTGTCGGTATGCCGGCTGTCGGGCTCCCGGCGACCAGCATACCGACCGCCGGCATACTGAAAACCACCCGTATGCAGCACTGCACCACATGCACCTTTATAAACTAAACCTGGATATTTTTTCATTTGTACATTTTGAAATACTTCAATAACATGATTTGCTCATTTTAATTATTACCTGTAGGTTTAAAATTGACTTCTTCATCCATTCTAATCAAACCAACAGATGATAAATCATTTAGATTTTTCAAGCAAAGCTCTGTTACAAATATAAAAATAATAATATATTAGTAATCTGCAAAACAAACTAGCACAATTTTATTTTACATGGGTTTCATAAACCTATACGAAAATTAGGTTTATGAACTTTCGGGGCTAAATTCAATCTATTTGTGTCCAAGGAAGTATTTATAGGCTACTTACTTCTAAATGACAAGTGAGAAACTCTAGTTTGAAATCACTGTAAAATGTAATGTGAAAAAATACCTTAAATCATCAGTTTAAACATATAGGGGTATATGCAATTGCGGTCGAATTCCCGAAATTGTCGAAAAACTGGACTTTTTCGCCAAAAAAAAAAAAAATCGACAATGCAATACAGTACTTTCCGTCAAAAAAACGTACTTTTCAAATTTGACTTTTTGAAATTCGACTTTTGTCAAATTCGACTTTTCTGCAATGGTACAAATGCGGCAATTCGACAATAGTATATTCAATTGAAGTTTGGAAATTCGACAACAGTGCTTTTAGACAGTAAATTCGTCATTTTCAATCCGCCACACTTTGGTGGGTGAAACTAATAAAAAAAAATTAAAACATGTTTTTTTTGGTGTTTTGTTATTGGTAATAGCATATATATTTATATTAGAAGGGATTAGGTACTTGGTTTGTCTTTTTGGGAGGCACAAGTATTATTTATATATTTTTTAAAATAAATATATTTTTTTTAGATGGAATGGTAAAATCCCAAAAAAAAATGGCGTGGGGTCCCCCCTCCAAAGCATAACCAGCCTCGGGCTCTTCGAGCCGGTCCTGGTTCTAAAAATCCGGGGGGGAAAATGGACAGGGGATCCCCCGTATTTTTAAAACCAGCACCGGGCTCTGCGCCTGGTGCTGGTGCAAAAAATACGGGGGACCCCTTCTCTTTTTGTCCCCCGTATTTTTTTACACCAGCATCGGGCTCCACTAGCTGGACAGATAATGCCACAGCCGGGGGTCACTTTTATACAGTGCCCTGCGGCCGTGGCATTAAATATCCAACTAGTCACCCCTGGCCGGGGTACCCTGGGGGAGTGGGGACCCCTTCAATCAAGGGGTCGCCCCCTCCAGCCACCCTAGGGCCAGGGGTGAAGCCCGAGGCTGTCCCCCCCATCCAAGGGCTGCGGATGGGAGGCTGATAGCCTTGAGAAAATGTAAAGAATATTGTTTTTTCCTGTAGTACTACAAGTCCCAGCAAGCTTTCCCCGCAAGCTGGTACTTGGAGAACCACAAGTACCAGCATGCGGGAGAAAAACGGGCCCGCTGGTACCTGTAGTAGTACTACTGGAAAAAAAACACCCAAATAAAAACAGGAGACACACACCTTGAGAGTAAAAATAAGATTTTACTCACCGGTAAATCTATTTCTCGAAGTCCGTAGTGGATGCTGGGGACTCCGTAAGGACCATGGGGAATAGACGGCTCCGCAGGAGACTGGGCACATCTAAAGAAAGCTTTAGGACTATCTGGTGTGCACTGGCTCCTCCCCCTATGACCCTCCTCCAAGCCTCAGTTAGGACACTGTGCCCGGAAGAGCTGACACAATAAGGAAGGATTTTGAATCACGGGTAAGACTCATACCAGCCACACCAATCACACCATATAACTCGTGATAGGAACCCCGGTTAACAGTATGATAACAATGGAACCTCTGAATAGATGGTTCGCAATAACAACCCGATTTGTGTAACAATAACTATTTACAAGTATTGCAGACAATCCGCACTAGGGATGGGCGCCCAGCATCCACTACGGACTACGAGAAATAGATTTACCGGTGAGTAAAATCTTATTTTCTCTGACGTCCTAGTGGATGCTGGGGACTCCGTAAGGACCATGGGGATTATACGAAAGCTCCCAAACGGGCGGGAGAGTGCGGATGACTCTGCAGCACCGAATGAGAGAACTCAAGGTCCTTCTCAGCCAGGGTATCAAATTTGTAGAATTTTGCAACGTGTTTGCCCCTGACCAAGTAGCAGCTCGGCCAAGTTGTAAAGCCGAGACCCCTCGGGCAGCCGCCCAAGATGAGCCCCCTTCCATGTGGAATGGGCTTTTACAGATTCAGGCTGCGGTAGTCCCACCGCAGAATGCGCAAGCTGAATAGTGCTACAAATCCAGCGCGCTATAGTCTGCTTAGAAGCAGGAGCACCCAGCATGTTGGGTGCATCTAGGATAACAGCGAGTCTTCCTGACTCCAGCCGTTCTGGAAATATAATTTTTCAGGGCCCTGACTACGTCCAGTAACTTGGAATCCTCCAAGACCCTAGTAGCCGCAGGCACCACAATAGGTTGGTACAAGTGAAAACCTGATACCACCTTCGGGAGAAAGTGAGGACGAGTCCTCAACTCTGCCCTATCCATATGGAAAGTCAGGTAAGGGCTTTTTTATGACAAAGCCGCCAATTCTGACACATGCCTGGCCGAAGCCAGAGCCAACACATGACCACTTTTCATGTGAGATATTTCAAATTCACGGTTTTAAGTGGCTCAAACCAATGTGATTCCAGGAACTTCAAAACCACATTGAGATCCCAAGGTGCCACTGGGGCACAAAAAAGGGGCTGAATATGCAGCACTCCCTTACAACGTCTGCACTTCAGGCTGACATCCTTCCTGGCTTTGATCAGGATAAGAATGACTTCCTCCGGAATGCCTTTTTCACTCAGGATCCGGTGTTCAACCGCTATGCCGTCAATGCAGCCGCGGTAAGTCTTTGAACAGACAGGGCCCCTGCTGCAGCAGATCCTGTCTGAGTGGCAGAGGCCATGGGTCCTCTGAGATCAACTCCTGAAGTTCCAGTTACCAAGTCCTTCTTGGCCAATCCGGAACAATGAGTATAGTTCTTACTCCTCTTTTCCTTATTATCCTCCGTACCTTGGGTATGAGAGGGAGAGGAGGGAACACATAAACCGACTGGTACGCCCGCAGTGTCACTAGAGCGTCCACAGCGATCGCCTGAGGTTCCCTTGACCTGGCGCAATATCTTTTTTATTGAGGCGGGACGCCATCATGTCCACCTGTGGTCTTTCCCAACGGTTTACCAGCATTTGGAAGACTTCTGGATGAAGTCCCTATTCTCCCGGGTGGAGTCTGCTGCGGAAGTCTGCTTCCCAGTTGTCCACTCCCGGAATGAACACTGCTGCCAGTGCTACCACATGATTTTCCGCCCAACGGGGAATCCTTGTGGCTTCTGCCATTGCCCTCCTGCTTCTTGTGCCGCCCTGCCTGTTTACATGGGCGAGCGCCGTGATGTTGTCTGTTTGGATCAGTACGGCTGGTTTTGAAGCAGAGGCCTTGTTTGGCTTACGGCCTTGTAAAGGGCTCTTAGCTCCAGAAAATTTATGTGAAGTGAAATCTCCTGTTTGGACCACAGTCCTTGGAATTTTACTCCCTGTGTGACTGCACCCCAGCCCCGAAGGCTGGCATCCGTGTTTACCAGGACCCAGTCCTGTATTCCGAATCTGCGGCCCTCTAGTAGATGAGCCCTCTGCAGCCACCACCGCAGCGACACCCTGGTTCTTGCCGACCGGGTTATCCGCTGCTGTATCTGGAGATGGGACCCGGACCATTTGTCCAACAGGTCCCACTGGAAAATCCTTGCGTGGAACTTTCCGAATGGAATTTATTCGTACGAAGCTACCATTTTTCCCAGGACTCGTGTGCATTGATGTACCGACACCTGTCCCAGTCTTAGGAGGTTTCTGACTAGAGATGACAACTCCTCGGCTTTTTCCATTGGAAGAAACACTTTTTTCTGGTCTGTTTCCAGAATCATTCCCAGGAACAGAAGACGTGTCGTCGGGACCAGCTGTGACTTTGGAATTGAGAATCCAGTCATGCTGTTGCAGCACTTCCCGAGAAAGTGCTACCCCCTTACCAACTGTTCCTTGGACCTCGCCTTTATCCGGAGATCGTCCAAGTACGGGATAATTAAAACTCCCTTCTTGCGAAGGAGTATCATCATTTCGGTCATTACCCATGGTAAAGACCCTCGGTGCCGTGGATAATCCAAACGGCAGCGTCTGGAACTGATAGTGACAGTCCGGTACCACAATCTTGAGGTACTCCTGGTGAGGAGGGTAAATGGGGAGATGCAGGTAAGTATCCTTGATGTCCAGAGAGACCCTGTAATCCCCCTCGTCCAGGATCGCAATAATCGCCCTGAGCGATTCCATCTTGAACTTGAATCTTTTGTTATATGTGTTCAAGGATTTTAAATTTAAGATGGGTCTCACCGAACCGTCCGGTTTCGGTACCACAAACATTGTGGAAAGGTAACCCTTTTCCTGTTGAAGGAGGGGTACCTTGATAATCACTTGCTGTGAATACAGTTTTTTGGATAGCCACCAACACTGCCTCCCTGGCAGAGGGAGTTGCCGGTAAGGCAGATTTTAGGAAACGGCGGGGGGGAGACGTCTCGAATTCCAGCCTGTACCTCTGAGATACTGTTTGAAGAACCCAGGGATCCACCTGTGAGAGAGCCCACTGTGCGCTGAAAATTTCTGAGACGGACCCCCACCGTACCCGGGTCCGCGTCATGCTGTGGACTTACCGGACGCAGGGGAGGACTTCTGCTCCCGGGAACTAGCTGTGTGCTGCAGCTTTTTCCCCCTACCTTTTCCTCTTGGCAGAAAAGATGAGCCTCTAGCCCTCTACTTTTCTGGGGACGAAGGGACTGTACCTGATAATACAGTGCTTACTTTTGCTGTGGGGTAGCTTGTGGCAAAAGTTTTGATTTCCCAGCCGTAGCTGTGGAAATGAGGTCTGAAAGACCATCCCCAAACAGTTCCACCCCCTTCTAGGGCAAACTTCCATGTGCCGTTTTGAATCGGCATCGCCCGACCATTGCCGAGTCCATAACCCCCGTCTGGCGGCAATGGTTTTACATAGCGCTTATTAGTGATGCCAGTCGGCAAATATCCCTCTGTGCATCACGCATGTATAAGACAGCGTCTTTTATATGCTCTATTTTCAGCAAAATATTGTCCCTATCTATAGTATAAATATTATCCGACAGGGAATCTGACCACGCAGTTGCCGCACTGCACATCCATGTCGAGGCAATAGCAGGTCTCAATATAATGCCCGTGTGTGTGTGTATAGCTTTAAGGGTAGTTTTCTGCTTTCTATCACAGGTCCTTCAGGGCGGCCGTATCCGTGACGGTAGTGCCACCTTTTTTAATAAGCGTGTAACCGCTTTATCTACCCTAGGGGTTATTTCCCAACGTGACCTATCCTTTGGCGGAAAAGGGTACGCTGCTTAGAAATTATCAATTTCTTATCGGGGGAAGTCCACGCTTCCTCACACACCTCATATCAATTCCTCAGATGCAGGAAAACTACTGGTAGTTTTCTGTCACCAAACATAATACCCTTTTTTGTGGTATCTGGGGTATTATCAGAAATGTGTAATACATTTTTAATTGCCTCAATCATGTAACGGGTGGCCCTATTGGAAGGTACACTAGTCTCATCGTCGTCGACACTGGAGTCGGTATCCGTGTCAACATCTGTGTCTGCCATCTGAGGTAGCGGGCGTTTTAGAGCCCCTGATGACATGTGAGACGCTTGGACAGGCACAAGCTGAGCAGCCGGCTGTCCTATGTCGTCAAACCTTTTATGTAAGGAGTTGACACTGTCACGTAATTCCTTCCATAAGTCCATCCACACCGGTGTCGACCCCGCAGGGGGTGACATCCCATTCACAGGCATTTGGTCCGCCTCCACATCATTATCCTCATCATACATGTCGACACAGCAGTACCGACACACAGCACACACACAGGGAATGCTCTGACAGAGGACAGGACCCCACAAAGCCCTTTGGGGAGACAGAGGGAGAGTATGCCAGCACACACCAGAGCGCTATATATCACAGGGATATCACCTATAGAGAGTGTTTTCCCTTATAGCTGCATAATATATATATATTGCGCCTGATTTGTGCCCCCCCTCTCTTTTTAACCCTTTTCTGTAGTGCAGGACTGCAGGGGAGAGTCAGGGAGCGATCCCTCCAGCAGAGCTGTGAGGGAAAATGGCGCCAGTGTGCTGAGGGAGATGGCTCCGCCCCTTTTTCGGCGGGCTTTCTCCCGCTATTGTAAAAGTTCTGGCAGGGGTTAATAAACACCTATATAGCCCCTGGGGCTATATATGGTGTCAGTTCGCCAGCCAAGGTGTTAATATTGCTGCTCAGGGCGCCCCCCCCCCCAGCGCCCTGCACCCATCAGTGACCGCAGTGTGTGGTGTGCATGAGGAGCAATGGCGCACAGCTGCAGTGCTGTGCGCTACCTTGGAGAAGACCGAAGTCTTCAGCCGCCGATTTTCCGGACCACCTTCTTGCTTCTGGCTCTGTAAGGGGGACGGCGGCGCGGCTCCGGGAACGGACGACGAGGTCGGGTCCTGTGTTCGATCCCTCTGGAGCTAATGGTGTCCAGTAGCCTAAGAAGCCCAAGCTACCACCACTTAGGTAGGTTCGCTTCTTCTCCCCTTAGTCCCTCGGTGCAGTGAGCCTGTTGCCAGCAGGTCTCACTGAAAATAAAAAACCTAACATATACTTTCTTCCTAGGCGCTCAGGAGAGCCCCTAGTGTGCATCCAGCTCAGCCGGGCACAGAAATCTAACTGAGACTTGGAGGAGGGTCATAGGGGGAGGAGCCAGTGCACACCAGATAGTCCTAAAGCTTTCTTTAGATGTGCCCAGTCTCCTGCGAAGCCGTCTATTCCCCATGGTCCTTACGGAGTCCCCAGCATCCACTAGGACGTCAGAGAAACTTTATTGCACACCTGCCGACACACACATACTTACCTATGTTGACCCGCCGACTGCGACGTCTCCTGATCCGCCGATCCGGGGTACCTGTGAATCAAATTATACTCACCTCAATCCAGTGTCCAGATATAAATCCACGTACTTGGCAAAAAAACAAACCGCATTTACCCGGACCACGCACTGAAAGGGGTCCCATGTTTACACATGAGACCCCTTTCCTCGAATGCCGGGACACCACGTGACTGCTGTCACCGAGGTCCCTTCAGCCAATCAGGAAGCGCTACTTCGTTGCACTCACCTGATTGGCTGTATGCGCGTGTGACCTCAGACAGCGCATCGCAAAGCCTCTCCATTACTTTCAATGGTGGGAACTTTGCGGGTAGCGGTGGGGTTACCCGCGGTCAGCCGCTGACCGCGGGTGACCTCACCGCTGACGCAAAGTTCCCACCATTGAGTATAATGGAAAGGCTTTGCGATGCGCTGTCTGAGGTCACACGCGCATACAGCCAATCAGGTGAGTGCAACGAAGTAGTGCTTCCTGATTGGCTGAAGGGACCTCAGTGACAGCAGTCACGTGGGGTCCCGGCATTCGGGGAAAGGGGTCTCATGTGTAAACATGGGACCCCTTTCAGTCCGTGTGGATCGGTTGTTCGTTTTCTTTTTTTGCCAAGTACGAGGATTTATATCTGGACACTGGATTGAGGTGAGTATAATTTTATTCACAGGTACCCCGGATCGTCGGATCAGGAGACGTGGCAGTCGGCGGGTCAACATAGGTAAGTATGTGTGTGTCGGCAGGTGTGTAATAAAGTTTTACTCTCAAGGTGTGTGTCTCCTGTTTTTATTTGGGTATTTTTTTCCCAGTAGTACTACAGGTACCAGCGGGCCCGTTTTTCTCCCGCATGCTATTACTTGTGGTTCTCCAAGTACCAGCTTGCGGGGGAGGCTTGCTGGGACTTGTAGTACTACAGGAAAAAACAATATTCTTTACATTTTCTCAAGGCTATCAGCCTCCCATCCGCAGCCCTTGGATGGGGGGGACAGCCTCGGGCTTCACCCCTGGCCCTTGGGTGGCAGGGGGGGGGACCCCTTGATTGAAGGGGTACCCACTCCCCCAGGGTACCCCGGCCAGGGGTGACTAGTTGGATATTTAATGCCACGGCCGCAGGGCACTGTATAAAAGTGACCCCCGGCTGTGGCATTATCTGTCCAGCTAGTGGAGCCCGATGCTGGTGTAAAAAATACGGGGGACCCCTACTCTTTTTCTCCCCCGTATTTTTTGCACCAGCACCAGGCGCAGAGCCCGGTGCTGGTTTTAAAAATACGGGGGATCCCCTGTCCATTTTCCCCCTGGATTTTTAGAACCAGGACCAGCTCGAAGAGCCCGAGGCTGGTTATGCTTTGGAGGGGGACCCCACGCCATTTTTTCCCGTGTTTTTTCCCGTTTTTACCCGTTTTTAAAAAAACGGAACAAATCCGTCAAATCGGCCGTTTTTCGGCAGCGGGACTGTCAAATACGTTTTTTATTGCATATGGTCAATTTCGGCACCCACTTGCCGAAATTAGACTGTCGAATTGTGTCGAATTGAAAAACGGCCGATAATTTGCCGCGATTCGCAGCTAATTGCATATACCCCATAGGGGTATGGGTTGGGTATGGTATGCCGGTGTTCGGGATTCATTCGGTCAGCATACCGCTGCCAGAATGCCGGCAGGGGGGTGTGGACATTCACAAGTGCAAATAGTCCCTGTTAGCCGGATTCCGGCTGTAGGCATTGTCATTGGTCAGAATTCTGGCGTCAGTATCCTGAAGGCCGGGATCCCGACTGCCGGCAATGTAACTACATCCCATGGGTATAAGTACTAAGCAATGGATTTTTAAAATCCATGTGTTTTTGCAAATTCTGCAATCTACAAAAGAGTAATACTAGTAAATGAAATATCAGGCTTGTTTTGCATTAAATTATATGCAACTGATATGGGGCCCTGACGCACGGAGGGCCCCCAAGGCCCAGCAAACATCCCTCTGCACCCATTTGAATTTTTATTTCTTTTTATTTACATTTTTTTAAATGAATACTGTTGCACGCCGGGTACGGGGTCTGACAGTTTACATCCTGGGAGGGAGGGTGGCAGGTGGGACTCAGGAGGCAGGGTGCATATTTCAGAGCCGCCCTCAGTGTGTAACCGGTGGCGCCACTTGAGATAACCCAGAAGCATAAAGTATCTGTAGTAGCACCGGCGGTGCTGTGCAGATGACAGAGAGATTATGTTTGGACAGTGCCACAGCAGAAAAACAGATCCACTGATGGTGAGCCCCACTCTCCCCTCCCTTCAGTCCGTATGTCTGTCCATCTATGCCATGGTGTTCTGTCTTTTAATGCCGCTTCACGTCTGTCTGTCCATCTATCTATCTATGCCCCCATGTGGTGCTGTGTCTATCTATGACCCTGTCTTATCTATCCCTCTATGCCAGCATGCCCTCTCTACCCTTTCATCCTTTTCTCTCTTTTTCTCCATGGCCCTGTCTCTCACTCCTCTCTCTCCTTCTCTAATTTGCTCTATTTTCATGAAACCCTCTCTTTCTTGCTCCTCTCTCTGCTTCTCTCCGACTGACACCCTCTTTGTCTCTCACTATACTCTCTCTCCTGCTCCCCTAAGAAGCATTGTAGTTGTTGTTACCAAGGCCGGATGGGGGGCGGGAGGGGGGATTTCAAGATTTCGCTATGGGGCCCACAAACTTCTAGTTATGCCTCTGTATCTATCTGTGTGTGTATATATTCCAGTTTAATGAACCACAGTCTCCATCTCCTGTGTTTGGCTCCACCTCCTCACTGGAAACCCATCCTTATAAATCCTGCATTTGTCCCTGGCTCTACCTGGCATAATGTATACAAGGGGCTTTACTGTGGCGTAATGTGTGTAAGGGCCTCTACCATAGCATAATGTGTACAGGTTGAATATCCCATATCCAAATATTCCAAAATATGGAATTTTTTGAGTGAGACTGAGATAGTGAAACCTTTGTTTTCTGAAGGCTCACTGTACACAAACTTTGTTTAATACAAATAAATTATTCAAAATATTGTATTAAATGACCTTCAGGCTGTGTGTATAAGGGGGGTCATTCCGAGTTGTTCGCTCTGTATTTTTTTCTCGCAACGGAGCGATTAGTCGCTAATGCGCATGCGCAATGTCCGCAGTGCGACTGCGCCAAGTAAATTTGCTATGCAGTTAGGTATTTTACTCACGGCATTACAAGGTTTTTTCTTCGTTCTGGTGATCGGAGTGTGATTGACAGGAAGTGGGTGTTTCTGGGCGGAAACAGGCCGTTTTATGGGAGTGTGTGAAAAAACGCTACCGTTTCTGGGAAAAACGCGGGAGTGGCTGGAGAAACGGAGGAGTGTCTGGGCGAACGCTGGGTGTGTTTGTGACGTCAAACCAGGAACGACAAGCACTGAACTGATCGCAGATGCCGAGTAAGTCTGGAGCTACTCAGAAACTGCTAAGAAGTGTCTATTCGCAATTCTGCTAATCTTTCGTTCGCAATTTTGATATGCTAAGATTCACTCCCAGTAGGCGGCGGCTTAGCGTGTGCAAAGCTGCTAAAAGCAGCTTGCGAGCGAACAACTCGGAATGACCCCCAAGGTGTATATGAAACATAAATGTATGTATGTATGTACACAAACTTTGCTTAATGCACAAAGTTATTAAAACTATTGGCTAGAATGACCTTCAGGCTGTGTGTATAAGGTGTATATGAATCATAAATGCATTCTGTGCTTAATGCTAGTGGTAACAGAAAAGTGCCTCGGCGCCACAATAGATCAGCTGCAAACAAGCTGGTCAAAAAGGTATCCCCAATACCAAAGATTACGTGACCAGATAAAATTAGACCAGATGCAGTGCGCTAATCAGATAATAGGTGAAATGGTACTTCCCTCACAATTCCTCTGTTGTAGGTTTTTCATGCACTTCATACAAATGGAATCCATATGTGGGGAAAACAAAATTCCAAATATGGTGTAGTAAATTCAAAATACAACAAATTTAAAACAATCAAGTGTAAATTGTCTATATGATCGTTATACAGATGGTGCAAATGGTAATAGATGGAGGATTACCAGAAGTGAGTACAATATAAGCCTTGAATCATGCCTTCCGATGTATCTCGCTGATGCGCGGATCGTACATATATTCCCTCACAATCCCCCTGTCATCAGGTTTGCCATAAACTCCAGACAAACGGAGTCCATATGTAGGAAAAAGAATTCCAAATATGGTGTAGTATGTTCAAAGTTTAATACAATCAAATAATCAAATAAAAATTTGCCAATAAAACAATATACAAATGGTAATGGATGGAGGATTACCAGAGATAAGTATGCAAAAAAGCGTTGAATAATGCCTTTATATTATATCTCGCTGATATATGTAACGCAGCTCAAACATCCCAAATGGAGGAAAAAGTAAAGTTGGAGGTTTACCAGATTTATCAGAGGTATGTGCCCTTATGATGTCAACATGAGGGGAGGCCGGCTCCGGAACCTGTCTCCAAAGTTCACACGACTTCGTCCATCTGGTGAATCTCCTTTTTCATACAGTGCCGACGCGTTTCGGGATCTCTCCCTTCTTCAAGGCTGCATGACAGGAGCTGTATCAATCTGAGCTATTTATACTCTGAGTGGGAATCACATCTGGGTCATTGGGGTCACCTGTGTAATCATGATATAAACATATATTTTGTCCCCTTGTAAAATACATGAAGATCCCAAACATAGTTAACATGTTATATAAATAAAAATATGTTGTATAGATAAAAAAATAAGATTTTACTTACCGATAAATCTATTTCTCGTAGTCCGTAGTGGATGCTGGGACTCCGTCAGGACCATGGGGATTAGCGGCTCCGCAGGAGACAGGGCACAAAAATAAAAGCTTTAGGACTAGGTGGTGTGCACTGGCTCCTCCCCCTATGACCCTCCTCCAAGCCTCAGTTAGGATACTGTGCCCGGACGAGCGTACACAATAAGGAAGGATTTTGAATCCCGGGTAAGACTCATACCAGCCACACCAATCACACCGTACAACCTGTGATCTGAACCCAGTTAACAGTATGACAAACGTAGGAGCCTCTGAACAGACGGCTCACAACAATAACAACCCGATTTTTTTGTAACAATAACTATGTACAAGTATTGCAGACAATCCGCACTTGGGATGGGCGACCAGCATCCACTACGGACTACGAGAAATAGATTTATCGGTAAGTAAAATCTTATTTTCTCTGACGTCCTAGTGGATGCTGGGACTCCGTCAGGACCATGGGGATTATACCAAAGCTCCCAAACGGGCGGGAGAGTGCGGATGACTCTGCAGCACCGAATGAGAGAACTCAAGGTCCTCTTTAGCCAGGGTATCAAATTTGTAGAATTTTACAAACGTGTTCTCCCCCGACCACGTAGCTGCTCGGCAGAGTTGTAATGCCGAGACCCCTCGGGCAGCCGCCCAAGATGAGCCCACCTTCCTTGTGGAATGGGCCTTGATAGATTTAGGCTGTGGCAGGCCTGCCACAGAATGTGCAAGTTGAATTGTGCTACAAATCCAACGAGCAATCGTCTGCTTAGAAGCAGGAGCACCCAGCTTGTTGGGTGCATACAGTATAAACAGCGAGTCAGATTTTCTGACTCCAGCCGTCCTTGAAATATATATTTTCAATGCCCTGACAACGTCCAGCAACTTGGAATCCTCCAAATCGCTAGTAGCCGCAGGCACCACAATAGGCTGGTTCAGGTGAAACGCTGAAACCACCTTAGGCAGAAACTGAGGACGCGTCCGCAGTTCTGCCCTGTCCGAATGGAAAATCAGATATGGGCTTTTATACGATAAAGCCGCCAATTCTGACACTCTCCTGGCTGAAGCCAGGGCCAGTAGCATGGTTACTTTCCATGTAAGATATTTCAAATCCACCGATTTGAGTGGCTCAAACCAATGGGATTTGAGAAAATCCAAAACTACATTAAGATCCCACGGAGCCACTGGGGGCACAACCGGGGGCTGTATATGTAGTACTCCTTTTACAAAAGTCTGGACTTCAGGAACTGAAGCCAATTCTTTCTGGAAGAAAATCGACAGGGCCGAAATTTGAACCTTAATGGACCCTAATTTGAGGCCCATAGACAATCCTGTTTGCAGGAAATGTAGGAATCGACCCAGTTGAAATTCCTCCGTCGGGGCCTTCCTGGCCTCACACCACGCAACATATTTTCTCCAAATGCGGTGATAATGTTGTGCAGTCACCTCCTTCCTGGCTTTTACCAGGGTAGGGATAACCTCTTCCGGAATGCCTTTTTCCCTTAGAATTCGGCGTTCAACCGCCATGCCGTCAAACGCAGCCGCGGTAAGTCTTGGAATAGACACGGTCCCTGCTGAAGCAGGTCCCGTCTTAGAGGTAGAGGCCACGGATCTTCCGTGAGCATCTCCTGAAGTTCCGGGTACCAAGTAGTTCTTCTTGGCCAATCCGGAGCCACGAGTATCGTTCTTACTCCCCTTTGCCGTATAATTCTCAGTACTTTTGGTATGAGAGGCAGAGGAGGAAACACATACACTGACTGACTGGAACACCCACGGTGTTACCAGAGCGTCCACAGCTATTGCCTGAGGGTCTCTTGACCTGGCGCAATACCTGTCCAGTTTTTTGTTGAGGCGGGACGCCATCATATCCACCTTTGGTTTTTCCCAACGGTTCACAATCATGTGGAAGACTTTTGGATGAAGTCCCCACTCTCCCGGGTGTAGATCGTGTCTGCTGAGGAAGTCCGCTTCCCAGTTGTCCACTCCCGGAATGAACACTGCTGACAGTGCTATCACATGATCTTCCGCCCAGCGAAGAATCCTTGCAGCTTCTGCCATTGCCCTCCTGCTTCTTGTGCCGCCCTGTCTGTTTACGTGGGCGACTGCCGTGATGTTGTCCGACTGGATCAACACCGGCTGACCCTGAAGCAGGGGTTTTGCCAGGCTTAGAGCATTGTAAATCGCTCTTTGCTCCAGTATATTTATGTGAAGAGACATCTCCAGGCTTGACCACACTCCCTGGAAGTTTCTTCCCTGTGTGACTGCTCCCCAGCCTCTCAGACTGGCATCCGTGGTCACCAGGACCCAGTCCTGTATGCCGAATCTGCGGCCCTCTAACAGATGAGCACTCTGCAACCACCACAGAAGAGACACCCTTGTCCGTGGAGACAAAGTTATCCGCTGATGCATCTGCAGATGCGATCCGGACCATTTGTCCAGCAGATCCCACTGAAAAGTTCGTGCGTGGAATCTGCCGAATGGAATCGCTTCGTAAGAAGCCACCATTTTTCCCAGGACTCTTGTGCATTGATGCACAGACACTTTTCCTGGTTTTAGGAGGTTCCTGACAAATTCGGATAACTCCCTGGCTTTCTCCTCCGGAAGAAACACCTTTTTTTGAACCGTGTCCAGAATCATTCCCAGGAACAGCAGACGTGTCGTCGGGGTCAATTGAGATTTTGGAAAATTCAGAATCCACCCGTGCTGTTGCAGCACTACTTGGGTTAGTGCTACTACGTCCTCCAGCTGTTCTCTGGACCTTGCCCTTATCAGGAGATCGTCCAAGTAAGGGATAATTAATACGCCTTTTCTTCGCAGAAGAAACATCATTTCGGCCATTACCTTGGTAAAGACCCGAGGTGCCGTGGACAATCCAAACGGCAGCGTCTGAAACTGATAATGACAGTTTTGCACCACGAACCTGAGGTACCCTTGATGTGAAGGGCAAATTGGGACATGCAGGTAAGCATCCTTGATGTCCAGGGACACCATAAAGTCCCCTTCTTCCAGATTCGCTATCACTGCTCTGAGTGACTCCATCTTGAACTTGAATTTTTGTATGTACAGGTTCAAAGATTTCAGATTTAGAATAGGTCTTACCGAGCCGTCCGGCTTCGGTACCACAAATAGTGTGGAATAATGCCCCTTTCCCTGTTGTAGGAGGGGTACCTTGACTATCATCTGCTGAGAATACAGCTTGTGAATGGCTTCCAATACCGTCGCCCTGTCTGAGGGAGACGTTGGCAGAGCAGACTTTAGGAACCGGCGAGGGGGAGACTTCTCGAATTCCAACCTGTAACCCTGAGATACTACCTGCAGGATCCAGGGGTCCACCTGTGAGTGAGCCCACTGTGCGCTGAAATTCTTGAGTCGACCCCCCACCGCCCCTGAGTCCGCTTGTAAAGCCCCAACGTCATGCTGAGGGCTTTGCAGAAGCCGGGGAGGGCTTCTGCTCCTGGGAGGGAGCTGCTTGGTGCACTCTCTTACCCTTTCCTTTGCCTCGGGGCAGATATGACTGTCCTTTTGCCCGCTTGTTCTTATAGGAACGAAAGGACTGCGGCTGAAAAGACGGTGTCTTTTTCTGTTGGGAGGGGACCTGAGGTAAAAAGGTGGATTTCCCGGCTGTTGCCGTGGCCACCAATCCGATAGACCGACCCCAAATAATTCCTCCCCTTTATACGGCAATACTTCCATATGCCGTTTGGAATCCGCATCACCTGACCACTGTCGCGTCCATAAACTTCTTCTGGCAGATTTGGACATCGCACTTACTCTCGATGCCAGAGTGCAAATATCCCTCTGAGCATCTCGCATATAAAGAAAAGCATCCTTTAATTGCTCTATAGTCAATAAAATACTGTCCCTATCCAGGGTATCAATATTTTCAGTCAGGGAATCCGACCAAACCACCCCAGCACTGCACATCCATGCTGAGGCGATGGCTGGTCGCAGTATAACACCAGTATGAGTGTATATACTTTTCAGGGTAGTTTCCAGCCTCCTATCAGCTGGATCCTTGAGGGCGGCCGTTTCAGGAGACGGTAACGCCACTTGTTTTGATAAGCGTGTGAGTGCCTTATCCACCCTAGGGGGTGTTTCCCAGCGCGCCCTAACCTCTGGCGGGAAAGGATATAATGCCAATAACTTCTTTGAAATTAGCAGTTTTCTATCGGGGTTAACCCACGCTTCATCACACACTTCATTCAATTCCTCTGATTCAGGAAAAACTACAGGTAGTTTTTTCAGACCCCACATAATACCCCTTTTTGTGGTACTTGCAGTATCAGAGATATGCAAAGCCTCCTTCATTGCCGTGATCATATAACGTGTGGCCCTACTGGAAAATACGTTTGTTTCTTCACCGTCGACACTAGATTCGGTGTCCGTGTCTGGGTCTGTGTCGACCGACTGAGGTAAAGGGCGTTTTACAGCCCCTGACGGTGTCTGAGACGCCTG